>NW_016819951.1:456896-562322 GCF_001698545.2 Rhinopithecus bieti
CACTTGGACTCGGGAAGGGGAATATCACACACCGGGGCCTATCATGGGGAGGGGGCGGGGGAGGGATTCCATTGGGAGTTATACCTGATGTAAATGATGAGTTGATGGGTGCTGACGAGTTGATGGGTGCAGCACACCAACATGGCACAAGTATACATATGTAACAAACCTGCACGTTATGCACATGTACCCTAGAACTTAAAGTATAATAACAATAATAATAATAAAAAGAAAAAAATAATTTAAATTTTGAATCCTATAAAATATTCGGACCAATACTAGGAATTTGAGTAAGTGGAAAGCTATAACTTGCTTAAAAATTAATGTGTGTGAAATACTGATGATGGCTTTTAGCTAGTGTCCCTATAACCAAAATATGGGGTAACCTGGGCTCTGGGTTTCTAGTTTTTCCTTGATGAATTTACTTGGGAAGTCAATCATGAGTGTCAGGCAGAAATTACTGAATAACTTTTCAAATCTTCCAGTTTCTCTTCTCTGTCTTCTGTCGTGATTTCTGGCACTTAATACCGATCTCATGTTCAGGGAATGACAAGAAAAGGCTGAAAAAGGTAGTACATGATTGTTTTTCTTTCCTACATTCTCACAAATTTCAGCTTAGTAATTGAGTGATGCAATCTCCAGGATTAGCACTGAAATATTATTTTTATTCCCCTAATATAGTGCATAATTAGGAGATCCTTTTCATAGGAGATGGTTTCATTTTTAGCTTCTTTGAGCCCAAAGAAGTAAGGAACCAACTTTGGAAGCAGCCTGGTTATAGCTTTAGTATTCAAATGGTATTTCATCTGCAATTATCACAAGCCTTGAGATAAAGGAAATCTCTCAAACCTGGTGATCCATGACTGATATTAATGCCAATACCTTCCCATGGAATCCTATGAAGGTGAACGCGGAGCAAATAGGAAATGAGAAAAGAGGATGGATTGGTGATTGCAAACAAAGGCAATTGACTATAGACCCTCTATCTTCTTAGAGGATGCACCAAAGCCAACATACTTCATGAGATAATGTGTTCTGGAGTGGAAAGTGGGGAGGGTAATGGGAAGAAATTATAGCCCAGAGCACTGCTTTTAAAGCAAATGAAACCTCTAGAAATCGAGAGGTAGAAGGCCATTCAATCCCACCAGTCACTACTTTGACAATTGAGAGAGCAGAGAAAAGGAACAAGCTTTTGAAAGAGTTTTGAACAGTCTATTGAAAAAATGGGGTCGTGTCATGTGCTGCATGAAGATGTTTCAGTCAGCAACAGGCCAGGCATATGAGAATGATCTCATAAAATTATAATACCATGTTTTTACTGTACCTTTTCTATGGCTAGATATATTCATATATATAAATACTTACCATTGTGTTACAGTTGCCTACAGTATTTATTACAGCCACATGCTGTACAGGTTTGTAGCCTAGGAGTAATAGCCTATAGAATCTAGCCTAAGTGTGTAGTAAGCTATATCATCCGGTTTGTGTAACTTTATGCAATGATGTTGGCACAATGACAAAGTCACCTAACGATGCATTTCTCAGACTGTATACCCATTGTTAAGTGTCACTTGTCTGTACTCAAAATTACACATGCTTCTCGAACTACAGTGGAGTTACATCCCAATGAACCCATCATAAGTTGAAAATATAAGTTGAAAATGCATGTAATACTCCTAACCTACCAAACATCATAGCTTAGCCTAGCCTACCTTAAACATTCTCAGAATACTTACATTCGCCTATGGTTGGGCAAAACCTTCTGGCAACACATTACAGTGTACAGTATTTGTTGTTTACACTCGTGATCACCTGAGGCTCTCTGCTGCTGCCCAGCATCATAAAGAGAGCATTTTACTACTTTCTACTGAATGTGTATTGATTTAGCACCATCGTAGAGCCGAAAACTCTTAAGTTGGTCCACCACGGTAACTCTGGACTATTTGTACTGATTTTGAGACAATTTTCTACATTGTTGAGGAGGACATAGAAACTATTAACATCTTTTAGTAGATATGAAACCATACGGTATCATATCAAATTAGCTACGCTGGTAATTAACTCAGGTTAAATTATTCCATTTCCAGTGCTAGATTTTCTCATTATAGAATTGTTTCAAGTAAGAAAAGACAGATGGTACTTCACTCTTATTTTCACTTATTCTAGTTTTAGGTATTGTTTAACTTGCTTCTTTACTGGTAGATAGAGTATACTACTGTATATTTTTATATTGAAAATGTATACATATTTTTAATGAGATATGGCAGTAAAACTTTTGAAGGTTTTATAGTTTCCCATGAGTTTGTGGTTCCTTTAAAACTGGTGGCAGAAGACCTGGGGAAGGTGGGAAGTGTCAAACAAATTGTTCTGGCACTTTCCCTAATATCGAATGTGAAAAAGAGAGTCAATAAGGAGTTTTGATGTTAGGAGTTCTTTTTTCTTTTCATCTTCCCTCCCCATCTTCAGTGAGTACTTTATGGACTATTAAATTAAAATTAAAAAATACTGACTCACAAATACCTGTTACTGACCTTACCCAAAATGTCCTAGAAGTACTTATCGAAAAGAGAAAACCTATGCACTTAACCAGATGGGAATTTATGTTAAATAACAAACACCGAATGGTTTGGGTTTGGACTTTGCAGCTTGAAGGGGTCCTGGAACTGCTATACTCACAATGTGATAAATAAATATTTACTTAAAAATATTTCTACTAGAGTAGAAAATATCAGTCTCAGGGATGATAAAAATAATTTTTAATATAGCAGGTTATGTTTGGCAAGCAAATGGAAACAGTACTTATTTGAAACAATTAACATATACAAATCATTCCCCTTCACTATGTGAAATTGATCTACAAATTCACTATTAATAGAGGTAGGTGATCCCAGTCAGGAATTCCCAACCAGTGTGCCCTGAATGGATTAAAAGTACCCAGGGATCCAGCTATTCTAGAAGCTGAGGCAAGAGGATCATTTGAGGCCAGGAGCTTTAGAGCAGCCTGGGCAACATAGACTCTATCTCTCAAAATTTTTTTTAAAAAATAAGGTATGCAGGGATATTATTCCTTACATACTTCAGGGCTGCCTATTGGGAGGCCCCAGACCAGGCAGACTCTGGTATCTTCTACATGTATTTTATGTATGTTTTGATATGAAAATATCTGGAAAGCACTGGCTCTAGTTATAGACTATTACATTTAAAAAGATACATGAACTGCTATGTATGGGAAGTTTGACCAGGATCGTTTATAAAAGTTCTCTTTGTAATAATATCTTCCTTTTGAAGAGAAAAATACATGTACCCTTCAAAATCTGCTCTCACGTTTGAAAAGACAGAGTCTGTCTTCAGCTTAAGGGTGAGACTTCCTCCTATTTGGGAGAATGAAATGAGGGTTGAGAAATGATGCCTTAATATGACCAGGAAAATCAGAGTGTCTTTAATTCGGCGATGATCTAATTTTATGTAGAGTAAGTCTACAGCCTGAAGGGAGGCTGGTTGGAAAAAATATACCTGTGTTACATGATCTCATTATGCCATATACTTCTTCACTTGGAAAATATCACCTATGACAAGCCACTGTTCAAGGGGAGGAGCCCAAAGACAGCAGGAAACCCAGCCCTGGATGAAAGATGTTTGATATTGATAGTATTTGACATCAGTAGTTGTGATATGTTTTCTCATTCGAAGCAATGGCAAAATAAAGGAAAATAAAATAGAGCTTACAAATATATCATCTCAAAAGAGGCCTGAGATCTAAATCTTTCTTCAGAAAATTGGGGTTTGGTTGGTGAGGAAATTGTAATTCCTAACAGAGTGTTTACTGGATTGAACAAAGAGCTCAAATTGGTTCCTTCTCATGAGGGTGTTCAAAAGTCTGTGCAATGTTTCTGAAAGACAGTACACTATACAGTTCTATTCAGCTAGTCTCCATTGCAGCCTTGTTTGCTCCACAGTGTAATTGTTCCCTGACTTCCTTTCCATTTAATGTCTTTACCACTTGCTCTACATAGCTTTTTAGTAACTGCATACTGAGTAGTTCTCATAGGAATGGGAACTGAAATGACTGATGAATTCATAGAAACAGAAACATGTTTTCTCCCAGTGCAACTTGTCTTCCAGCAAAGTTTCATGTCCATGAAAAAATAATTTGCCATTAAGAAAACAACACTATTCATTTTAATTAATGCATTTTCTACAAGTAATCATCAAAAAGACCAGATGAGCCAGTATTTACAAATTCACATTTTTAGTAGGTATGTTTGACTCCTCTGTAGATCTTGTCTTCTGCCTAAATGTTCCTTTAAAATATTTTGATTCATTATGATTAAGTGTAAGCTAGGTTGGACCATTAATTAATTACAAATAAATATGAGTTAAACCCAGACATTAATAACAGCATTAGAAAAAAATGCACTGGGTCTACATGCTAAACAGACAGCTGTAAGTTGGTTGTGAAATTTTACCTTCTTTGAAGATGACTGATACCAGGAGTTAAAACAGGCACCCTCTGGGTTTAATTTAGCCCACAGTGTGTTTTCTTTAGATGGTACCATATTTTAAAACAAATCAGAACTAGTGACCACCACTTGAAAATTAGGAGAGTTTTACACAAAATCAAGGATGTTCTTGATTTCGGTTTTTTAAAAAAATCACCTCTTGGCATGGCTGAGCCTGCAATCTTCAGGGACTATCTCCAGTTGGCCCTTTAAGCAAGTGAGCAGTCTAGTGTGGCAAGTTTCCCACCCAGTGCAAGTCACTCATTCATCCAAATAGCCATTCAAGAAATATTTCCTGAGCACCTACCATATGCCAGAAGACATTGTGCTAGATTCTGCCATCCTCAAACTTACAGCTTAAGGGAAAATGGACAGTAAGCAATTCTACAAAACTGCACATTTAGAGTAGTGCTATGAAGTAAAAGCTGCTATGGAAGCATTTGACAGGATATCCTGAGCTATTTTGGGAGTGAGAGAGAAAGGGTCAGAGGTTTCCCTGCAGAAGCACATGTTGGAGCTGGGATGTGAAGGACTGGAAGAGGTTACTTAGGCACAGTGTGTTCTAGGGAGAGTGAAGAGTAGGAGAGTTGAAGCGACCATAGATTGTTCAAGGACTTCAGGGAAGTTCCGTATGTTCAGACAAAGAACAAGTGGCTGGCTGGCATGAATGTGGCAATGAGTAGGCACATGCAGGGTCAGACCTGGAGTCCTAAGGTTCATGGTAAAATGATTGGTCCTCATATTTAAGAGCAGTGGATAGACATTGAGGAATTTTTCAGCAAGTATCAGAAAAAGTATTTTTTGCTTCAAAAATAACATTCTGGTTTAGCGGGTGGGGAAAAGGCTCATAGGAGGCAAGAATAGAAGCAGTCAAGGATGATATGAACTAGAGTTGACCCTATAGAAAGTGGCTCAAAAAACTGAAATGAAACTGAAGAAACTTTAAAGATACTGGAAATTATACAAGGTCATAAAAGGAGACCTTCCATTTGCTGCCCCAAATCTACTCTTCTCTGCTCTGTGCACAGGAGGCTGGCCCACATGGACTGTCTCCACAGGTTCCCTTACCTGCTACTTTCTGGTATATTCAGCCAACGGGCAGCACCAACAGGAGATGAGAGGGTGGCAGGAGTGAGGTCAGGGCATTTATTGAGCCAGCTCCCTCTTTGATGGATGGCTAGATCACTGGTGATTACATTCCTTTTCCAAAGAGCACAGCTCTTGTCAGACTACATCTCTCTCCAGTTTCTGTACCCTTTCCTGGTCCTTGCCCTTCAAGCTTTGAGACAGCAGTGGTTTCTCACTGTTACCTACACAGGGTTTCATCATTCATTGTCTGTTTCCCTTAACTTTGCCCATACATTTTTAAATAGTCCCTTCATTAAATTCTCCTTGGTTACCCCCATTTGAGTGTGCCATTTGTTTCCTGCCAGGATCCTTGGCCTTAACCTGAACTGGAAACAAGTCAATTTTAGTATTTAAAAAAAAATCCTTACTCTAGTATCTTTAAAGGTAAAGAGGCAAAAATCAATGATAATAAAAATCACACTGACAAATCCAAAAGAGAAGCATTAGAGGCTTCATTCCTCTCACAACCTCTCTTAGAATGTGATCAAGAAAGCATCAAGAATGAAAAAGCACATGGGAGAGGCATAGGAAGGGATATGAAGTTGATATTGTTTGGTAGTGGATCCCCGCCATCAGCTCAGTTGCTGGGAGTGTGGGGGGCTGCAGTCTCAGCTGAGGTGCTCTGTAGGTCATGCCTTCAGTCACAGAGAGTCAGCATGCAAAGACTGTGGATGAGGGTGTACAAAGGCCCATGTAGGTCAACCCTGACGGTTATCCAAGGTCCAGGCTGAGGATCTATCTGCCATTGCTGGTGCAATATCTACCATCTGCCAGTCCTGCTTCCCTCGACCCTCACAGATGTTGGCCCCAAGTACGCTCTCCAATAAACTTTCTACATGGAAGCATCTACTTCAGAATCCCCTTCCTAAGGAACCTGATGGAAGGCCAGTATTACCATCTATTTTCTTATATTAAAAACATAAAACTTCAAATGTCAGAAATGCAAATAGAGATATGATAATATAATAGAGTGAAGTTTTGTGCTTGTTTGTTTGTTGTTGTTGTTGTTTGAGATGGAGTCTCGCTCTGTCACCCAGGCTGGAGTACAGTGGCGCCAACTCGGCTCACTACAACCTCCACGTCTCTGGTTCAAGTGATTCTTCTGCCTCAGCCTCCCGAGTAGCTGGGACTATAGGCATGTGCCACCATCCTTGACTAATTTTTTGTATTTTTAGTAGAGATGGGGTTTCACCATGCTAGCCAGGATGGTCTCAAACTCCTAACCTCGTAGAGTGAGTTTTATAAAAGTCCATGCAATATTGATTTTCTTAATATGGATTTCTATGTTAATAACTAGATGTAGCCAATTTGTCTTTTTATGTATAGATGACTGACACAAAATTCTCTGTGTTAAAAGTACAGTATTCTTGTGGTTTTAGAAAGTAACACTGTTTTAAAGATGATTAAGAGGAATGACCTTTTGAGAAATATTTCACATGAAGATGTCTCTATCACAGGAGGCTGTTAAAAGGGACAAGGGTTGTGGTATGATGTACATTTCCCCTAGGATATTCGTAAATTTAGCTACCGTTTACTCAGTCCTTGCTATATGCCAGACCATGTGGTAAATGCTCTATGTGTATCATCTCATGTAATCTACAAAATAACCCTTTGAGGGAGATAATCTTATTATCCCCACAAGTAGAAGAGCATCCTGCCAAAAGTAGGACAATGTGGGTTCAAGTCACTGAATCTTCATAGGCATTAATTTCTTAGCTGACATGGGCATGAGAGCTAACCTACAGATGTGTGGCAAGGACTAAATGAGATGCAAGAGGGTTGTGGAAGTGCTTTTCAAACTAAGTTATTATTCAAATGTTAGGAATGATAATCAATGTAGTTTATGTGTGTGTGAATGAGCAAGTGATCAGGTGCGTGTGTGCTTGAGAGAATGGGTCCTCAACAGACTAGCAAATTGGCACCTTCATTTCATTATTGTATCCATCAATGATCATGATATGTGAACTAGATTTTCTATATTAGATGGTTCAATTGCCACAAAGGAAAGGATCATATGCCAATAGGAAGAAAAAAGTGAGATAATGGGATCAGAAAAATGACAAAGTTGAAATTAGCTGGGTGTGGTGGCATGCACCTGTAGTCCCAGCTACTTGGGAGGCTGAGGTGGGGGGATTGCTTGAGCCCAGGAAATCTAGGCTGCAGTGAGCTGAGATTGTGCCACTGCACTCCAGCTTGGGCAACAGAGTGAGACCCTCTCTCAGAAAAAAAAAAAAAAAAAAAAGGAAAATGACAAAGTGGAAAAGCATTTTATAATACAAAACATGATTTCTACTGCTCCCTTTTCCTTTTTCAAACAGTATTGGTAATTACCATTGTTATTATTCAAGGTAGAAAGTGATCATTTCTGCATTCTGTGGAGTAAACTGGTTCTTCTGCTCCTTGACAGTCAAAAATTTGTTTGCTCAACAGTACTCCACTCATCCTCTTCAAAAAATTATCTGATCAGAAGTCTTTCAAGTCTCACCAGTTCACTTTAAAATGACAAAACACCAGTCACAGAGTCAAATGGAGTTTCTCAGCCTCATGTCATCACGATTGGTGGGATTCATGTCAGTATTTTGTAAGAACTACAATAAGTTTCATTTCTATCATTTGGAGTGTTGGTTCACTGGGAAACATTTATAACTAATGCTGTTGTTCATATACAGACTATGGAAGAAGAATGCAGCTCCAAATGGGAAATATGCTGAAAGCCTACCTGCATAAATTTGACTTAATATTACTAACTTGGGTGGATAGATCATTGTTCACAGGTTTGGGTGAGTAAAACCAGAGTCTTGGAGCTTGAATTATAGGGAGAGGAACATTGGCTTATTAGACAAGCTTCGAATGCAAATGTGACACAGAAATTTCCATAGGCTCTGTTCTGATAATTTAAAAAATATGTTTTTGAGAGCCTTGGAGAAGGTATTGCATGGAGTAGTAACCTAATTGTAAAGTTTGCACTTCATCTAATAGCAAGGATAATAAAATCTCAAGAACAATCTTTCAGGAACCTTCGGGAGTGTTTAAAAGATTTGGCATAATTATCACCATAGTTTTGTCTTTAGACATAGAAAAAACGGGGAGAATCTTCAAGTGATCTTGGAATGGCCTAAACATCATTCATGTATTTATTCAAAATATAGTCTTAGAACAATCACTATATTCTAGATTCTGTGCAAAGACTGAATATAATAAAAACATAAAGCTTTTTTTTTTTTTTTTTAGTTCTCAAAGTGCTTACAGACTTGTGAATTATGATATTAAGAGAAATGGGCTCTTTCTCTTTTTTGGACAAAAGGTAATTCTTCACTTTTGACTGTATGTTGCTTATGACAGTTACAATTGGAGAATGGAAAGGAAATTAGGAATGATGGGTGTAAGGGGAGAAGAGATAGAAGAAAATAACAAAACAAGAAGGAAGTCAAAGGCAATGTTATCCTAGTTGCTTCAAGGAAACTACACCTTGATCCAGAATTGAGGTACAGCTGCCCTAGAAGTGATCAGCTCAATAACTCTTGAACCTTTGTTTCATCTTCCCCAACCTCGAATTCTATCTCTTCAGAAGATGACTTCTAAAAGTGAATGACTGCATGCAAACGCTTCTTAAGCACTGTTTGTTGAGGAATTCTAACTTAAGACAAGTGCTATTCAGACAGTTTAGCTAAGTCTGAGTCCACATCCACTGGCCTCTTTGCTAATTTAAACATACAGATATTTAACTGGTACCGTGACCTACATAGCTGTCTCTATGTGATGAGGTCTAGCCTTCTCTGAAAGTAGTTATAATTTTATTTTATCATATTTTATTTCATTTTACTGTTCAGTGTGGTGCAGAAGACCAAGTCCTAAGCTGGCAAATATACAGATAATAAATGTTTAATATCATTATTCATTGGGGAAATTCAAATTAAAACCCCACGACATACCGCTATACAATTATTAAAAATGAATAAAATAAAATTTAAAATTCTGACAGTACCACATGTTTTGAGAATGCAGAGCAGCTGCAACTCTTATATGTTGCTGATGGGAATGCAAAATGGCACAGCTACTTTGGAAAGCAGTCTGGTAATTTCTTAGAAAGCTAAACAGACATTTACCACGTCACTCAATAATCCACTCAATCAAAATATTCTTCAGTTAATGAATAGATTTTAAAAATGGTGGTACATCCATGCAATGAAGTACCATCCAGCAATGAATAGGAATGTATTACTGACACATGCAACAACATGGATGACTTTCAAATGAATGATGCTAAGTAAAATAAGCCAGACTCAAAGGGCTATACACTATATGATTCCATTTACATGATATTATCACAAAAGGTGAACGATAGAGGCAGAAAAGAGATTAATAGTTTTCTGTGGCTGGAGGTGGGGGAAAGGTTGATTACAAAAGGGTATGGGGAAACTTTTTAGATGCTATAGCTATTCTATATCTTGATTATAATGTTTGTTACAGCACTATATTTGTTAAAAACACATTGAAATTTACATTAAATTTGAATAAAATTGAATAAAAACACAATGTAAAAATGTATATTTTATATTACAGATGATTTAATTTTATTCTATGGAAATTATACTTCTGTAAACCAGACTTGAATATAAAGCTTATGTATCAGCCACCAAAACATTTCTAAGAGTTGTATGTATTTTAATCTTATCTGGGTTCCAAGAATATAGTTTGTTCTTTAAAAAATATATTTTAATTGAAAATAAAATTGTATATATTGGTCATGTTCAACATGTTTTGAAATATGTATACACTGTGAAATGGCTAAATTGAGCTAATTAATATGTGCAATATCTCACATACTTTTAGTTGAGTTGATTATTTTTTAGACAAATATAGAATGAAAGTCTAATTTCTTCTAGAATTACTAATATAGATTTCACTATTAATTATAGTCAAAAAGTACCCTCTGTGGGAGAGCAACAAATATTCCCACTGAATGGAAAGAAAGAAAGAAGTGAATATGTGGATACATTTTACAAAGACATCAAGGTGAAACACTAAATAACAAATTGCTTTGATTTTCTTGCTGAAGAGGCACTATGATAAGGAACAAATTTCAAAGTAGAAAAACAATATTCAGAACAAATGATAAAGAAAGGCGGAAATGGTGTTAATTAGCAATGAGCAAAGGACTAAGCATGAAAAGTCAATTCGTTTTACAGAGACAGCAGTACTAATATGCTCTCTATACAGTAGAAAAGGCAAGATGAAAAGCACACATCTTACTACTCCAGAGAGAGCAGAATGAATGTAGTTGACATAACAATCCTCAAAATGACATGCAGAAATATTTAGCAGGACTCATTATATAAACTGAAAGAAGCCTTAAACCATATAGTCACGCTCAGTCCAATTACAATGAACAAATTTCCTAAATTAGCTGAATAGAAAATGAAAGTATGTTACAAAGCAATGGAAAATGAAACTCACATTTCAGTTTAATTTATACATTTCGGGTAATCTATAACTGTATAGATTACCTCACATAGGTATAGGAATAATTACTAACATATGAAGAGTGATTTTAAAATATCATCCCTAGAAGGAAAAGTGAATCTTTACATTTGTAGAGAATATATAAAGTATATTCTGTATATACTTTATATAAAGTATAAAGTGGATATAGTGTCTTATAATCTATTGATATATACATGCAGATGTTAAACTTACTTTAAAAACAAAGTACTGCTTTGTTTAAGAAATACTTACCTTTGTTCTTTCAGTACCATAAAAGCTATAATTCTATTTTCAATTCCAAAACAAAACAATTTCAAAAACTTAAATTTGTAGTTAAAAATATTCTCACAATGGACATTTGAATTTGTGGCACTTAGAGTCTACAGGTTGTCAAATGGCACTGAGTGTCTTGCGCTGAGTGTCTTGCCAGAGCCAGCAATCTCAGGGTGAAGACTCTGAAGCCGTGGGCTATGGCAGAAGTTGAGCCCCTGAAGTGCACATGGAAATCTGCTCACTGAATAATGGACTGCCACATGGCTGACTAGGGATACCAGTTATCCTTTGAAGAAAGATCAGAGTTACTGGCAAATAATCATTCTGAGTGGAAAATGGAGGGAGGATAGCCAGAACCTGTCATAGTGCCCACATGAAGAAGCTGGGAGCACAGGAAAAAAAGCAGCAAAAGTCTGGCTTAGATTGACCCCTCAGCCAGAGCCCAGCAAAAAGGATAGGTGGGAGTGCTTCTCTGCTCCCCTTACCCCTCTGACAATCTGCTGACTGCTAAACTGATGGGAAGCCCCTCTGTCCCTATGACCAACAACAACACTATCAGTGTCGATGGCAATTAGAGATCTTCCTTGGAATAGAGAACTGGGTGGCCAGCTTGCACAGCTGTGCAACACCCTCTTACACCCTGGTCGAGACAGTGGACACCATAATAGTTGTGCACCTGTGGCACCACTGTCTTACCTGGAGCTCCACTCTTGAACTGCAATAACACCAGACCTCTCACAGACGATCCCCATAACCCACTCTGACTTTGGCAAGCACAAGGAACTGGCAGATCTCCAGGAAGTTGTGGGTTTCCTGGAGAATTAACCCTCAGTGCATACCACCACAAGGAAGTGGAGAGCACAGACTGCCAAAGCCTTCCCCAGGACAAAGGAAACACAAGTGCAGTGCCAACCACTGAAGGGGGTACTACCAAAGGCTGGGAACAGACGTGGAGAGGGGTCATCTCTCACCCCGCCCCTCCCCAGTAGACTGTTACAGACATGACTATGACTATGGTTATTTCCAATGGAGCATGATGAGTGCACGCTGGACAAGGTTGCTTTCCCCACTTCTCCAATGACTCTACCCCAACTGAAGGCAAGCACATGCTCAGGAGGGTTCTTTCTGCACTTCAGTAGCTCCACTCCAGGTGGGGACAAATTCATGCTGACAGCCTATGGCTCCTACCCTTAAGTACCATCTACTGGACGGCAGCCTGAATTATACCATCAAACAAAAATACATTGCTATGATATACAGTATCTGAGAAAGCAACAGAATAAACCTATCTGCAACCAAGGAACCCACACAGAACCTTGACCCTCTGACAGTATCCAGATATAACACCAATCAATCATACACAACATACACTATGGTCATATCCTCAATGGAAAAAGGAATAGAAAACTTAAAAGCCCAATCTAAGCAATAACATATTCAAAAAAAGAAGTATCACTTTCCTCAGATAAGTATTCAGCACAACATCTCTGGCAATACAAAAAGCCAGCATGTTTTGGCTCCTTCACAATGGACCCTAGCCAGAATAAAATGTCAAAAGTGACACACATAGAATTCAGAATATGAATGGCAAGGAAGCTGAATGAGATCCAAAAGAAAATTGAAATCCAATATAAAGAAGCCAGAAAAAAAATGTAAGATTTGAAAGACAACATAGTTATATTAAGAAAAAAACAAACACAAATTCTGAAGTTAAAAAATTTCCTACAAGAATGTCCAAGTATAACTGGAAGTCTTAACAACAGACCAGAATAAGCAGAAGAAATAATTTCAGGGCTTGAAGACTGGTCTTTCAAATTAACCCAGTCAGAAAAAAAATTAAAAAGAATTAAAATAACCAATACCTTTGGGAAAAATGAGATTCTGCAAAATGACCAAACCTATGATTTATTGGCATTACTAAGAGAGAAGAAGAGAAAGTGAGTAACTTGGAAAACAAATTGAGTGTATAATTCAATAAAATTTTCCCAATATTGCAAGAGACATTGGCATACAGATACAAAAATTCATACAACTCCTGTGAGATACTATGTAAGACAACCATCCTCAAGGCATATAGTCATTAGATTACCCAAAGTCAACATGAAAGAATATCTTGCAGGTAAGTAGAGGAAGAGGTCCAATTATCTACAAAGGGAATTCCATCAGACTAACAGCAGACTTCTCAGCAGAAACCTTACAAGCCAGAAGAGATTTGGGGCCTAGTTTTAGCCTTCTTGAAGAAAAGAAATGCCAGCCAAGAAGTTCATATCCCACCAAACTAAGCTTTATAAACAAAGGAGACGTAAAATCCCTCCCAGAGAAGCAAACACTGAGGAAATTCATCATGATCAGACTGAGGTAAGAAGAAATGCTTAAGGAAGTTCTAAAAATGGAAACAAAGGAACAATAATTGCTACCACAAAAGCATATGTAAATACAAAGCCCACAGACCCTATAAAGTAACTACACAATCAAGATTGCAAAGCAACTAGCTAATACTATGACAGGAATGAAACCTCATATATCAATATTAACTTTGAAAGTAAACAGCCTAAATGCTCCACTTAAAAGATATAAAGTGGGCCAGATGCAGTGACTCAAACCTGTAATCCCAGCACTTGGGAAGGCCGAGGTGGGCAGATCACGAAGTCAGGAGATTGAGACCATCCTGGCCAACATGGTGAAACCCCGTCTCTACTAAAAATACAAAAATTATCTGGGCATGGTGGCACATGCCTGTAATCCCAGCTACTTGGAAGGCTTAGGCAGGAGAATCGCTTGAACCAGGGAGTCGGAGGTTGCAGTGACCCGAGATCGTGCCACTGCACTCCAGCCTGGTGACAGAGCAAGACTCGGTCTCAATAATAATAATAATAATAAAAATAAAGTGGCAAATTGAATAAAAAACAAGATCCATTCATCTGCTGTTTTCAAGAGACCCATCTCAAATGTAAATAACATCCATAGGCTCAAAGTAAAGGGATGAAGAAAGATTTATTCATGCAACAATAAAAAACAGAAAAGAGCAGAGGTCATTATTCTTGTATCAGATAATACAGACTTCAAACCAAAAACAGTAAGAAAAGACAAAGAAGATTATTATATAATGATAAGGGTTTAATTCAACAAGAAGATTTAACTATCCTAAATATATATACAACCAACATTAGAACACTCAGATTTATAAAACAATTAGACTACTAGACACTAGTCTGGTAGTGTCTATCTAAGAAAAGAGATAGACGGCCACACAATAATAGTGGGGGACTGCAACACCCCATTGGCAGCATTAGACAGATAATTGAGGCAGAAAATTAACACAGAAATTCTGCATTTATATTCGACACCTAGCCAATTTGACCTAATAGACATCTACAGAACATTCTACCCAACAACCATAGAATATGCATTCTTCTCATCTGCACATGGAACAGGCTCTAAGATCGACCACATGCTCTGTCATAGAACAAGTCTTCTTAAATTCAAAAAAACCGAAATCATACCAAGCATTTTCGCAGACCACAGTGACACAAAAATAGAAATTAATTTGAAGTGGACCTCTCAAAACCACACAAACATATGGAAACTAAACAATTTGCTCCTGAATGACTTTTGGGTAAACAATGAAATTAAGACAGAAATCAAAAAAATTTTTGAAACAAGTGAAAATAGAGCCACAACATACCAAAACCTATGAGATGTGGTGAAAGCAACATTAAGAGGAAATTTTATAGCACTAAACAGATACATCAAAAAGATAGAAAACTCCCAAATTAACAAGCTAATGTCACACCTAAAAGAACTAGAAAATCAAGAACAAACTAGACCCAAAACTAGCAGAAGAAAAGAAATAACTAAAATTGAGGAGAACTAAATGAAATTGAGATAAAATAAACTACTAGGGATCATAGAAACAAAAAATTATTTTTGAAAGGATAAACAGGATTGATAGACCACTAGCTCAATTAACAAAGAAAGGAGGGAGACAAGATCCAAATAAGCATAATCAGAAATGATAAAGGTGAATTACAACTGATTCCACTGAAATACAAAAGATCCTCAGAGACTACTATAAACATCTCTAAGCGCACAAACAAGATAACCTAAAGAAAATGGACACATTTCTGCAAACACACAACTTCCCAAGGTTGCAACAGGAAGAAACACAAATCCTGAAGAGACCAATAATGAGTTATAAAATTGAATTAGTAATGTAGAAAATCTACCAAGCAAAAAGAAAGCCCTGAACCAGATAGATTCAAAGCCAAATTCTACCACACATACAAAGAAGAGTTGGTATCAATCCTACTGAAACTATCCCAAAAAAATCAGGAAGAAGGGATTCTTCCATAACTCATTCTACAAATCTAGTATCATCCTGACACCAAAATCGGGCAACAGCACAACAAAAAGACAACTATAGGCCAATATCCCTGATAAACATAGGCACAAAAATTTGCAACAAAATAATAATAAACTGAATCTAGCAGCACATCACAAAGGTAATTCACCACAATTAAGTGAGCTTTATTCCTGGAATAGAAGGATAGTTCAGCATATGGATATTAATAAATGTGATTCATCATATAAATAATTAAAAACAAAACCATATATAATCATCTCAATAGAGGCAGAAAAAGCATTTGGTAAAATCCAACATCCCTTCTTAATAAAACCACCCAACGAACTAGGCATCAAAGGAACACATCTCAAAATAATAAGATCCATCTATAATAAACCACAGCCAATATCATACTGAATGGGCAAAAGTTGGAAGCATTCCCCCTAAGAACTAGAAGGACCACTCTCATCACTCCTATTCCATATAGTACTTGAAGACCTAGCCAGAGTGATCAGGCAAGAGAAAGAAATTAAAGGTATCTAATAGAAAAAGAGAGAGTCAAATTATCTTCCTTCACTGCTGAGATCATTCTATACCTAGAAAACCCTAAAAACTTGGCCAAAATGCTCCTATAACTGATAAATGACTTCAGTAGCATTTCATGATACAAAATCGGCATACAAAAATCAGTAGCATTTATATACACTGATAGCATTCAAGCCGAGCATCAAATCAAGAATGCAATCCCATTTACAATAGCCAAAAGAAGAAATAAAATACTTCAGCATATATTTAACCAAAGAAATGAAAGATCTCTACAAGGAGAACTACAAATGCTGCTGAAAGAAATCAAAGATGATGCCAAAAATAGAAAAACATTTCATGCTCATGAGTTAGAAGAATCTATATCATTAAAATGGCCATAGTGCCCAAAGCAGTTTACAGATTCAATGCTATTCCTATCAAAGTACCAGTATCATTTTTTTTCACAGAAATAGAAAAAACTCTTCTAAAATTCATATGGAACCAAAAAAGAGCCTGAATAAACAAAGGAACCCTAAGCAAAAAGAACAAAGCTGGAGGCATCACATTACCTGTCTTCAAACTATGCTACAAGGCTACAGTGTCCAAAACAGCATGGCACTGGTACAAAAACAGACACATAGACCAATGGAAGAGAATAGAGAACCCAGAAATAAAGCCACACACCTACAACAAACGGATCTCTAACAAACTCAACAAAAATAAGCGGTAAGGAAAAGACTCCCTTATTCAGTAAATAATGTTGGGATAACTGGCTGTACATTTGCAGGAGAATGAAACTGGAGCCCTACCTATTGCTGCATACAAAAATTAACTCAAGATCATTAAAGACTTAAATGTAGGACCTAAAACTATAACAATCCTAGAAGAAAACCTAGGAAATATCCTTCTCTATATCAGCCTTTGCAAATAATTTATGGCTAAGTCCTCAAAAGCAATTGCAACACAAATAAAAATTACTAAGAGGGACCTAATTAAACTAAAGAGCTTCTGCACAACAACAACAACAAAAAACTATCAAGGGAGTAAACAGACAACCTGCAGAATGAGAGAAAATATTCACAAACTATGCATCTGACAAAGGTCTAATATCGACAATCTATAAGGAACTTAAATATATAAGCAAAACCAAATAACCTCATTAAAAAGTAGGCAAAGAACATGAACATACACTTCTCAAAAAAAGACATATATGCGACCAAAAAGCATATGAAAAGTACTCATCATCAGTAATAATCAGAGAAATGCAAATTAAAACCACAATGAGATACTATCTCCCACCAGTCAGAATGGCTTGTGTTAAAAAGCAAGCACGCAAACAAACAGACAATAACAACAAAAAACAAACAAACAGATATTGGCAAGACTGCCAAGAAAACAGACACATACATGGTTGGTGGGAAGGTAAGTTAGTCTAACCATTATGGAGAACAGTTTGGAGATTCCTCAAAGAACTAAGAGTTGAATTACCATTCAACCCAGCAATCCCATTGCTGGGTATACACCCAAAGGAAAAGAAATCGTTCTACCCAAAAGACACATGTACTCATATGTTCATTCCAGCAGTATTCACAATAGCAAAAACATGGAATCAACCCAGGTGCCCATCAGTGGTGGATTGGATAAAGAAAATGTGGTACATATACACTATGGAACACTATGCAGCTATACAAAAGAACAAAATCATGTTCTTTGTAGCAACATGGATGCAGCTGGAGGCTGTTTTCCTATGCAAATTAACACAAGAACAGAAAGCCAAATACCACATATTCTCACTTATAAGTGGGGGCTAAACATAGGGTACACATGGACATAAAGATGGGAACAACAGATACTGGGGACTACTAGGTTGGGGAGCGAAGTGGAGATGATTGCTGACAAACTATCTATTGGGTACTATGCTCACTACCTGGGTGATGGGTTCAATCATATCCCAAATCTCAGCATCATGCAATATACCTTTGTAAGCAACCTGCACATGTACCCCCTGATTCTGAAATCAAAGTTAAAAAAAGAACACAATTCTAAGATGTATGCGTAGCCTTCCTTAGCTTTTAAGGTATTATGAATCAGAAAAAGTTAAGAACCACTGCTCTAAAATAAATACAAGTACATAATTTTAACATGGTGAATGCTAAATGCTCTCACGTCAGTGGATATAATTTCTAGCTGATTAGCTGGTTTTAACTTTTTTGTTTTGTAAAAATAAAAATTATGAGTATAAGACTAATACTTGTTAGTATGCATTTGGACACTGAAAAATACAGTGTGTTTTTGTCATACAACCTTCTTTCCCAGAACTTAATCAGGCATTATTGCCACACTACACAATAAATCAAGAACATCCACATTGGGATATGTATCTTCCAGGCAATTAACAATATATATTTGTATTTTGAACTTTCCATTTTGAAATAATTATAGATTCACAAGAGTTGCCAAAACATTGCAGAGGTAGATCCCATGTATTCTTCACCCAGTTTCCTCCTACATGAACATCTTGCTTAAATACAGTACAATATCTAAACCAGGAAATTGACATTGGTACAGTCCACAGAGCTTATTTAGATTTCATCATTTTGCTTATGTATTTGTATATGTGTAGTTTCTATGCAATTTTATCCATGTGTAGAAATGTGTAACTACTACCACACAAAAGTGTTCCATCACCACAAGGCTCCTTCATGCTATCCTTTTATAGGCACACCACTCACCACCATCTCTAATTCCTAATAGCCACCAATCTGTTCTCCATCTTTATAATTTTGTTATATCAAGAAAATTTTATAAATGGAAGTACATAGTATGTAACCTTCTGAGATGGGCTTTTTTCCCCTTGAGGTCCATTGAAGTTGTTGCATCAATTTTTTTTTTTTTTTGTGTTGCTGCACAGTATTCCATGGTATGAATACACAACTATAACATTAACCTGTTCTAGTTTATGGCTGTTACGAAAGAAAAAATAAAACTACTATGAACATCCATGTTAATATATATTTGTATGTTATATAGAGAGTATATATACACACACACACACACACACACACACACACACAGTCTTACATGTGAATGCTGATATCAGATTCATTCATAATAGTAAAAAACTCAATACAAACCAAATATCCATCAACTAGATTATAGATGAACAGTAGTGGAATATCCACATCCATACAATAAAGTATTATTCAGCAATTAAAAGGAACTACTGATACTTGCAATGCCATGGATGAATCTCAAAGCATTATACTAAATAGAGTCACAAACAAATGAGTAACTACCTTCAGAATAGGCCACATGCCATGTCACATGGTATAGTTTGGATATTTGTCTCCACCCAAATCTCATGTTGAAATGTAATCCTCAGTCTTGGAGGTGGGACCTGGTGAAAGTTATTGGATCATGGGGGCAGATCCCTCATAGATGGGTTGGGCCATCCCCTTAGTGATACATGAGATCTCGTTCTGAGTTTACATGAGATCTGGTCATTTAAAAGTGTGTGGCACCTCTCCACTTCACACACACTCTCTCTCACTTTTGATCATGCCATGTGAGATGCCTGCTCCCCTGTCACCTTCCACCATGATTGTAAGATTCCTGAAGCCTCCCCAGAAGCAGATGCTAGTGCTACGCTTCCCATACAGCCTGCAGAACTAGAAGCCAATTAAACCTATTTTCTTATTAATTACCCAGTCTCAGGTACTTATTTACAGGAATACGAGAATGGCCTAATACACCATAGAACAAACCTCAATAAATGTTTTAAAATAAAAGTATCACAAAAATATTCTCCAACCACAATGAAATAAAACTAGAGATTGATAGCAAGAAAAATCCCTAAATTTGTGAAAGTTAAGTAACACACTCCTAAATAATCCGTGGACCAAAAAAGAAATCAAAAGGGAAACCATAAAATATTTTGAAATAAATTAAAATGAAAATACAACATATCAACACTAGTATAATGCTGCTAATACAATGCTTAGAGGAAAATGTGTAGTTATAAATTTCTACATTAGGAAAGAATATCTCAAATCAATAACCCAACCTTCTATTTTATGATGCTTGAAAAAGAAGAACAAGCTAAACCTAAAGCAAGCAGAAGAAAGGAAATAACAAAGATTAGGTTAGAAATACAGAATAGAAAAGTAATAGAGAAGACCGATAAAAACAAAAAAAGTTTCTTTGACAAGGTCAACCAAATTGACAAATCTTTTGTTAGATTGACCAATATAAAAAGAGAGGAGATTCAAATTGCCAGAATCAGAAATAAAAGATGAAACATTACCACAACCTTACAGAAATATAAATGATTATAAAGGAATTCTATGAAAATTGTAAGTCAAAAATTGGAAAATTTAGATGAAATGGACAAATTTCTACAAAGACACAAACTACCAAAACTGACTTAAAAAGAAGTAAGCCATTTTACTAGATCTGTAACAAGTAGGAAGGTTGAATTACTAATCAAAAGACTACCCACAAAGAAAAGAAGAAAAGACCAGACTCAGATTATTTCACTGCTGACTTCTTCCAAACATTCAAAGAAGAATAACAATTCTTCAAAACCTCTTCCAAAAAATTGAAGAGGAGTGAACACATTTCAAATTATTTTATGAGGCCAGTATTATCCTGATACCAAAAACAGACAAGACATCACAAGAAAACTATAGACCAATATATTTTATAAACATGGATGCAAAATCTTTAACAAAATACTAGTGAACTGAACCCCAGCAAAAAAAAGTATATATATAGTATTGTATTATATAAATTCAATATCAAATTAATGAGTTTGTTAAGATGCAAGTTGGTTTAATTCGAATCAATTGAATTATAATACCTTACAATGAATGGAAGTTTTAAAAATTACATGATCATATCGTAATGCCCAGAAAGCATCTGACACAATCCAAAACCCTTTTAAGATTAAAAAAAAAATCACTGAAAATCCAGGAATGACCTGCGACTTCCTCACCAGATAGGCATCTATAAAAACACAACAAACCTATGCTAATGGTACAAAACTAAAATACTTTCTCTAAGAGCAGAACGAAGACAAAGATATCCTTCTCATCCTATTCAATTATATTGAAGGCCACTCAGTAAGGACAATTAGGCAAAAAAAGAAAGAAAGAGAGGAAGGAAGGAGAGAGCGGGAAGGAAGGAGGAAGGAGGAAGGAAGCGAGGAAAATGAAACATTAAAGGCATTGGATTGGAAGGGAAGAGTAAAGCTCCTTATTTGTAGAAGATATGATCTAAATAGTAGAAAATTTTTTTTTTTTTTTTTTTTTTTTTTCTGAGACGGAGTCTGGCTCGGATCGGGCCCAGGTGGAGTGCAGAGGCCGGATTCAGCTCACTGCAAGCTTCCGGGTCTCCAGGTTCAGATTCTCCTGTCCTTCCGCCTCCAAGTAGTCTGGGACTCAGGCGCCCGCCCTCGTCGCCCGGCTAGTTTTTTGATATTCTTTGTAGAGACGGGTTTCACGTATAGCCAGGGATGTCTGATCTCCTGACTTGTGATCCGCCCGTCTCGGCCTCCCAAAGTGTGGGATTACAGGCTTGAGCACACCGCGCCCGGCCAATATGTAGAAAATCTTAAGAAATCCTTTAAAAAAATTAGATCTAATAAATGAGTTCAGCAAGGTTGCAGGATACAAGACCAATATGTAAAAATCAATGTATTTCTATTCAATTGCAATGAACTAACTGAAAATAAAATTAGGAAAACAATTCCATTTACAATAGCATCGAAAATACTTAGGAATACATTTGAAAAAGCAGTGCAAAACGTATACTCTGAAAACTACAAAAGTTTTTGAAAGAAATTAAATAAGATCAAATAGCTAAGAAAACATTCCATTTTCTTAGATGGGAAGATGTAACATTGTTAAGATAGCAATACTTACCAAACTAATCAACAGATTTATCTCATTTCTCATCAAAGTCTCAGCTGACTTTGTAGAAATTGGCAAGCTTATTCTAAATTCATATGGAATTGAACAGGAAGGAGAATAGCCAAAACAATCTTAAAAAAGAACAAAGTTGGAGGACACACAATTTCCAATTTCAATCCTTACTACAAATCAACAGTAATGAGGACAGTGTGGTACTGGCATAAGGATAGACACGTAGATTTATGGAATATAATTGAGAGTGCAGAAATAAACCTTACATTTCTAGTTAACTGTTTTTAGACAATGATGCCAAGACTATTAAATATGGAAAGAATCGTCTTTGTAACAAATGGTGCTGAGACAACTGTGCAGCTTCATGCAAAAGAATGAAATTAGACCCTATGCAAACTTTTCTTACACAAAATTAACTCAAAATAGATCAAAGCACTAAATGCAAGAGCTAAAATTAAAATATAGGTAAAACTATCACCTGAATTTAGTAAAGGATTCATAGAAATGACACTATAAGCATGAGTAACTCATAGAAATGACACTAAAATCATGAGCAACAAATAAAAAAATAGATAAATTGACTCCATCAAAATTCAAAATGTGTTTCAAAGGTTGCTATCAAGGAAGTGAAAAAATAATCCCCAGAATGGGAGAAAAATTTTGCAAATTATGTATCTAATTTGCATCTAGGAATTTGCATCTAATCTACTACAAGGAACTTGCATCTAGTATACAAAACAAACTCTTACAATTCAATAAAATATACTAATAATTTTTAAATGGGCAAGGGATATGAACAGACATTTTGGTAAAAAAGATACAAATGGTCAGAAAGTATGTAAGAAGTTGCTCAACATCCTCAGTGATCAGAAAAATGCAAATCAAAACTGCAATGAGATAAAACCAACTAAAATGACTAGAATCAAAAAGCAGATAATAATAGGTGTTAGCAGGAATGTGGAGAAATCAGAACCCTCATACACCGCAGGTTGGAATGTAAAATGATGCCAATGCTTAGGAAAACATCCTGGTAGTTTATCAAATAATTAAAAATAGAGTTACCCTATGACCCAGAAATTCTGCTTCATCTAGGAGAAACAAAAATATATGTCCATACTTTTACACAAATGTTCATGATAATATATTCATAATAGCCAAAAGGTAGAAACAGCTCAAATGTCTATCAACTGATGAATGTATTTAATATCAACCAAATGTACTATATGTATATAAAGGAATGTTACTCAGCCATAGAAAGGAATGAAGTACTGACACATGCTACAACATGAATGAGCCTTGAAAACATTATGCTAAATGAACAAAAGACAGGCACAAAAGGCCACATGTTATATGCTTCCATTCATATGAAATGTCCAGAATAGGAAAATCTATACAGAAAGTAGATTAGTGATTGCTTAGGGCCGTGGGGATACGGAGGTAGGGGAGTGTTATCTAAAAGGTATGAGGTTTATTTTTGAGGTAACGAAAATGTTCTAAAATTGACTTAGGTGATTGTTGCACATATCACTGAATATACTAAAAACCATTGAATTGTACATTTTAAAAGGTGAATTGTATAGTATGTGAATTATAGTTCAATGAAGCGGTTATAATTTTATTAAAAGAACACCTACTGTATGTTTCCATTTACATGAAATTCTAGAAGAGGCAATATTATAATGACAATAATTAAGCAGATCACTCATCATCATGGACCATGTATTAGTCTATTCTCACCGTGCTAATAAAGACATATCCGAGACTTGGTAATTTATAAAGAAAAGAGGTTTAATTGAGTCACAGTCTCACATGGCTGGGGAGGCCTTATAATCATGGTGGAAGGCAAAGGAGAAGCAAAGTCATGTCTTACATGATGGCAGGTAAGAGAGTCTTCACAGGGGAACTCCCATTTATAAAACCATCAGATCTCATGAGACTTATTTACTACAGAGAACAGCATGGGGGAAACCGCCCCCATATGGAAACCACATCAGACCAGGACTAGGGAGAGGGATGGACTGCAGAAAGCCCCAAGAAGAATTTTCAAGATAATGGAATTATTCTATATCATGATTTTGATGGTGGTCATGGTACAGTATACATTGTCAAAACATCATTTGCTCATTTAAAATTAAAGACTTTTAATATATTCAAATTATATCTCAAGGCTGATTTTCAAGATAAATTTTTTTTAAATACCAAGTGATGTGAGATTTTGTTAGGTCATGAATTTTCCAGACAAAATATCAATGCCAAGTGACAGCACAAATATTTTGATAGCCTTGGTAAACGCTAAATACTTTACTATATCCAGATTTTTTACAAAAGCAGATATTTTACACATCATTGCAAAGTATTCTTCCATTAGGTGGTCAGACATTGACACATTTGGTCATAAATCGGTCGCAAAACACACATCTAGCTTTGAGATAAAGACCTTTAGTTATGTGATAGAATCTATAAAGTGGAAATTATATATGGATACAAGGCAGTTTTCTTCCCTAAATAGTTCTTCAGAAAACAGAGTTTCTTCATATGCAAGTCTTTATATGTTCTCTCATTACAGAGTACTTTCTCAAATACTTTATTTTGAACTTGTCAAAATTGAGTCTTTAAAAGAATAGAAATAAATTTAACACGGATTTGGTGTTTTTCTTGGAGAAATGATCTCATTATGGCAAGACTGGGTGTCATTGTAAACAAGTCTTTTAAAGAGCAATCCAGAAAGTGATTACACTGGGGAGATTCAGAATACAAACCTACAGGACAAATGGTGGCCCTCATTTACTTGTATGCTCTAGCAAAATTAATATACCAAAACTGAATGGGGTTGAACTTTAAAAGTTAATGTTTGGGGTCCATGTGCAATGATTCTGGTTGTTAATTGTTAGTAGGTGAATGCACAGTCATGTTCTGTGGGCCTAACCTACTGGTCTCGCTCTGCATTGGGAGAGAGAGATTCAACCAACCAAGGGATATGCTGAAACAAAATAGGAAGCTACATCTGTTATGGGTCTCTGACTTGGGACCAAGCCATCTGCCCATCAGAACTGTGGCCAATTTCACTGTTAGTGGATGTGCAAGTTTCACTAGGAATACACTGAAAAATAAAAACCAGCCCATTAGTTTCCCAGAGAATGAATAACAAGCATAATGATAACGCACAATTTTAAAGGTGGTGGTTTCACACACTTCAAATGTCTCCATGGTAGAGGCCAAATAGCATAGTGTTCGAGAACATGGACTGTGAAACCAGACAGCATGGCTTTGCATCTTGAATCTACCATTTATAAATCATTAACCTTTCTGTGTCTCAGTTTCCTCTTCTGCAAAACACAAGGATATTAGTAGCACTTAATATCTACTGGGTTGACGTGTGGGTTGAATAAGTTAGTAGATGTAAAGTGCTCAGAACAGTGCCAAGCAGCATTTAAGTTTCATTTATCACTTGAGGTAGGATAGGCAAATGTCATTATCCCCCTTTCACAGATGGGAAAAAGGCTTAGAAAGTGTGAGTGAATCACACAGCCAACCAGTGGCTGAGTCAGAACCAAACTGTTCAACTTCTGACTCTAG
Source organism: Rhinopithecus bieti (assembly GCF_001698545.2). NCBI lineage: Eukaryota > Metazoa > Chordata > Mammalia > Primates > Cercopithecidae > Rhinopithecus > Rhinopithecus bieti. Next base: position 482,645 of record NW_016819951.1, read on the forward strand.
TGTTCTACCCTATCAGTCACACATCCGGATATGGTTTGGATCTGTGTGCCCACTCAAATCTCATGTTGAATTGTAATTCCCAGTGTTGGAGGTGGGGGCTGGTGGGAGGTGACTGGTTCATGGGGGTGGGTTCCCATGGTTTAGCACCATCCCATTTTGTACTGTCCTTGCAATGGTGAGTGAATTCTTGTGAGATCTGGTTGTTTAAAAGTGTGTAGCACACAGAGAGGGGAACAACACACACCAGGGCCTGTTGGGGGATGGGGAGTGAGGGAAGGGAACTTAGAGGATGGGTTAATAGGTGCAGAAAACCACTATGGTTAATAGTTAATAGACGCAGAAAACCACTGTATACCTATGGAACAAACCTGCATGTTCTACACATGGATCCTGTTTTTTTGTAGAAGAAATAAAAAAAAAAATCAGATTATTCACTAAAAAATACAGTATGTAGCACCTCCCCCATCTCTCTTGTTTCTGCTCCTATCATAGGGGACATCTCACGCCCTCTTTTCCACCATAATTGGAAACTTCCTGAGGCCTCCCCAGAAGCAGAAGCTACTATTCCTCCTGTACAGCCTGCATAACCATGAACCACTCTTTTCTTTATAAATTACCCAGTCTCAAGTATTTCTTTATAGTAGTGCAAGAATAGACTAATACACATCCTTAAATTCAGAATCAAAGATGGGCCTGTCTCATTCAATGGTAAGAAGACCAATTAGCAAAGATCCATTCACTTTCTCACTGGGACACTAGAAACTGCAGAAACTTGTGTAGGCCATTAGAGCAGTGCTTTTCAAAATGCCATCAGAGGGTCAAATATTCAGTTTAGTGGGTTGCAACTTTGAAAAAAAAGTAAAACACAGTAGAATAGGAAATACAATGCATCAAAAATTGTAAGGGTAATTACTATATTGTGATATGTTGGTTTAACTACGTACATTCTGTACTTATGTACACATATGAATGTGATAGTATTATTTTCCACAATTATTCACTCCCTGGGCCACCTGCCCTTCCTTGTTGGAGAATTATGCCAGGCATCCTACTCTGCTGCTAGCTCCCTTGCAGGGTTCCCATGACCGTGGTGTGCTTCCTCACCATATTGATGTTTGCAGTGGGCCGTAAGATTCACTAGAGTCAATGGAATGTAAGTATGTGACACACACCAAGCCTGAGCCGTAGTGTTTAGAGCAATTATATAGGTTTGCTCAGTGCTTTACTCTTTCCATTTGCCATAAGCACATCTTAGGATAGGGTTGCTGCCTTAGGCAGAGTTCTGGAATGACAGAACAGGGTTGTGGCCCTTCTACAGACTAGAAGAGAGAGTTACAGCCTAGAACAGAGCCACCACTGATGAACAGCCTGCATGTACATAATGAGGAATTAACCTTTATTTTGACACCCCTGAGATTTTAAGTTGTTTGTTACCATAATATAACCTGGTCAAAGATGACTAACAGGTGTGTTTATATGTGTTGGACTGATGAAATAAAGTATTTCTTACTGAGAAAGGTGGTCAAAAAATTTGAAAATCGCTTGATTAAATAACTGTCTCAGTCAGTTTGGGCTGCTATAACAGAATCCCATTGACTGGGTGACTGAAACAACGAACATTTATTTCTTACAGTTCTGAAGGTTGTAAGTCTGAGATCAGGGTGCCAGCAGGATTGGGTCCTTGGTGAAGGCCGTCTTCCTGGTTTATAAATGTTCGTCTATTTGTTGTGGCCTCACATGGTGGAGACAGTGTGAGCTCTAGTCTCTATATTCCTTCATTTCCTTCATAAGGGCACTAATAGCATTCATGAGGGCTCCACACTCATGGCCTAATTACTTCTAAAGGTCCTGCCTCCAGATACCATCATACTGGGGATTTAGGCTGTAGAATTTAATTTTGGGGAGACACAAACATTTGGTCTATAGCAATGACCATTTAGAAACTTGATTCTTTAAGACCAGCCTGGCCAACATGGTGAAACACCATCTCCACTAAAAATACAAAAATTATCTGGGCATGGTGGCACACACCTGTAATCCCAGCTACTCCTGTGGCTGAGGCACGAGAATCCCTTGAACTCAGGAGAAGGAGGTTGCAGTGAGCTGAGATAGTGCCACTGCACTCCAGCCTTGGTGATAGAGTGAGAGTCTGTCTAAAAAAAAAAAAAAAAAAAAAAAAAAGAAATTTGGTTCTCTAAAACATTAGCTTAGTTCACTTGACACACTTAGGTATTTCTCTAGATTTCCCATTTGTTTATATTAGTTTGAAAATGTTTCACTTGTATTTTTATTTTTGTCTGCTTTTCATAGGACAGACTTTAATTCCTTCTATCCCTTAAGAATTAGACCAATATTTTTCAAATTATGGCATCTGTATATCAATTAACAGATTTTCAGACATATGCACTGCTTACATAGAAAATTATAGTAAGAATGCAACAGTATTTATTATTTGGTGGTAATAATAATTACATGTTAATGAGAGAGATTGTTTTGTAATATACTAATAATATAAACTAATATCATAAATGAAGTAAGGTTCACAATGACATCTGGGTCAAATGTACATCCAGATTATGAAGACCATGTCAGCTCATTATCTGACACTGAAGATAATAATCATACCACATAACACACTCAAATGTTGGAACTTGAAGGATCACAGTGAATGGAATCCTAGTCTTGTCTTCAGCTGTAGAAAGTAGTTTTTCGTTTGCTGTTACAGTTTTTGGCTGGGTGTTTAATCATACCAAAAAACATGTCAATGATTTCTTTCACAGTTGAGTGGGAGTGAGGGAAACACACCAAGCATTTGAAATGAATTCAACTTGCAAAGACTGAGGTGTTTGTACCACAATTTGTTCTTCTTAAAAAACCCTGGTGTCTTATCTCCAACAATAAAAAAATAATGACAATGCTTCCTTGAAGTGATAGGTGCGTGCACTCAAGACCGAATAAATCACTAAAATCTGCCACTTGAGCAAACCATCTGAAATGATAGAAAAGGTCTCTATTGGCATCATCATTGTAATGAAGAAATGTGATTTTTAAATCCCATCTTTCATCTTCAAGGTTCACTTAAGCATCTTGTTCCATAACAGAAGTGTGAAAGTGTAGAGTTTTGAAACTGCTACATATTCTTTTTTACAGTATTCTGTAAAGAGTTAAAATCAATAGCCATAATTCATTAATATTCATATTTTTTACTGTTTCTTTCATATTAAACCAAGATCTGGAGACATACTATTTTCTATAAATAGTGATATTAGGTTGATAATCAGGCACAACTCCTTTAATTCAAAATCCTTCAATGCTTCATATGTAGTTGCTGTGTCTTTGCTACTGATTACAACATACGTTTTCTATTCCACCTCATAGCTTTGTAATGACCATCAAGCAAAATATCTCATCTTCAGAATGGATGCTCAACAGTAAATAAAACAGAAACTCACCAAGCACTTCCCTCTCTTGGCTATAGCATGCATAGGCTAAGAAACCTTAACATGGTATCCAATCATGCTGCAAAGCACCTGCCTACTCACATGATGTGCTTTCTTCTCCCTGATGCCACTTGCATTATACAGTGACCATCGGCATCATCTGATGAAGGAACTTTGCTGAAGGGTCACTCGGCTTTCTTTCCAAATATGTTGATAATTCTGCTACCTTTGCCATGAGGATGCAACTCTGCATGATGCCTTTGTTTTGTTCCCTTCTCTGTCCTCATCAAAACAATTCATCAGTTTTGTACTGGAAACTATTTTGTATCTCCCACTCTGAGAAAACACAATTAGTTTACCAGTTAAAATTTGAAGAAGATAAAAAACATAAATATTTTACAACATTATTGAATTTTAAAAATTGATAATGCACTGAGCATTGGGCTATCTATAGGTCCTATAAAATCCAACTTTTAGATGTTCATCATTATACTTTTTAGATAAATTTTGCTGTTTTGTTGACTTACACCTAATTTTGTATGTGCCAGGAAACTAGATTAGGTTTAGTCTTTACGCTTACAATTTCATCTTAAGCTATAGTAAATAATAAAAAGTAAATAATTTTACTTGTTTCATCACTACTTTTAAGCTTGAACCATTTCCAGCCATTTATTTATTTTAGTCAATTGGTAGAATAACATAACAGCAAAAAATGCCCATGTAATAAACAATAGCACAATGTCATAAAATTACTTTAGTTGAGATGAACTGTACCTTGTTATCTACTTGGAAGAGCATTAAAAAAATGCTTTTATGAGGCATTAAATGACACTTCGCCACTGGTTGATTTCTGAATATGGGGATCATTGACTAGTGTTCTCATTTACCTTTCCAATTTCCTAATTCGGGCCTCCTTTAAAAAGTCACCATTCTTTCTTAGAAAGGGACATTAATACAGTCTCTATTCATATTACCCCATCATGTTATCATCATTCTTCTGATTAAAAATTAATGAATACTGAGAAACAAATTTTCCTCTATCAAAGGGCCAGTTTTACTTTTAATGGTTTGTGTATTCAATCCAATCAATAACATTTTAAGTTGTTGATGGATATTCTGAATATTATAATTTTATCATTTTAAGTGGGTAATTTTGTAAAATGGCAAGACCATAAAGGACTACCTTTGCATGTTCTCTGCTATAGAAAATCAGAGGCACTTGTTTTTAGAGAAGAAAAAAAATCAATATTGACAAAAGTCCTGTACAAAGATCTTTAATGCCTTTGGCCAGTAGTCATCATATCAGATGCAGTCTTTTTAATGTGGACCTTCTTGGTTTAATCCTTCTTAATCTTTAATACAACGATGATTAGATTAAATGGTAATGTATATTGAATAAAAATTTGCTAGCAAATATCTTTACTATAACACATTATTACTTGAGATATTTTAATCAGCTGTTAAAATTTGATACATGTTGATATTTTTAGTATTTATATGGCTAATATAGCTACCTAGATCATCCAACAATGTGTAACTAAAAATATTTATCATTACTAGAAATACAGAAGAAGTCGTGGTTAAAACTTAGGCTTTTATGTCATTCTCAACTGAGTTAAAACCTTGTGTTCTGAGAAACGATGTGATCTTGATGAAGCAACAACTTCTCAAATCTGTTTCTTTATTACTGCTCAGTTGCAAGCCACATAAGGGTAAGGACTTTATCTACTGAGCTCATATTTTATCACCAGCTTTTAACACATTGCCTGGAATATGGTAGTTAATTAATAAATATTTAATGACTGAAATAATACGTTGAATAATGGGGGCAGTAATATAATTTACCTCATAGGGTAGATGCAAACTTGAAATAAGATTAGGCATGTACAGCTCTAGAAGAGAAACATGATTAATTAGTTATTATTAGGGTGACCATATAATTTGACATACATATCAGGACACTTGAGAATAAACAGAGGGTGCCATTAATAGTTACATGGTGGCAAAAGATGTGAACTAAGGCCATCCAAGTCAAAGTAGGGTATGTAGTCACCCCAGCTCTGGCAATTATTATTAGGCAGTATAGGAAACCGAGGATAGAAGGACATGTGTAATTGTAGATACGTAATATATAATTATTTGAAAATGGTTGCAATGTAGACAAATAAAACCACAGTAATAGTGTCTAACCTGGCAAAAACTGCCCCCACCTACTTGCCCGAAGCATTAGAGAGAAGAAATAGTAGAAAAATGACGTTTCCTGAGTCCAAATTTCCACATTGGTTTTTTCAGATTCTTTTAATTTACCAAGTTGAACTAGATTAATAACTGTCTTTCAAGATTCCTTGTCAAATCTCTCACAGAGATTGTTTTTCACTTCTCAAATTCCTGGCCCTGCCCTGTCTGAGTGGAAGATCTCAAATTCTAATTCAACAACTTACATATCGACCTGTTTCCTGGCCAATGTCTGTTCTTCCTCAGGACATCTCTGTACTATTATAACCTGCTCTCTCTTCCACCTCTTCTGTCTATAAAAAAGACATATCTTTCCTTTAGGCCATGGCTCCTCATCCCACACTTTATTTATTTATTTATTTACTTACTTATTTATTTATTTGAGACAGGGTCTTCCTCTGTCCTCCAGGCTGGAGTGCAGTGGTGCAATATCAGCTCACTGCAGCCTTGACTTCCTGACTCAAGTGATCCTCTCACCTCAGCCTCCCGAGCAGCTGGGACCACAGGTGCTCACCACCACACCCAGCTATTTTTTGTATTTTTAGTAAAGACGGGGTTTTGCCACATTGCCCAGGCTGGGACACTTCGCATCATATCCTCCAAGATTTTTTTTTTTTGTAGATGGAGTCTTGCTATGTAACCCAGGTTGAAGTATAGTGGCATGATCTCAGCTCACTGCAGCCTCTGTCTCCTTTGCCTCCCGGGTTCCAGTGATTCTCCTGCCTCAGCCCTCTGGGTAGCTGGGATTACAGGCACATGCCACCATGCCTGGCTAATTTTTGTATTTTTAGTAGAGACGGGGTTTCGCCAAGTTGGCCAGGCTGGTCTCGAACTCCTGACCTCAGGTGATCCACTCGCCTCAGCCTCCCAAAGTGCTGGGATTACAGGTGTGAGTCACCACGCCTGACCCAAGATGCTCTTCTATCAGTTTTTCACTCTATTCTTACTGGTGTCTTCAATATCTCCTTCCTGATAAGATTCAGAAGTCTGGATCTTATGCTCTGGAATCATAAACATTCAGGTTCTAATTCTGAGTTTTCGATCTCTGTGTGATCTTAGGAAAGCTGCTTAACATCACTGAGCCTCAGTTTCTTCATGGTAAAGTGGTAATTGTAATGCCTAGCTCAAAGAATAGCAAGGAGGATTAAATGAGATAATGTACACAAAATGTCTAGGAGACTTCTGGGGAAGATATTGGCACCTTAGATTCAAACACTGGTGCACATCCTCTCCTCTAAGCAAATAATAAGGGTAGGCAGAAACTTAAAAGAGAAAAGTAGTAACATATGTGGAGGTTAAAAAATAAGATAAATGTATCTGGAACCAAAAACTGGACAGAAATACAAAGTCATAAAAGGAGCTGAAAGTGGAGACCTATTGGACTCTGTTTCCGAAACAGGCAGTGGCTACCAAGAGCTAGGCTTCTATGTATCAACAAGGACCAAAGGAAAGGCACACAAGCCAGGTGACTGGAGTCAGGCTCACTCCTAGAAGACAGGGATCCAGTATCTGGGGAGAAACTTTTCCCTCCCATTGGCAGCATCATTTTCCTTTTTCAACTACAGGCTGCAGTTGTTTTCTACTCACTCCCATCTTAAGGCGCCTGTAAGTGCTGTGTTCATAATTCACAGTTTCTATTTCTCTTCCCATACCGCTAGACTTTTATTGAATGTACATTTTGCATTCCTGTGAAAAACTCACGGTGATTTATACTGATATCCCAGTGGAGGAGGAACCTCAAGGTGACATTATAAGGACTCAGGGTCCAGCTGCTGAATGTAGACAATGGAAAGAGGGAGTAAGAGGAGGGAAAAGAAGGAAGGAGAGAAAAGAAAACAAGAACAATAAACGAAAGTAAATTAAATACTGATTTATCTGCAGCAGAATTTATTCCTGAAAAAAATCTATTTTATAAAGGAAACTGACGATGCCTAAAATAAATGTTTAAGATATTTAGATAAAAATGAGTAAAACCGTGAACATAATAGATTATGACACATAGACTTGGGAGAAAAATAATGATGAGTAAAGAAACTGATGAAATATGTCAGCAAATTTAATGAAGTATTGACTATTTTGGGTGTGTGTTAAACAACATTGTGTTTAGAGAAAAACAACAAGATGGGGAAAGGGAGCAATTTGGTTAATTAAATTGTGATAAGTAGGAGGATAGAAATGATTAAAAAGATTTGTTTAAAATATTTATAATTAAATAGGTATGTGAAAAAAATTAAGGGTTGCCACTAAAAGTAAACAATACAAGATATGCTTTCTGTATTTGTTTTCTACATCTGTATAACGAATTATCACAAATTTCGCAGCTTAAAAAAATACATATATTATCTCAGAGTGTCTGTGGGTCAGGAGTATGGGCACAGGCTGGCTGGGTCTTCTCTGTTCAGTGTCTCATCAGGCTGCAATCAAAGCGTGGGACTATCTGTGTCCTCAACTGAAGGCTCCATTAGGAAAAAATCTACTTCCAACCTTCCTAAGGTTGTTGGCAGAATTCATGTCCTTGCAGCTGTACGTATGGAGTCCCAGAATTCCTGCTAGTGTTGGTGAGACGCTGCTCTCAGCTCCCAGGAGATATTCCCAGGTTGTTGTCACCTGACTCCCTCCATAGGCAGTTCACAAAATGACTGTTTCTTTGAGGTCAGCAGGAGAATCTCTCAGACTCCTGTTTCTGATCTCTAAACCTTCATTTGAAGGGCTCCCATAATTAGATCAGGTCCAACAAGGATATCCTCCCTCTTCATTAAGTTAACTGATTAGAGACTTAAATTGCATCTTCAAAATCCCTTCCCCTTGGCGGTACAATGTAACCTAAGCAACAGAGTGCTGTTCCATCATATGCACCAATCCCGCCCACACTCCAGGGAAGATTATACAAGAAGGAGGGATATTTTTTTTTTTTTTTTTTTTTTTTTTTTTTTGAGACGGAGTCTCGCTCCTGTCGCCAGGCTGGAGTGCAGTGGCCCGGATACTCAGCTCACTGCAAGCTCCGCCTCCGGGTCACGCCATTCTCCCTGCTCAGCCTCCCGAGTAGCTGGGACTACAGGCGCCCGCCATCACCTCGCCGGCTAATTTATTTTGTATTTTTTTAAGTGCGGACGGGGTTTCCACTGTGTTACCCAGATCGTCTCGACCTCTCTGACTTGTTGATCCGCTGCCTCGGCCCTCCAAAGTGCTGGGATTACAGCGCTTGGAGCCACCGCGCCCAGCCAAGAAGGAGGGAATTTTAGGGGGCCACCTTAGAATCTGCCAACCACAGTCTGTCCTCTGAATCCCCAATAATTTGTATTCCTCCCAGATGGAACATGTATTTACCCTTCCCGAAGTTCCCACAAGTCTTATCTCATTACAGCAACAGCTTACAGTCCAGTAATACCGTATATTTGTATGTGTATAACTTTTTCAACTGGAAAGGAGCAATAAGAAACAAAAATGAATGATAAACAGAAGAAACAAAAAAATTATAGAAAGAAATACAAACAAACCAATAATCACAACAGACAAAGAAATTAAGTTTACTTTTTAAAAGATATAGATTTTTTAAATGGGTAAAGTGCACAGAGTCCAGTTATACGATTCTTAAAAAACTACAACAAAATGCAGAAAGATTAAAAGAAAGGAACTAAAAAAGATATGGCAGTAAAATTGTAATCCCCAAGTATCTAGGGTTCTAATATAACATTAGATAAAATAGAACCTAAATCCAAATTATTACAGGGTTAAAGAAGAATACTACTAATGATACAAAAATAACTTCCTAAGATATATAATAATCATTAATGTATGCATATCTAACAGCGTTCTCTCTCTCTGCGTACACACACACACACACACACACACACAATCATATTGAAACTGGGAACTTTTAACACAACTCTATTATGTCTTTTAACTTAATAATAATAGAAGAGATTTGAAAACAGAATGAACATGTTTGACGTAATGCAATATAATAAAATTTGTACCTCTATGTTCTCTTCAAATATAAAGGTGCCATTTACAGTAATTAACTGTATTAGAATGAAATGTCAACACATCTCAGTTTCAATATCATAGCGACTATGTTATCTCACCATAATGAAATTAAACCAGAAATTAAAAATTAAAAGATAGATAAAAGATCACATATTTAGAACTCTAGAACATTCACTCCTAAATAACATAATTCAAAGGAAAGTAACAGTGAGAGAATTATAAAGTATTTAGGACAGAACACCAATGAAAAGAGAGCTGAAATTGCAAAATTAGTGAGATGTAGATAAAAATATTTACAGGTAAGTTTAAATAGATCTATTCATTATCAAGAAAGACTAAATATAAATGAGTTAAGTATTTAAAGATCTAGATAAAGAATTTAGAAAAAGTAACTCAAAATAATCAGAAGAAAAAATAACAAACATTATCAAGAAATACATAAAAGAGAAAACAATAATACACTGGGGCGAATGAACGTGACCACAGCTTGGTTCTCTGAGAAACAGAAAAGGCTGTAGCAAGACTACTTTTTTAAGAATAATAGGCATAAATAAACAATAACAGCAAGACAAAAGGAGAAAGATACACCACAGATATTAAAAACGTAATAGTCTGAGAATCAACGTAATTACATTCTGCTTGTTGGTGATTGAGGTAGGATGTCAATTCTTGTGAAAAAGACAATCAGAGAAAAGGAGAATTTTGCTAGAACTCTTCTTGAAAGGTATTATTTGCTTTCAGGAAAGATCGGAAGACAAGAAACTGCCCTACAGATTTTGGATGTCGTTGTCTGAAGATGTGATGGTTGGTAGTGTGGCAACCATATTGGATCATGAGGGGGAAACCAAGGGAATAAGAGAAGCTAACAAGAACATTGCTGAGCCCCTGAAGAACCAACCCCGGAACTGCCCTATTTTCAGATTCCTGTTGTGTCGGATAATACAGTATTTATGTTTAATTAGCTCTTAAAAGAATATTCTATGACTTGGAGCCAAATACATTCTAATGGATATAACATTCTGGAACCAGTTTCTTAATTTTGTTTTATAAATAGATTATAAATAGAGATGCAGAGTTTTTTTTTCCCCACTGGAATGGAATAATCTGCGAGACCTTCTCTCATGGATGGCTAATAGGTACAGGAGTCAGGAATGAAGAGAGGCTGTTATATAGAACGTTCTGAACTCTGATGGAGGTGCTGAACAATAAGCAGGATTAACAAGTGATGTGACAGAAGCTCTCCAAAGGGAAAGGACCAATGGCTCATTCCCCACCCATTTAAGGAGCCAAAGCTCTTGGCAATCTGAACATAGTTCTCGATTATATATACCCTTCATCCTCATAACTCTTCAAACGCCTTTATTAAACAAGTACACTTCTTGCACACATTACCTACCTGGACACAATTCTAAAATATTTTTGGTGAACGAACAGTTATAAGCCATGCCCTTCCATTTGCCAGTTACATTAGCATGCAGCTGAACCCAAATGTAAAAAAATAATTTTGTGATGATATTCATTAATTTGGAAAAGTAATTTCAGCAAGTATCTTAGCAAACTAAATCTTTAACATAAAAAAAAGCTGATGGCACACTTACTCAGATTTTGGTGAGTGACATTCTCTTGGATACCGGTTATATTCCCATTTGCGTTTCCTCTTTCTTGCTTTATGTGCATATAACTTTCTTTTTTTCCATAGAAGTACCTGAAATTGGAGAGAGATTCTTGTAATGATTTTTTTCTTGTTATATGTTTAGATACACAACAACCGTATGGTATCTATAAGATCCTGTTACTGCTATTCCTTGATGGAAACATTGTGTTACTGGTTCTTCTCCCACTGGAGGAATATGCTTTGAGGACTGAACTTTTATCCCTGTGTCTGCCTCATTTATTAGGAAAACAATGTCATCATCTTCTCGGATTGCTGACATTTGGATAAGGCAGATGAAACAAGTAAGTGTTCTTATGTCCAGATAGAAATAGCAACCATGCACAAAATTTTCTTATAAAACAGATAATAGAGTGACTATAATAGAGACTAGACTAGAAGTCAGGACTCTTGGGTCCGATTGTTCAATCTTAGGTTGGTTCTGAGATGCCAGAAAAAAACAATATCACTCAAGAGTCTTTTGGTTCCTTTTTGGGCTCCACCTATAAATGGTAATTATACTTTTCTATTACAGAGTTCACCATCTATTGTGATGTGTAACTATCTCAAAGGAGTAGTTGACAGCTTAGTTAATGCATAAAGTATAAGTCACATTGAGTTTCTCACAGGAATGCAAAATGTACATTAAATACAAAGTCTAGCAGCATGAGAAGGGAAATAGAAACTGTGAATCATGAACACAGCACTTACAGATGTCTTAAGATGTGGGTTATGTGGAATACAACTGCAGCCTGTAGTTAAAAAAGGAAACTGATGCTACTGGTGGGATGGGTTGTTTTCTAGGGCAGGGCTCAGGAGATAGACAAGGCAGATTTCTACCCTGGACTTGAAAATGGGCCATTGTGTGAGCCTTGGCAACTGTGGTACAGCCTACAAGGTCTAAAATGGCCTGGCCCCTGCCCACTTCTTTATTATTAGATTGATAGCATTAGCGGCCCAATTCTTCATCCTTTCCTGTATCTATGCTTTTTTTTTTTTTTTTTTTTTTTTTTTTTTTTTTTTTTTTTTTTTTGCCATGGGGTTTTAAGCAACTCCTACAAAGAGGTAGAGTATATTTGGGGTATCTTGATTTTGAATTTGGCCATGTGACTTGCTTTGGCTAATAGGATTTTAGTGGTTGTGATACTAACAGATGTCTAGAAAGTGCTTGCATATATTTGGTTTTGTTCTTGCTCCTCTGGGATGGTGAGGGGAACATGCCCTGGCTAGGCTGCTGAAGGATGAGACATACAGAACAGAGCCAAGCTGCCCAGGTGTCCCAGCCAATGGCAACCTAGATCAACCATCAGCCAGCTGGTTCCCAGACATGTGAATAAGTCAAACCAACAGGAATAACTGCCCAGTTGTGCTTATCCTAAATCACTGACTCACAGACCCATAAGCAAAATAAATGCTTATTGTTACAAACCACTGAGTTTTGAGATGATTTGTTATACAGCATTCTTGTGGCTTTCAATCTGATATACTGTCCAACACTTTCCTGTTGCTCTCCACACTCACTCCAGCAACATTAGACTTATCTATGTAAGAGAACTTTTCATGTACCCCAGGACAGGATCCTTGCACATGCTGTTCTCCCTCTGCCTGGAGCTGTCTCTTATGCTTCTCCCCTGGCCCCTTACCTCGGCCAGCTCCTTAGCTGAAATACATGTATTCATCGGTTCTTAGCTCAAAAGTAGCTTCCTTAGGCAAGCTTTTCCTTCCAACCCAGAGTAAGTCAGCTTTCTTTACAATTGCAATATATTTTCATGTACTTGAGTTACTTTATATCAGAGAACTTTTTACTAATGTCTCTGTTAATGAATGATACTCTAATTTTTTGTGATAGTTAAGCTGGTCTCCTCCATGAGATTGCAAAGTCCATGACTTTAGAGGATGCAACTGTTATCTGCGTCTCCATTGTATCCTGTTGAAGCAGATAATGTAGTGTATTAGGCACAGGCTACCTAATGTAGTGACAGGCACCAATTTTTATTGAATGAGGATATAAGTTGTATCGTCCACCTTTTGTGGGTGATGACTGTCGAGTTACATTTGTAGCCTTCTCCAGAAGTATGCCTTGAGTGACTGGAGCTGCCTCATTCAAAGATACCTGAGAGGTACACAAACAAGCCCTCTCCCCCAGAGGAAGCCTGTAATCAGTGACTCATAGATGCAGGTATGGAATAGTCCAGCCTGCTTGCCTCTGAATGAGATGACCTCCATGGTGAAATTTATGCCCTAGAGTTCCCTGTGAGATCGGGCCTAGGCTGGACTTCTACAATCACATCTTTGCCAGGTTCCTTTCCCTGCACTAATCTGTGCCCTCATCCTGCTTTATGCTTCTCCTGAGAAGTTGACCTCAATAAATCACTTGCAGAAAAATTCCTATTTTAGATTCTACTTCCCACCAAACCCAAATAAAGACATGCATTAAATTTGACCATTTCTTGCTCAACCAAAAAATAAAATAGCCAAAAGAACCTTGAAATAGTATCCATTGGTATAAATCTTTGGATAGACAAAAATTATAGCTCACTCTTCTCAAAGGGTACAGAAATGCATAGACATCTGATAATTTGGAGGTTGGTTAGAAGCTCCATGGTTATTAAAACAAAGTTTTATTCATTCCTGGAAATGTTTATTGTCATAATTGTACCACTACACAATAATACATTTCTTAACAGCACTATTCAAGTAGAGAGCATGTTTGATGTCTGACTGCCAGGATTTTCATCTCCCTTATATTTGTAGGTTTCTGCTTTCAGAAGATAATTAGAGAATAGGTGATGGTGGCTGGAAAATGCCCGTCATAGAGTCTTAAAAGAAAATGATATAAGGCTACACATAGTGCAATCTTAAATAATAAAACAAACCTATCCAGCTCTCTATCTAGGCATTGAAAAATCAGTGAAAGGAAGCATACCAAGATGTGAACAGTAGTAGTAAAGTTATGAGAGATTTTTATTTCATCTTTTACAATTTTGCAGTCTTTACATTTTAAACAGAAAACATGACTGCGGTTTTTGAAAAAATGCCGTTTTAAAAAAGGGTAACTCAGCAAACAGATCAAATAGAGAACAATGGCACTTCCTCCCCTTTGCCCTACCCTCACCCCCACCCCCCCCTGCCAAATGAGCTCTGTTCAAAAGTCTGAGAAGGGAGACTTCTATTTCTGGGAAGATGGAGCAGATATACTTTCATTTTCTCCTCCTCACATGTAAACTAAAATTTCTGGACATTCTACATCAAATATAAGATGGCTTTGAAAAGGGAAGAAAATCAGATCTCCTAGGGATCTAAGGAAACAAGACACAACACAGTGGTGAGTTCCCTGGGTTTTCATTTTGCCTCATATATCCCAGACTTAGAACTGAAGAAGCTGGAGAAATGCCAATGGGCACAGCTAAGGAAACCCCCAACAAAAGCCTGTTGTCTCTAGCCAAAGGACCAGGAAGGAGCAGCCTAACAAGGCAAGACCCTTCTATACACAGTCGACTTCAGTGGGACACCACAGAAGCAACCTGTGACCCCAGTCCTACTGAAGCCCATGAAGGCTGAGTGGGGAGCTCTGACTTCCACCCTCACCAGGCTATAAGGAGGAACCCAATCCTTTCTGGTATCAGAAAGGCTGAGTAGAGAGTTGGTTTGTTTATCTCTTCAAGACAGTAACAAGACTCCCTACCTCCTACATGGGGTCAGTGGAGAACACATGGGGAGCCTGGCTTTCCACCCCTACTCAGCAGTAAAGCGGTATCCCCCCAACTACTCACTGTTGTGGTGTCAGAGGAGGCCTAACAGAGAGGCAGGACTTCCACCACCACTCCCAACTAAAGGGGCCGTAACTCTCTTCTGTGGTGCTAGTGGGGCCATGAGGGGGTGCAGCACTAGGCATTCCTCGCTCTCCCAGCCTGGGGGATTCAGTCAGTGGAGGTGTAATAAGAAGTCAGAGAGCCCACCCACCCAGGAGTGATAAGGGGCCTCCCTTCAGGTGTGAACCAAGGCCACTTAGTTGTCCACCTAACATGGAAGCAGTGAGGTATCTCCTTCCTCCTCTGCTGGAGTAGTGTTAGAGGAAGCTGGCTCGAACAGATTTAAACAAGATCCAAAGTCTCAGAATGCAACATGCACAATGTCCAAGTTTCAATTAAATGGCATGCTTCATACTGGGAAGATTCAAACTGAATGAAAAAAAAAAGTGATCCATAGACACCAACACAGAGATGACAGGAATGGCAGAATCATCTAACAGACAGTTTAAAGCAACCATCATAAAAATGCTGGCACTGAACAGTTATGAACACACTTGAAATAGGAAAAAAGAGAAAGTTTCAGCAAAGAAACGGGATATAAAGAACCAAATGGAAAGTTTAGAACTGAAAAATACAGCAACCAAAAAAAAAAAAAAAAAAAATGGATGAGCTGAAGAGCAAAATGGAGGGCATAGAGAAAAGAATCTGTGAACTGAAAGACGGAATGATAGAAATTACCTAGTTTGAACAATGCACAGAAAACAGACTGAAAAAGTAAAAACAACCTCAGGGACCTGTGGGATTATAACAGAAGAGCTAATATTTATGTCACCGAACTCCTGGATTGAGAGGAGGAAGAAAGTGGGGCTGGAAACGTACTTGAAGATATAATAGCTGAAAATTTACCAAATTTGGCTAAAGACATACACCTTTAGAATCAAGAAGCTGAACGAAACTCAAGATTTTCAAGAATAAGTCTGAGTATGATTATGTAGGCTATGAAAGCCACCAGATAATCACTTTGTTCAGGTTATAAAGTTGTTGTTTTTACCTATGAAAAGGACTCAGAGACCATCAGTGATGCTACAGTGTCAGTGTTAGCAGTGTCTAGCCAGATCGACTATTATGACTTCAGTTAGCCCAGGAAGATTCAAATTAAGTATAGAAATGTTTAAGACACTCCATTATTCAATATTTTTGTGCATTTGATATTTTATGCATTTTCCACATGTAAGAAATATTTAGATTAACAGGTCAGTGTCCTGTTTCCATACAATCTAACACGTGTGACTAAGCACATGATTAGAAATGGGCAATTTTAAGTTGAAATCTTACTGAGTATGCAGGCAATACCAGCACATTTAAGAGAACTTAAGAATTTCTAAAACTTTAATTTGTGAGAATTTCTTAAATGCTTGGAATGGTCTAGCATAAAATTGAAAACAAAAATAAAATGAAATAGATTAAATTTGTACAGGCAGTTTGTGTGTTTAAAGGAGTTTCACTGTTTGAAAACATGAATCAATCCCCTTAAAGGTGATTTTTCAAAATTGGCTAGATTTATAAATAGAATGAAAAGATCTACAAATTCAGAAAGTTGGCTTTAAAGTTTGTAACTTAATGAATTATTCACATTTAAACCTCTGAAAGATCTTTTAAATGTTTAAAACCTACCCCTAAAGACATAAAATCCCTCCCACTAACATATACATGAACACGTGGTATGATCATCATCTATGGGAAAAATCTTAAGTTTTTCTAGTGTGGAAACACTAGAAAACTGGAAACTTGGCCTGGCGCGGTGGCTCACGCCTGTAATCCCAGCACTTTGGGAGGCTGAGGAGGGCGGATCACGAGGTCAGGAGATCAAGACCATCCTGGCTAACACGGTGAAACCCCTCTCTACCAAAATACAAAAAATTAGCCAGGCGTGGTGGGGGGCGCCTATAGTCCCAGCTACTCCGGAGGCGGAGGTGGAAGAATGGCATGAACCCCAGAGGCGGAGCTTGCAGTGGGCAGAGATCAGGCCACCTCACTCCAGCCTGGGTGACAGAGCAAGACTACGTCTCAAAAAAAAAAAAAAAAAAAAAAAAGTGGAAAGTTGCATCACTTCTCCAAGTCCTGTCCAGTTCAAGTGAGTAGTTCTAAGCATGTCTGGATTACATTCCTTGAGTAGAGGTTTTGTCTCTCTTTAATCCGTGTTATCCCTGCAGCTGCCATGGTGCCAGGGAAGAGCAGATGTTAGAGAAACATTTGAATTCAACTTAATCAGCTACATTTTCCAAGCTCTGTTTTAAAATGGTGTATTCTGCGACAGTGGTCCTGAAGAGGTTTGGCTTCAAAGGATGAAATGACTCAGAAGAATCTGAAGCTCACCAGCCATATTTGCAACCTGAGCACTCATAGGATGACAATGCTGAGCAGAATGTAGCCCCCTCCAGCAATCTGTTACAGTCAGGGAAGAACTGTTAGCTGCCTGGGACACGCTTTTGTGTATACTCAGGAGGCAAAGTTCTGCCATGTTGCCTTTAACCAGCCATGTTTCTGAGGTGCTGATGGTCCTTACACAATGCCTCCTTCTAAATAGCAAGCTTCACCCCCATGAAACACCTCAGTATAGATCAACATACTGTTTGATATTCATTACTGTAACAAAATGTAGCGTACTTTCAAATACTAGAATTTTAGACACTGCACTTCAGAGTTAAAGAGACAACATCATGAAAAACGTCATCAATAATTACAACTCTTATTATAGAAAAAGTTAAGTTTTATATGTTGAACAAAACTGGGTGGCATATCCACGAAATACATGCTCTTTGAAAACCAGCAACAAATTATATTATTCCAATTAAAGATCTAGAACTAAAATGAGCGTTCATTCTGAGACACTAAAATGCAAACTGAGTGAGATTTTTAAATGTTATTTGAATAGATCAGCTTTAAAACAAACTTACTTGGGTTTGCATTTACCATATTTTTTTGCTGTTTAATATTTATCTCCCCAAAAAGAATATTATTAAAAGAACAGTATAACTTACATAAGTTTTCACAATAATAGAACATTTTTAAATTCAAAATCTCAGAGAAATGTGTAAATGAATTTGCATCTTTTAAAGTTTAATACATTTATCTATTAAGTGTACTCTTCTCTCGCTTAACTTTATGCAGTGCTTTTCTTTTGGTAATTTTATCTTTATTATACCAATGACCCATATTTACTATAGTAAATTAATACATATAATTAAATCAGAGTTTCTCAACCTTGGCACTATTGACACTTTGGGTTGAATAATACTTTGCTGTGGAGGGCAATCCCTGTGTTATTGAATGTTCAGCAGCATCCTTGGTCTCTACCTACTAGAAGTGAAGGGTGTTCCCAGTTTTAATAAAGAGAAGTGTCTCTAGACATTGCGAAATTTTCCCAGGGAGAGCAACATTGTCCTTAGTTGAGAGCCACTAATTTATGAAAAGAAAAAAAGGCACCCATTTTTCTTCCACACTTATATTTTAGTTTATATTCTTATGGTCCATTTTCTCTATCTATATAGAGATGTATCCATGTATCTAGCTATAAGATATTCTATATATGGAATATATATAAACACATATTTAAAATTAGCATTATTATTTCTCTTTTGCGGCATATATTATGAAGATTCTTTCACAAAATGTATACATTTATTTCTTCATTTTTTAAATGGCTACATAATATTCCACTGTTTATATACAATATTATTTATTCCATTTACTACTTTTAGATATTGAAATTATTCCCAATGTTTGATAAAAGTGTGCCTTTGGTTGGGTATGATATTCTTGGGAAACACTTTCTTCCCTTAAAATTTTGCAGATTTGTTGCACTGTCTTTTGTTATTAAAAATGGCTGAGAAATATGAGTTTAGTAAAATTTCTTCTCCTCTGCATTTGCTCATCTGCATGTTTAGTCAAGGCACCCAAAGGATTCTTTCTTTATTCTTAAAGTTGAAAACCTGCCTTTAAAGTATCAACTTATTGATATTTCCTGAAATATAGTGTTTCTTTTCAGTCTTTTGGCAAAATTTCACATTCATTTCAATAAGCTTTTATTCTATTATATCTTTAGAATAACTTTCACTTTTAGTTGCTGGTCTTTTCTACTTTAAGCACACCAATTATCCTTATGTTGGATTGTCCTTGTCCTATGTATTATTGTTTCCTAGTTCCTTTAATTTCTTTATTTCCCCCCTCTGCATTCATGGTGAATCATACAATCCATCATTTTATACGTTTCCATTTTTTCTGGCATCTGCATTTTATTTATTATTATTATTATTATTTTGAGATGGAGTTTCACTTTTGTTACCCAGGTTGGAGTGCAATGGCGCAATCTTGGCTCACTGCAACTTCCACCTCCTGGGTTCAAGTGATTCTCCTGCCTCAGCCTCCCAAGTAGCTGGGATTACAGGTGCCTGCCACCACATCCAACTAATTTTTGTATTTTTAGTAGAGGAGGGGTGTCACCATGTTGGCCCAGCTGGTCTCGAATTCCTAACCTCAGGTGATCTGCCCCCTTCAGCCTCCCAAAGTGCTAAGATTACAGGTGTGAGCCACCATGCCTGGAGGGCATTTTCTTTTAATGAATCCATAACCCACATTTATTATGGTAAATTAGTAAATGTAGTTAAACTAGGATTTCTCAACCTTGATATTAATGACATTTTGGGTAGAAAACTCTTCACTGGGGGTGGGGGCTCTCCTGTGCATTGCAATACATTTAGGATTCATTACTTTTTGTGATTTATTGGTTAGTTCTTGAACATTGTTTTCCTCATTCTCCATTGGTTTTCTTACCTCCCTTTCCTTCCTTTTCTGTTTTTGTGTATTTTATCACCTTTTGTTTATTAACTGAATTAAGAGTTTTATTAAGTATTACACTAATAAGTTGTTTAGGGATTTAAAAAATGTTTTCCTTTAGTTATATGTTTTTCCAAAAGGGATTATTGGTCTATTAAGGGTGGTGCCTTCATTTTTCTGCCTTTGGCTGATCCCTCTTTCCTTTACTGAATAGCACAGATGCCATGCTGTTTCTGTTTCTTGTTTTCTTGGTCATGATGAACACAGCAGCTCTGTCTACCTTCTCTTTGTTCTGATATATTGTGTCCTAATTCTCTCTGATCTCCTTATCTGAGATTAGCTGTCTACCTCTCTGAGAGCTGGGAAGTGCATATGCAATCCTTTCCTGAGGCTGTGTGCCACTGGTGGAAATGTGTTGTGTGTAGCGGGTAGGGTAGGAGAGGGTGGATGGGAGCTGTTCAGCTGGGCCTGTGTGCAGTCTTGTTCGGAAGACCTGCACCATACTGTCTCCTCTGTGATTTTGCTAAGCATCTACATAGTTGGAGGTGTATGCTCTTGCCATTTATTAGCTCTGGATGGTGGGAAGAAAAGGCGCCCTCTGGCTTTCAGTACAGAGCTTTCAACATTTGCTTCTGTCACACAAAACAGCCCAGGCATTCTGTTTTCCTGTTTCAACTGTTCCCCCCAGAAGTCATTTCCATACCCCAAAGAAGTAGCACTATGAACATTTTTAAGGCTGTTAATCTGCACTAAAAAACTGACCTCTGGAAATGTTATACTGATTATATAGTAAACACTAAATTAATGAAGAGTATGTTTTCTTGTATTTTGTCAACCTTGATTATTAATACTTTTATTTTAATACAACTAGATTTAAAAAAAATAAAAGTATGAGAAAATATAGTTTAATGAATTTCAATGTATGCAAATATTTTACAATTTTTTTTGAAATTCACATGCAATATTCTGAAAGTTTACAACTGTCAATGTGTCTACACAAATTATGTAACATTTGAAACAATTAACAGAAATTTAAAGGGTTCTCATTTAATTGAATGTTTAAAAGTTCTCTTGAAAGGAAGCAATCTTGGAAGAAATTATTTAAAACATAGGATCATTAAAAAATATGTTTAATAAAGAACAACAATGTAAATGTTTCAAGATAGAGTCATCTAGTTGGGAAACAATGACCTTTTAACTAGAGGTCCAAAATTCTTTTAAAAAATTAATAATTTTTTATTGGAATCCAGGGTGCAAGGCTACTACTATACTTTTCATAAACACACAAAAAGTTAGTACCAATTGGCAAGGTCACCTGTTTGCATCTATGAGATCATATACATGAAGAGTGATAAATAAAACCCAACCAATACTTTTATTAATGTACAGGAATCCCCCCTTACCTGCAGGGCATCCAAGACTCCCAAACGAATGCCTAAAACCACATAGTACCAAGCCCTATACATAGCGTGTCTTTTCCTAGACATATATACTTATGAAAAGGTTTAATTTATAAATAAGGCACAGTAAGAGACAAACAAGAATAAAATTGAACAATTATAACAATATGCTGTAATAGAAGTTATGTGAATGTGGTCTCTCTCAAAACATTTTATTGTACTATACTAATCTATTTTCTGACTGTAGTTGACCACAGGTGACTAAAACTGAAATGTGAAACCATGGATAAGGGAGGACTACTGTATGTGATTCCTAATACAAGGCTATTTATTTATTTAAAACGATTTAACATTGTGATGTCGTTTGTGCTTTTTAATACAAGGTCCTTCAAAAATTATTTGTTTTGCTCAGGGCAACTAGTTATGAGGATTTAAAGCACATTAATGTTCAACATTAAAAGGTAATTGAAAAAAAAAACTCCAAATAGAATCTTCAAATCTTCTTGTCTCTCACATTGTCTGATGTTTGAAAACAGATGTGTTAATGACTACTACATCATGGCTTACTTTCTTTTTTTTTTTCCCTAGCTAGGAAAGGAATTAGGAGAGCTCCCAATAAACATGCCTCTATTTTGCTGCCTCTACAAACACAAGGAAGGAACAAGAACAACAACAACAACAAAAACCTGACAATTATATATATCTCATAGCTCGCATATACAATTTAATTAATTCTGGATTTGTGAAATTTGGCATAAGGTGCCTAGGAATTGCTCCTGGCCTACTTAGAATATGAAAATAAGAGATAAGACTGCTGGACCTAAACTTCTCCAGAAGAAGGGTAAAGGCTGCAAACTAAATTTTCTCCTAATATGATAAAACTGCCTCCAGGCTTTATCTCTTCTGCCCCTCTGCCTTTTGTCTTTTAGATGGCCATGGTTATAGATGTTGGGAAGGCACTGTTAAAGAGAAGGCACTTGGAATTAGATCCCTAGAGAATGGCCCTTGCCTTATGCCTTGTGCAAGTCCAGGGGGTGCAATTCACATTGTGGTTCATATGACCTGCCAGTTGCTTATGGTGATCTTTCTGCTTCTAAACCCTGCTTCCCAAAGTATGAGATACACAGGGCAAGCAATACATTCAAGAACCCAGCTTGGAGGCAAAAAATGTCTTTGCCTCCAACGTTCTTTCAAATGATCATAAGTGGCACAACCTTTGTGAATTTGGGTCCCCACAGGTACAAAACAAAGACCAGCGGCTTTTGACTCAGAAAACCAAGCTTCAATCCTGACTAGCCACATGCTAGTTTTGTGCTCTTGGTCATGTTACCTAAATTCTCTGAGTTACAATGTTCTCACCAGTAAAACAACAATGATAGATTCATAGAGTTGCTAAAGAGGATTAATTAGGATAGCATAGGTAAAGTTCCTGGCACACAGAAAGCAATTAATCAATGTGAGCCTCTCTGAAGTGTAAGTAATGCATCCTAATACCCAGGAGATTTAGACCAGAGAACTATATTGTCTAATATGGCAGCCACTAGCAACATGTGATTATCAGTTAATTAGCATTAGACTTTAAAATTCAGTTCCCAGGATGCTCAACAGTCACATGTGATGGATAACTATACGTTGGACAGCACTGATATTTACCATTGCCATCATACAGAAAGTTCTATTGGACAACAGAAGAAATGATAGAATTAAACAAGAACCCAAAGTCCAGAAGCCAAAATTTTTGCCATTAACTATGAAACTTGAGAGGAGCAGCTTTATCTCACTTTGTCACAATTTCCTCACTGGTAAAATGGATACTGCCTTTGCAGTAATGTGGTGGGGATCAGGTACACTGAAGTTACTTTTTTCCCTTTGCTTTCTCTTTATATTCCCAGGACCCCAAGACTAAACAATGCATGACATAATCACTAGCAAGGATCACTTTGAGGATGAGTTAGTTGATGGGTGCAGCCCTTTGGTAGTTTAATATTCATAGCCATGATTTGGTATTATTCCAATGCACCTGTAAGCAGTTAAGAACAGCGTATGTTCAAAAGTGCAAGGAGTTACTGCAGACAGTTCTTGTGGTGATGGAAAGACACAAACTAAGAAACCTGAATTGGTTTTTTCATTGGCAAGTGGCTTTTGTAGACTTTTGTAGCTCTCACAGGGTTTAAAATGGAAAGATCAAAGATCAAATTCCCTAGTTTTCCATTTCTGTTTCACTTTAATGCCTAAATCTACCTTTCCAGGTTTGAAAACAATATCTGTTGCTGTTATTTTGGGGGCAATGTTGTATTTTTTTTTATTTATCTAGAGCTGGGGTTGGCAAACCTTTTATGTAAAAGGCCAAAGAGGAAACATTTTAGGGTCATAAGTTTTCTATCACAACTACTCAACTCTGCTGTGTAACGTGAAAGTAGCCACAGACAACATGCACACAAATGGGTGTGTCTGTGACAATAAAACTTAATTTACTAAAATAGGCCCTTGGGTCTTAGTTTGCCAACTCCAGATCTAGAAAGATATGAAAGAACATATCCTTTTCACTTCCCCACATTGTTTTTTCCCCACTATGATATATATTTTCTCACTTATTGTATTTTTGAACATAGTTTATCCTACAAATGATCACAATCAGACATTCATTTACTTTAGTAATGTGAAAAAATCATCTTCCTTCTCATTTTTATCAAGGTTTTGCACTTAAAAAACAATATAATTCTTACTGACATTTTTTTTTCCTCAGAGAGAAAACTGAGAGGAAGAGATATGAAAATAAAATGTAGAATTGTAATTTCATTCTTGGAGGAGGGGATAAAGCAAGTAAAATCATTTATGTGATTGTTTCATAAAAGGGTTAATAACAAGCACATAGCCTTTTATTTTCAAATAAGCTCAAAGCCAAAACAATCAAAAACATTGATTACAATTCAAGATGAGATTTTGGGTGGGGACACAGCCAAACCATATCAGGTAGTTAATACGTTAAATGTAAATTTGTCTGAGTTTTTTATGGCCTGTAATATATTTATTACATAGAAGACCACAAAAATTCTTATAAATGAACCAGGGCCTGGTTCAGAAATAGGTTACTGACCTGAAATTGATCACTGGAGTCATAAAGACTCAATTTTGGGAGGTGTCTTAGAGTTACCAAGAGAAGCTTCTTTCCTTCCTCTCTCCTTCCTCCCAATATTACTCTTTCTTTCACTTATTTGCTCATTTATTTTCTCTTTCCCTCTCCTGCCTCTCTCTTTCTCTTCTGAGGATGCTAAGTTTGAGAACCTCACATGTAATGGCCAGCAGCCATTATTCACCTGTAAAAATGGCCTGCCTGAGAATAAAACTAATAGAAACAAGCTACGCTAAGGATGCAAAAAGAACAAGCTCTGATGGCTTTGAGTTTATTTGAAAATAAAAGGCTATTTGCTTGTTATTAACCCTTTTACGAAATAATCACATAAATGATTTAATTACTTTATCCCCTCCTCCAAATTGGGTTGACTGGAAACATCAGTGATTGTGATTCAACATAGCAATTCATAGTCCTCTTCAGAGATCAAAACATTTAAAAATGTCTAGCTGATGTAATATAGGTTTTTTTTTTTTTCTACACCAACTAGTGATTAAGCTATCAAAAACCAAAACACAGCTAAGAAGACGTTAATATTTTTCATTCATTGCATAGGCATTAAGAAGGATGTAAGACTGATCTATCAAATAGTTTATTTCTCCATGGCAAACACGGCTCTAAACAATAATGACTTTTATACTCTGGTCCACACATGAAATTTATAAGAACAATGTAAGCTGGTAAAAAAACAAAAAAAAAAAAAAAATAGTTTGGTCTGCTACATATTTATACATTGAAAGGAAAATTAATGGTGGCAATTGAGCCTTACTAAATGGAAGAAGTTTATATTGGTATCTCCCTTTGCGTTATGCAGACTGACATCACAGTTTAAACTGTCAAACATCTGAGATACAGTCCTGGCATTCTGGTTTGTGTATAACTTTTATGCATTCAATAATCTCCTAACACAGAAATGGGTATCTGATAAAGTTGAGTGGAGCTGGAATAATCCTGGAATGACCCAAATTATCAAATTTTAGAGACATACCTAAGACACTAAGGCTAGTGTCTTTGTAGAAAAAAAATTGAGGAATAAAATTGACTAAAATGAGAAATACACACAAATGTTTCAGCTTACAAAACATAATTTTATTTAAATTTGTATAGATAAAATCTACCAAAATTTAAACAAAACTTTATGCAAATCCTTTCCCACAACAAAATTGGACATCATGGAAAAAAACCCACATTCAAATAAGGTTCCCATCTTTCTATCATAAACTGATAGATTCCGGGAGGATGAGGAGTAAGAGATAAATGAGGAGAGAAGGTACTGATACCCAACACAATTTGATCTTCAGTGTTGTCTCATCTTGAAATGACTTAATAACAGAGATTTCCATAAGAATCAGGATTCATTTTGACACAAAATGGAAGCTTCCACTCCAAAATCACAAATAAGGCTTCTGGTTTTCTTTTAGTGTGAGGTAAACAGTATATTCAATATTAAGGCAAATGGTAAAACACATGGATGGTATATTAATGCAGACCTTCCATTAAATATATTTTGGAACACTCATGGATTTTTCAAACATATGTTGGAATTAGAAACCTGTAAAATCTGCTGCAGTGTGTAATAGCTATTTGCTTGAATGTCTTAGCAGTACCTTTTTAGTAGCTAATGTGTTCAGTGTAATCTTGTGCCTTTTTAGTAATTAATATATTAAATATAATCGTGCCTGAGTTTTAAATGGTCTGTTTTCTTTTCATTATGTAGGATTAGATGCCCACCAAAATATCTTGTAAATGAAGCAGGACCTGATTTCAAACTCCATGCCTATACACGCACCAATATTGGCCACATAGACTCGCCTCCCCAACCGCTCTGGCAAAACACTGCCTAGCTGCAGCAGGCTTGCGACAGCCCAAAGTATGAGAACTCAAGACATGGTATTTTTATACTAAAATCGGATTTAGGCTGTCTAGATATCTTATTCCAGAAAACAGAGATTTAAGATTTTCAGTGATTCTTGCCTTCTCCCCACCTTTTCTTCCCCAATGAGATAACCATTTATTTCACAATGATGAATCATCCCTTTTTATGGAAAAAAGGCTTTCTTTCTCCATCGGATCAGGACAAAGACATCACTTCTTGGCCACACTGGCCACAGCCTTCTTGGCTGCATCCTCCAGGTCAACAGCTGAAGTAATGGGGAGCCCGCTATTGTTGAGTATCTTCTGGGCCTCTTGGACATTGGTTCCTAGAAGGAGAACAGGGAACAATCACTGAATGAAACTAGAGGTGGCGCCTTATGAAGTTTGCACGAGGATACACAAGACTCACCTCTCTACAGCTTTTCACTAGGAAATGAATTAAACATAGGTTCTGATCAAGGTCGCTGACAGAAAAGATTATGTGATGAAATTTATCTCAAGCTGTGGTCCAGCTAGAAATGAAGATGAAAGCAAGGGCTTGCAAGAGGGAAACGAACATGTTTTACTGATGGAAGCTGAGATGTCTGCTGATAATCGCAGCCACGTGGATCTAATGTGGTTTTGTCCCATACCAGAAGTCACCTGTCTTAAAGCCCTCTCGGACGTCATCATGGGTTTGGGCTATGACCTGATTTGAGAAAGGAAGTTCTGAGAATCTGCCCAGCTATGCCCACAAATCCATTGCTGTGGAGACTCTGGCAGCATCCAGCATGTCCATTTCTGCCTTCTCCTCACTCTGTAAAATGAAATGGGCTGAGCCCTTCAAAATGGGCAATGCAGCCTCTGATGGCAATCTCTTGACTGTTCCTGATGGACGTGGAGTATCTTCTGGCCAAGTCATCTCATTCAAAGGTGTGCCTGGGGACTATTTAACATGAGAACTGCTTTTCTGCCCTATTAGAGTGAACAACTCCTTTAGGAGAAATGTAATAGAATTTAAGTGTCTAATGAAATATCTCACACTATATCATTTCCTGTCCTTTTATCTAGTTGGCAAGACAGAGCCTATTTATAAACAAAGACCTTGAAATATAGGCCTTGGAGAACTTGCCTTACCACAAAGAGTGCAAATAAAAAGAGGTACTGGGTCAGCATGTTTCATATAAAGAGGCAAATGCTGGGTTAAATAGGAACTGGTGGATTGAAAAGATGATGCAGCACTGATTCTCCTGGGACCTTGGGTCTACCCAAGCAGCAGTGAAGACGAACACTTGGCATTGCATCTTCAGCTTAAGGCTCACCTACTCCTGTTTTTACAGAGGAAGCTGGTGAAAGGCCTCTCTGGAAAGTGACAGCATAAAATGTGGGAAGTTGCTACCTAAAATTCCCATCGTGGCTCTGCCATGTACTTGTTATGTAGTTTTGGGTAAATCATTTAACTTCTTTGAGCCTTAACTTTTGTCTCCATACAGAGCACTATCATTCTCATAATCTTCCCCAGAACTAATATCATTAAGTGTTTATCTATGCCAGGCACAGTGCTAAGTAATTTACACACAGCATATGAAATCTTTACAAAAACTATGAGTAATCCTATTGTTCCTATTTTACAGATAAGGCAACTGAGGCACAGAGAAGTTAAATAACTTTTCCATAGTCACTTTTCCATAGTGGCAGAGATGGGACTTGAACTGTTCTCTGTAATT
The DNA here is from genome assembly GCF_001698545.2 of Rhinopithecus bieti. Taxonomy (NCBI): domain Eukaryota; kingdom Metazoa; phylum Chordata; class Mammalia; order Primates; family Cercopithecidae; genus Rhinopithecus; species Rhinopithecus bieti. The sequence goes on from NW_016819951.1 coordinate 510,660, forward strand.
ATAAACCCTGCATGTTCTAAAGATATGCTAGTCTGCTTCTCTGCTTGTAAAATGAGGACAGTAGAGCTGATGGTACAGATTATGATGAGAAGCAAATGAAATAATGAGTGTAAAAGCATTTTTGTAAATGGTGCAGTGTCTGTGGCAGGTCTGGCTGGTTCTCCACCACAGACTCCTGCTCCTCTTCTGCAGTGGAGTGCTATTGCTGGAAAGCAGCTGCCCAGCCAGAAACTACATTTCCCAGGCCCCCTTGCATCTCAAAGGGGACATGTGACTGAGTTCTGGCCAAAGGAATGTCACATGGCCATGACAGTCTCCAAAGGGACTCTTCATACTCTGTTTTCCCCGTGTGCTTTCTGGAGTGTTCCTAGTTGGGGCAGCCCTGGAAGTCACCTTTTTGGTTTTGATTGTGTTTTGTCTTGTTTTTTTGTTTTTGAGACAGGCTCTCGCTCTGTCACCCAAGATGGAGTGCAGTGGTGCGATCTCAGCTCACTGCAGCCTCAACCTCCGGGGTCCAAGTGATCCTCCCACCTCAGCCTCCTAAGTAGCTGAAACTAAAGGCACGCACCACCACGCCCAGCTATTTTTTGTAGAGATGGGGTTTTTCCACATTGCCCAGGCTGGTCCTGAACTCCTAGGCTCAAGAAATCCATCTGCCTTGGCCTCCCAAAGTGCTGGGATTAAAGGCATGAGCCTTGCACCCAGCCAAGTCACTTTTTGAAGATGGCAATGACCCCTCCAGCCTGGATACTTTAATAACTCTGTGGAGCCAAGTATCCTACCCACTCACCCTCTTAGACCTTATGGGAATGAGAAAGACCCTTCTATAATGTTAAGACTCTGAAATTTCTGCATTCTTCTGTTGTTACAGAAGGAGCTAGCATTATTTTGACTAACATGACTTTGTAATTGCTGTGGAAGGCAGCTTCTAAAATGGCTTTCAAAGGTCAATCACTCCTGCCTCCTGGTAGTCACATCTTTGTAGAATCTGTCCCCCTTGAGTATGATCTGGACACAGAGTCTTGCTTCTAATAGATAAGAACATGGCAAAAGTGATGGAATGTCACTTCTGAGACTAGGTTACAAAAGCCTGTATGTTCAGTCTTGCTCCCTTTGACTCTTTGTTCACTCTGATGAAGCAAATTACCCTGCTCTGAGCTGCCCTCTGGAGAGACTCACCTGGCAAGGAACTGAGGGCAACCTCTGGCCAATGGCTGATGAGAAACTGAGGCTCTGGGTCTAATAGCCAAGGAGGAAGTGCATCCAGCCAAAAACCACGAGTGATCTTGGAAGCAAATTCTTCCCTAGTCAAGCCCTGAGATGTCTACAGCCCAGCTGACACTGTGATTGCAGCATTGTGAGAGACCCTGAGTGAGAGGATCCACCTAAGCCACACCCAGATTCCTGACCACAGAAACTGTGAGATAATAACTGTTCTTTTTGTTAAGCTGCTAAATTTTGGGGTAATTTGTTGAGCACTGATAGATAAGTAACGCAGATGTAAAAATTTATTATTTCATTAATACAACCTGTGTGCATTTTGATTCATTTGACTGTGGCAGGTGTTAGATACCAGGCTAAGGAATTTAGACATTAATCAATAAACACGGCTTTCATGGCGTAATGACAGAGTGTGAAGCAAAAGCCCTGATGGACACAGGAGCAAATCAGTCTTTGGACCAGAAGGTAAATGACAGTTACATGTGTAAATTTTGTTTTAGACAGAGTCTTGCTCTGTCACCCAGGCTGGAGTGCAGTTGTGTGATCTCGGCTCACTGCAACCTTCAACTCCCTGGTTCAAGCAATTCTCCTGCCTCAGCCTCCTGAGTACCTGGGATTAGAGGCAGTGGCCACCTCTCCCAGCCAATTTTTGTATTTTTAGTAGAGGTAGGGTCTCACCATGTTGGCCAGGCTGATCTTAAACTCCTGACCTCAAGTGATCCACTCACCTCGGCCTCCCAAAGTCTGGGATTAGAGGCATGAGCCACCATGCTCCATGTGTAAATTTCTATCTCCTCCTGCAGAGACATGGACTAGGCTCTTCTCCCTCTTCCTTTCTTTTTTTGAGCACCTTCCAATCTCAACACAGCTCCAAGACCTCCAGATAGGTGCAGAAGTGGTGCTCCTGATGTCTTCCTCCATCTCAGATCCTGCTCTTTCTGGAGACTAGTTTTTATCACGGTTCCCTCCTATTCAGGGAACTTCTTATTCAGTTTTACCTGAGTTCCTTTGCATGTTTATGGATGAAATGAGCTCTTGATCTTCTTAACTTTTTGAGATAACTTTAATGAGTTGTGCTTCCTTGCAACCAAGTAATCTAAATAATTCAGTTCTTGAATTAATATCCTCTTTAGCACCCAACTTAGCACCAATATTCCCAAGGGAAAAGAAATAATTTGGAAATTCATGAGCACCCAGATGTGCTGGGCCACTGCCCTTGCTGGGTTCTCCACCCAGAGCTCTGTTGGGCTGATACCTCTCTCTGCTGAGCTGACACCATTCATTCACGAGGCATCTGTTAAACGGCATTTCTTTGGCGACGTCTTTCTTATCACTACCTCCCCATGCCCCAACTAAAGCAGTGGCTGGTACAATGAACTTCCGGAGTACCTTGTATTTCTAAAATCTTACCATGGATGAAGACTTATTGGGATGGCTCACTGATGTTTCCCTCGTCCCCTCCAAACATCCACTTTCCTTTGTCAGGCTTGCTCACCAGATACCTCCCCGTATCTGCTAGCTAGCAGTACGTGCTGACCGATGGGGTAACTCCAGATGGGTTCCCACACACGGTGTGCTTGACGAGGAGTGGGTGGGTACTTTTTGATAGATCTCCTTGCTGTCCTAACAACCCTTTCCTAAAGGGTTGAAATAGATACCCCAAACTGCTCAAGGTGCAATCAGGAGGGATTTTTTGGGGGTCCTCTCAGGATTCCCCAGGGGTTTTGGGAGGGGCTCCTTTCGCTAGGAAGGGCCCAGGAAGAGCTGGCTGTGCTCACTGCCCTAAGTGAGGACTCCAAGCTGTTACCACTCCTCCTAACCTGTAGCAGCTCCAGGTGCCCCAGACAAGTGAGGCCTTGCTTGAGGCTAACACTGGTGGACAGGGCCAGGGGAAGAAAGGGGAGGGAGCAGCTCCCCAGAAAAAAAGAGCCCTTCTCTCCTCCCAGCTGCTCCTTCAGTGCCGCGTGAAAATGCCTAATTGCTTCATAATTCCAGGATCCACAAAAATGAATTTTAATTACACTTGCAGTTACGCTTTAATTACAGCCTTAATTATTAAGCATATACTAGGCATGCTCAGAACTAAGCAGTTTTTGAAGGGATTCTCATGTTCAAATACAAAGCTCATCTGTGATGAGAAATGGGTCGTATGTAGAGTCATTGTGACCAGGCAGAAACTTGTTACAGAAGGGGAAGGGGGCAGAAAGAGAGAGAGGAGAAAGAGAGAGAGAGAGAGAACAAGAGAGAGAGAGAGAGAGAGAGAGAGAGAGAGAGAGAGAGAGAGAAATGAAGAGAGAGACAAGAGACAGAGGCATGCGGAATAGCCCAAGAAGGAACAGACATATGAAAGTAAAGAGACAGGTAGAGAGTAAGAGAAAGTACAGGAAAAAAGTGAGTTTGCCACATGCCTTCCACACCAGCCTCTACCCTGATGCTGGCACCATGTCTTTGCAGCATTCAACCTGGTTTCTTCTTGAAGGCATGGCTCTACTGCCCACTGACCCTGCCCCGGTAGTTAATAACCAGCTGCTTCCTCCTTCCTGTTGAGGGAACAACTGGAAGGGGAGATGGGGACACGCAGAGAAGAGAGGTTAAAAGGAAACCAGCTGGGCATGGTGGCCTGTAGTCCCAGCTACTCAGGAGGCTGAAGTCAGAGGATTGTTTGAGCCCAGGAGGTCGAGGCTGCAGTGAGCTGTGACTGCACCACTGCACTCCAGCCTGGGCAACAGAGTGAGACCCTGTCTCTATTTTCAAAATAAATAAATAAATATAAATGCAATACAATAAAATAAAAATAAAACAGCAGACCGTGGACCCAGGTCATTGAAAAAGAAAAGGAAGAAAAGAATTAGAGGAAGGCTTGGAAATGATCACAAGTTTGTGCGTTCCTTTTTTTGTAAAATGATATTATTTGAGTATTTAAGGTTAGTTTCTTCTTAATTCACCAAGTGTCTGACATCTATTCCCCAACCCTCTCTCTGCCTTTACTTCTAAATAGAAATGATCATAGCTGCGTTAAACTCTGACATGGAATTAAGTGTTCTAAAGAGAGTGTTTATGCCTGTGCACAGAATTACAAAGGAAATTGATCTCCTTCCCACATTTAAATGGTGCTACTGACATGTTCTAATGTTTATTAAATGCTGCATTTTAATGAGCCTTCAGGACAACACTTTTAATAACCACCTGTACAGATAACTGATCAACTCATGCTGCTGGAACCTCAGGCACTTCTTAATATCTGCTTGTTGAGAGCCATTCAGTTAAATGGTTATCTACTCACTGCAGCCCTTAAAAATGGAAAATCAAAGGGGAATGAATTTAAAATGGAATCTTGCTCTACTACTAGGGGATATTATAAATAATAATTATTAAAATGTTAAAAACTCGTGACCTCCTCAGCATGTTACCAGTGACTTTCTGCCACTGGGTGGAGTAAGAGACCTGTAAACAAAGATGCAAGGTTAATTTATCAAAATTTCTTCTTCGCTTTTATTACACACAAGAGAAAATAAAGGTAGTGGGCACATGGTACAGGATTTTGTTCGCAAGGTGCAAAGGCCTCCTGCCTTTTATCATAAGGCTGTGAAATCATTTCCTAGTCTGGAAATATGTAGAAACTGTAATTTTAAAATTATTATTTTAATAGGAATTCAGTTTTTTAAAAAAGAATACAGGAGTTAGCACTCACTGAGTACATATTAGGTGCAACAAATGTTTGTTGGATACATGAGTTAAGAGGTTCACAAGTATCTTGAAACTTAATCCTCGGAGCAACCCTACAGTTGACACCATTTCAATCCCCATTTTACAGGGGAGGCAACTAAAACACTGGGAGGCTTAGGAACTGGCTTGATATCCCCAGCAAGTCAGAGGCTGAGCCAGGACGAACCCAGGTTCATCTGAGTGCAAAGCCACATAACCACGCAGCTGGCCTTTAAGTGCTAGAAGGAATTCTAGGCATCCTTTAGGATAAGTCTCTTATTTTCACTAGAGGAAAATGAGGCCCCGAGATGTCAGACAATTTGCTTGGATCAAACAACCAGTTAACCCTGACAGGTCTGATTCTTGGTCTAGTGTTCCGAGTCAGGGCTGGCAAGTTCTGGTTTTTGGGCAAAAGCCAACCAGCTGCCTCTTTTTGTATCACCTGCAAGTTAAGAATAGGGTTTACATTTTTTAAATAGCTGGGAGGAAAAAAATCACAGGAACATTTTATGATACATGAAAGTTACATGAAATTCAAATTCCAGCATCCATAAATAACTTTTTCGTGGAACACAGCCAAACTGATTTGCTTAGAGATCATCAGTGGCTGCTTGTGCTTTGCAATGGGAGGGGTCAGTTGCTGTGGTACAGACAGTATGGCCTCAAAAGCCTGAAGTATTTCAGCCCCTCTGCTGGAAATAACTGAGTCTTTTCCCCACACTGGGAGAGGGGAATTCAGTGGAAACAAGCCAAATTCTCTAAAGCAGAAAATTCCTCCTCAAATGTCCACTGTTCCTGTACCCTTGCTCTTCCTTCCTTAGTCTCCTTTCAAGTGGCAATCAGATAGTGGAGGTCCATTTTCTTGGTGACCTGTAAATTTAGATAACTTCTCATGTCTCTTTTGCCTTGTTATTTTATGTCAGAAACAGAATAATTCATTGAGAATCAGAGGGAAAACTTCTGCTATGTCAGCAGCTCTTACTTGTTTGAGATGATATGTGCCAAATACCTAGCACCATGCTTGGCAGCCAACATCATTAGCCATCCATGTGGCCTCAGTCGAGATACTGACAAGGGTTTAGATGATAATAAGGATAGCTAACATTTACTGAGCCAAGGACTATTGCAAATTATTTAAAAACTCATCTGCTCCTTACAACCTTAGAGAGTTGCCCTATTTTTATTCCCATTTTACAGAGGAAGAAGCTGAGATTTTAAACCCAGTTCTGTTCCCAAGTAGCTGAACAACCTGGGGAAGTTATTGCAGCTTTGAGGCTTTATATTTCTCCTTGAATGAGTATCTTAACTAAATGCTTCGCACCCCTAACATTTTATGAAGATTAAAGATGACATAAGATATTCTGTGTAGCTGTGTAGCTGTGTTGTATCCACACCTAATTTCCTCGATGATTTCTTCTCGCACAGTAAGAAGAAATCAACACTTGGGGTGTGAATGTGATAGTTATTCGGACCATCACAGAAGGAGCCCCCAGCTCCAGTGGCAGGAAGCCAATGGCTAGGTTCTTCTCTACACAGTTTCAAAGAATGGTGTGTATGTGCTATGATCATGCAAGCAAGGCTTAGGATCAAGTCTAACATATTCACTGAGAGCTTATGCTAGTTGCTTATGCTTTCAATTATGTTAACCCTTAAAAAAAGCAACACAGATACTAAACCAAAGTTAAAGGAGCCTTAATATTAAACTAGAATGGAATGAACGCTCTGGTAAGCAAGAATACCTTACACTTCTGTGCTTACCCGCCATTATCTGCTAGGGATAAGACAATTCTTTTAAAGAAGGGGTGTTTTATACACCCAGACATCTGCATGTGAATTTACCTTTCATGCTTCCCTTGAATCTTCCTCCTAGCTTTCAAGGCATGCATACTCTAATTTATGGATGATTTAAGAAATTTTCAAAGGTAATTTTAACAGTGTGAGACTTTTGTCAAAAATGCTGACTATGGTACACCATTACTGCCTGAGACAGAATCACCCTCATCACTGTGTCACTGAGTGTGATCGTGTCCTTAGGTGGGGAAATGACTGAGTGGACCTCACTGCTAATATTTTCCTTGTGAGGAAGTCAGATTCTAAGAGCTTAATATTGCCTGCCAAATTCTTACTTGACTCTCATGAGACATTTCAGAGCTTAGGGGAGAGGGAGATTTAGACACAGACAGCATGAAGATTTTCCAGAATTCTAGGTCTTGCTCCTGGCCTCTTCTCTATACCAGGGATCTGCAAGCTATAGCTCATGGGCCAAATCTGTTCCACTATCTGTTTTCAGTAAAAAAAGATTCACTGTGGCACAGCCATGTCCACTCCTCTACCTATCGTCTATTGCTGCTTCCACACTACAATGGCAGAGCTGAGTAATCACAATAGGGAATATACAGTCACAAAGCCTAAAATCCTGCCCTTTACAGAAAAAGTTTGCAGACCTTTGCTCTATACAATCCAAATTTCTGGCCTTGTGCTAAAGGGCCAGGTGAAGACAAGAATCATCTTCATCTGGTGTTTCCAAGCTTGCAGTCCCTACTTCCGACTCTTGATATAGTGGTGGGAAGCTATACTTCTAGGAGAGAAAGAGCCCACCTATGGTCTCTTTGAATCGACAATGGCAAATACTGGCTCGAATTTCCACTCCCTCCACCCCTTCCCACATGTGTGGTTGGAAAGATCATAGAACTCTTTTTCCACTGAGCTGGGATATAGCCTCAGAATCTTTCTTGGCACAGCACTGCTCAGGCAGCCACTGCCAATAAAGAGAAGGTGGCATGAGATGAAAGCTGTCTTCCCTCATCTAAAACATTTCTCATGAAGTCTTTCCCCGTAGGTCGTTCTGCCTCAGGACAGCCTCAAGGTGGCGCTCTCTGGAAGAGTCTTAGCGAGACACACTAAGCCTCTACAAGACGCTACAGACTGAATCACCTGTATGTCTCCTCCTGATATCTATGTGCTCGCTCGCTCTTTTTGATGGCTCATCAAATATGACTTTCAAGTAGAAATTGAGGCAGGAAGAAATGAACTGACTAGTCACTCAGAAGATACCCCAGAGCACACAGTGGTGTTCTGATACTATAAGGCAGCACTCAGGATATGCCAGTCCTGCTACCTGCCCAGTTTTCAAACCTCTCCTTATAAAAATGGCCACACTCACAGCTGCTGCTCAGGGAAGCAACTTCAGGCTCTTGTTCCTGAAGGGATGACCACTGCCTAGAGTGGGGCAGCCACCCGACCAAAGGCAGCTCACTCCTGGGGCAGATAAGACCAATGATGTGCATTGGGGGATGTTTCCTTCCATGCAGAGGGACAGTCATTAGTGTAACCCCTCCTGTTCTCTTTGGCTATCACTGGCTCCATCTGGGATTGGTGACGGTGTAGGGAGCTGACTGAATACTCAAATGGAGAAAGTTGGCATGGATAGTCCTGTGCCTTCCTCTGGCCTTCCTTTTAGGGATATGCCACTCAGAGTGAGTCCAGGTCATCCTCTGCTCCTTGGGTTCCACCCTGGGGTGGAAGGTACACTGAAGTCCAGTGGTGCCTGTGACGGAGTTTACAAAGCTGCCTAATTCTGGGGCTCAGAGTAAGGAGCTCACTGTTGGTCACACAATAAGGTGCATCCTCCAACTACTTCTTTTTCCTTTGGTGATGAAGGTAATATTTTTGTTTCCTCAGTCTATTTTATTTCTCACTGGGATCAGAACCCAGGTGGAAAAGGGTCTGTCGGGCCCCTTCAAAGACCCTAACCCCATGGCTTGGTTGGATGAGCTGTGGACAATGGGAGTGGTGGCTATTAGATAAGCTAATTAGATTGGCTACCTATGGAATCTGGACTTTTAGGGAACACCGTGGGATCAAGACGGCCTTCCTGAGAGGCCAGAAGGTCTCAGAGGCACAAAACACAAAGGAGAGAGAAAGTCAGTTCTGTGGACCATGATCTGAGAACCACTACAGTAAAAGCAGTAGCAGACACTTTAATATGATAACTATCCAAAAGTCTTGTACACTTCATCAACAAACTCAGATTGCTATACTCAAGCAGCCCCATTGAGTCATCATCTACTGTATTAGTCTGTTTTCACGCTGCTAATAAAGACATACCCAACAACGGGTAATTTATAAAGGAAAGGGGTTTAATTGATTCACAGTTACACATGGCTGGGAGGCCTCACAGTAATGGTGGAAAAGTAAGGGATGTCTTACATGGTGGCAGGCAAGAGAGAGCATGTGTAGGGGAATTCCTCTTTGTAAAACTATCAGATCTTGTGAGGCTTATCCACTATCACAAGAACAGCACGGGAAAACTCACCCCATGATTCAATTATCTCCCACAGGGTCCCGCCCACAACGTGGGGATTATTACAATTCAAAATGAGATTTGGGTGGGGACACAGAGTCAAGCCATATCATTTACAGTATCAATCTTGGAACAGCTCAGCTTTCCCAAGCTCTGTGTTACAGCCATAATTCCCTGGAGACCTTCTCAAGAAAAAGTCCAAGGATATTTTGACCCTGGTGGTGTACCCTCATCCTTTGACATTAAGACTCCCAAACAGCTGTACCCTGTGTTGTTCTCCGTGCTTGCTTCTCTTTTTGTATCTCTTTCTTCTTCTACTCTCTGCCACTCTCCTTTCTCTCTCCTTCCCTGAGACTGTCTGCCTCACATGCTTAGATCTGCACAATACGGACTTGATAGAAATAATAATCACAAAGGAAAAATGAAAATAGCGCGCACTCCAGTCAGCAAAGCCTAATATGAACATTAAAACATACCAATGAATTACATCTTCTTAGAAGTGTAAATGCAGCATAATTGATCCCAATAAAAGTAATAAAAGGAAAATAACTGACAAAGCTACAGTGAAAAAAATTGATCAAGGAGTTGATGAGTGCATCAGTATTGGTGTATTTCTGATTAAAATGTTGATGTCAGACTGTTTTCAGGGTCAAAGTGATCAGAGACCCTCAGATTTTAAGAGTCAACTCTTCTCCTGTTCTTAAAGGGGGACAGGTCTCTATCAGCAAATTATGTTAGTGTTTGTCACTGGAAATAACTAGAAATGAATGCACACTATGATTGACCCATTCTTTCTGGTGATTCTTTCTGTGCCTGAGTTGTCACAAAGGCCCACAATGTGTTAGTTATTCATACATTTCTAGAAAGGCTAGTTACCCTGATTTAAATTTTTCCCAAAAGATTCAAAGGAGTGCATCTTTTATTTTCATACTCTGCTTAGTATTCCAGAAGAATTAAATAATTTTTATAATACCCAGACGATATTCATGCTGAAATATGCAAAATACCACATTCAAATATTATTTTCCTTAATAGTCTCTGCTGATTGCATCAGAGGTCTGCCTGAGATACTAAGAAGAAGCTTTGACATTTCTAAATTTGTTAGATGTTCAGATTTGCATCTTTTAAGTAAATGTACTTCCAAGGTTTATGCCTGTGGTTTTTAAATTAGTTAATTAGTATATTAGTAAATACCATGTGCAGGTCAATGAGCTTTAGGCATTAAAGAGGATCAAGAGAGATGTAAAAAAATATGTCAGTTACTAGATGGCTGGGAAAATAAAATGGAAAAAATTAACAATATAAGATGATATCTATAAAATGGTAACAAGTGTTACCTGCTAATAGGAACTGTTTCTATCTTAGTAGAAGTAGCCATCAGGGGATCCCAGACAGCCACCAGACGTGTTTGCTGAATCTTCAGAAATATTGCTAACTTCACAATGTCCACTAGATCATGAAGGAATTGAATGTGATAGCTCAGGATGAGATCAAAGAGGGCACTGTCTCCCAAATTTATGTAAAGAAAAATATACATAGTGACCTTTCTTAGCCACTACCCTCTTTCCACTATTATAGCTCCTCTCTTATCATAAGAACCTGGGATCTTTATCAAGAGAGAAAAAGGAAGAGAGCTTTGGACATTTCTGGAGTCCTAGCTGGTGTCCTTTTCTTCTTCTTGTGGAAATTGGCATCGTGTGATAAACGTCCTCGGATAGGTACAGGCTCTCACACTCAACGTGAAACTACCAGGGATACTCACTAATATTCATATGTGTGATTTCTGCGAATGCAGAAGCCCCATAGCAAGACAAGATCTATCCCAACATTGTATTGGCCATACATAATAAACAAAGGGAAGATGAAGCATTCTGTTATAACTGTACACTTGGCACTGATCATAGGTGAAACAATGCAGAAATTTGGAGAAGGTATTATCCATAAAGAGAACTAAATGCAAATCAAGGCAATGCTTTTTAGACTAAGGAAATACAGACTCCTGATAATGTTTCCATTAAAGTCAGTGTCTAGAGTAGCTTTGCTCACTTTCATTGGCACAACCCATTTTTATGCTTATTCAACATGGACTATTATAGTTATAGTAGATTTATATATATATATAACTATATAGTTGTAGTGAGTTAGCAAAGTAGTATAAAAGGAGAATTTCCAAGTTGAGTCTGGAGGATAGGTAAGATATGAATCAATGCAAAGGAAGAAGGAAGGAGTGAGCAGAGGATCAAAAGTCAGTCATCAAGTAAGTCATCATCCATACCTGAGAGTTGGTACTGGAGTCGTAACAGTGGTAAAAACTGAAGCCCAGCACCTGGGTAGATCAGAAGGCTGTCCTGGAGAGGGTAATGGTTTTATAGCAATACGTTATGGCTAAAAGAAGAGAGTGGGAAAACTGAGTAGGTACCGAGTTAACGACATTAGGTAGAACCAAAAACCCAAGCAGAATTGTCACAGATATAAAGTGATATGGATGCAAGAGTAGAGAGGAAAGGAGATGAGAGAACAAGGGGAATCTAAGGAATTTAAATTTGTGAACCAGGAGAATGATGGCATAGTTGATGGACTTGGGAAAGTCAGAAAGGGAACTCAATAGAGAGCATGGGAGAGGATCAGAGATGAAGCTGCAACACTGGATAGAATGCATGTAGGGAAAGACGTGTGAATACAGGGGACCATCCAAGGAAAGATGTGACAGACAAATGGAGAAGTTACACTCATTTTAAAGGCCCTTCATAAACCACATGCAGAACTGGCTGCACAGGAAACTGCTCTTCTGCAGGGACAGCTCAGGGAAAATGAAAAACAAAACAAAAATATCTTGTCACAAATAGTGGTTCTCAGTACTTCCAGTGGAGAAAAAGTTGCCAATGACAGGGACCTTTGGGAAATGTCTTTTATCTTCCATCTAAATTTTTCACTTGCTTTCCTCTACATCAAAACATAAATTCTTATTCTCCCACAATTTTCTCTACATTTAGTTGTAGTTTATCCAACCTTAGAGTATGATTTGTTTCCTTCTGTTGTTTCTAAATAGAGCAAGTCTTCGTTGTCCGCAAGGACAAAGAAAGATAAAGTGGTACAAACAGATGGGAACATTTTGGACACTTTTAGTGGTAGTTTCTATTTGACCTGACATTACACTATACTCTGTTTTGATGGATTAATTTCTCAAGGTTCTTTATTCATATCACTATTAAAATTGGCTCAGACTCCCAGAACACACACCATTGTCTAGCTAGGGAGAGTGAGGTAAAAAGGGGTCTCCATCATCCCAGTAGCTATTACAAAGCCAAGTGACACTAAAAATGAGATGTGATGGAAAATGTTACCAGAGACTGAATTACAAGGGTAAATAATTTCTATTGCTAATATTTATTAAGTACTTTCTAAGTTTCAGGCATGCTGCCACATGTTTATAACAGTCTGAAGAACTGTGAGATCTTCAGTGACCCAGATAGCAGACATTTCAAAACCCAATGGCACATTTTGTTACTAGTATCTATTTCCTGTGAATAAAGTAAGTGGCCTTCTTGTTTGTTCTGTGACTATTCAGAAGATCCAGGATCCTTGCCATAAGTCTCTCTAACATGTAGCCCACACTTTAAAGATTCTGTTGCTCTCCCACAATGTATTAAAAATATCCTGATGAGAAAAGTCTTAATCAATCAAATCAGGCTTGATGTAGTAGGATTTTGTGGACAAAACTTTGTTCTCAGCTGTATAATAATTACAAGCTGTTTTACCAGTGGATAAGGAAAGGATTATTCTCCTCTTTGAAAATGGTAACTTTATAATTACATGTATTTACTTGCCTTATCAGAATAGAACTCACCAACTGAGACAGAGGATTATTTTTATTCAAAAGACTCTTGGGTGAAATGAACAGCTACATATTTGGGGGAAATTCAGCCTTTGTAACCTATTGTTTCTGGTATGAATAAAGAACAAATTGCCTGAAATTAGGTTTTTTTTTTTTTCTTTTTGAAACGTATACAAAACTTGGCACAACAATTACCTAGACAGTTAACTTGGCCCAACCCATGAAACTGTTGAGAAATGCGCATTTATTGACAGCTCTATACAGTCATTGTACAAAGCGTTTTGGCCAACCAAACACAGTACACAAAATGTTTTGAGTGGTTTTATAGTTCCTTATCAGAATCCACCAACATCGTATAATAATTTTTTTAAGAATTCATTTTTCTTTATTACTGTCCCATTTAAATCTGGAGGAAACTTCTATGTCTCCGATATTTCTGAAGAGAAATTTGTTTGTTTCTCAGGTGTTCATTATGATTCCAAGTTGAGCTCTTAATATACTAATAATAAACCTCCAGATAGTTTGTAGACTGGATCCCGTTTCTCTTAGCCAAATCTTCTCAATTTTATTTTCCACCCAATACCACAAGGTTTGTTTCAGCAACATAAACATTTTGTTTTCTTTTGCCAAATATCTTTAAAACAATTATCCCACCCCCTTCATTCTTACCAATCTCTCTAACATTCTCTAAACTCTCTCTAAAGTTGTGAATATAAACACATTTTGTGTCTTTTTTGACTAGGCACTGTACCTCCTCTGGGTGGACACTTTCTTATCCTTGATTCTGAAATACAGACAAATTGGAGCCACAAATAGAAGAGTACAAATCGTGTCCTTTTTAGCACGGACTGGGTATGCTAAGAAGGTTACAATTTGCACTCCTATTTGCTACAGGATGGTATGTGATCCTTTGGTCTGCTGGAGGAGAGAAAGAAACCTATGGATATTAAAGAGTTTAGAGGCAGTCACAGAGTTTTCAGCTGTGTCCCATGTGCTTGGTGGCTATTCATTCTTCAAGTCTTCAGTTATGCTAGGTTCTAAGACAAAGAAATGAGAGCAGTGATAATGCCTTTACCTCCTATCAAAAAGGTAGCCTCAGTAGATTGACTCTGGGCTGAGTAGCTTTGAAAACATTTTCATTCGGAGTATTAGAGCCCATGGTTTGCCGCTAACACCCGGAATACGTGGAGAACAGGGGCCCCTGGCTGAGTGGTGGAATTAATTGTTCTAGGCAGGGTGAATGCAGATCCGTAGCAGAGCCAGGGTCCAGTTCTGTGTCTGATGATGTCCCCTGGCCTCTTTGCACTTTTCTGGATTTAGACATTCTCTCCAGTGCTTGTTTCCAACGTGTGCTCTGTACAGAGTTAATATTCCATCTTCTGTTCTTTATTCAAGCCCTGTCCCCTTGCAAGGTAAAACGGATCTGTTTTCCACCTCCACCCCCAGCCTCTCCGAGGTCATTCTGATGCTGCTGTCATTGGAGACATGGCTCTTGGAGGAGGGTCTGATGTTTTTGTCAGTGCATGCCCCTGCTCTTCTGTATGTTTGATTCTCATTATCCTTTCTCTTCCTACTCTCCAGGTCTCTATTTTCTGCATGTCCTGTTCATCACTTTGCTCTCTGCCTCACCAGTGCCCACTTACCTCTGCATCTCCTTCCTCCTTCACTGTCCCCTGTGGACGTGTCCTTACTGGGACCAGTTTCACTTCACAGTGACATATTTCACCTCTCCTGCCTTATCACTCACATCCTCTCCCCATTTTCCCTGCAGATCCCCCTTCCTCCTGGTGTTCAGTTCATCATCATCAGCTTAAACCAAGTAAGACATTGAGGGAAGCCCATGCTGCCATCAAGCCTCAAATCTGCTCCATTGTCTAAGAAACACTTCTTAATGCTTAAACTTTAGCACACGTAAACATTAGACAAAGGCTCACAGGACCTGATCAAAGTATTAGTTAGGCTAGCTTTCTTAGATCTAATATATTAATTTCCAGGTAAATAATCTACTATATTTGGCCCTTTGGGTTTTCATTTTACCCCTAGGATAATGTGAGTAATTGAAATTTATCCCATGTTAGACATCAACTGCCTCACCTTAGAGAAAACGTCCTAACACACTTTAGACGGGGTTGCGGGGAGCTCCTTAAGGTATAAACGGCTTTCATAGTAATAGTGGTAGTAATAATAACAATAAGAGAATACTATGTTGACATTTGTACTGATAGGTTGAAAGTAATGGTAGGCAAAACTGCTGGCATGTTATCATGGAATCAAGGCAGTGGTACCATACTGTGCTAGTAATCATTGTACTTTTTTTTGAGATGGGGTCTTGCTAAGTTGCCCAGGCTGGAGTATAGTGGCATGATCATAGCTGACTGCAGCCTTGAACTCCTGGGCTCAAACAATCCTCCTGCCTCAGTCTCCTGATTGGCTGGGACTAGAGGCATGCACCACTACCCTGACTGATCATAGTACTTTTTACTACCACACACTCACAGTACAGAAAAAAAAATTATTTCATTAAACCTCAACCCTTGAGTACACATCGTTTTGATTCTCTTTGTGACCAAATGATAAACACACATAAAGCACTTCTGCAGCATCCTGAACTGTTGTGAGGAAAAGTGTTTGTGCAATCGTCTGGTTATCAAGCTAAACTGCTCACTTTTCCATGAAATGCTGTAATTCCATGAAATTTCTTGGAATAAAGACTGACATACTATAGTTGCTCTGACTTGGTTAGTTGGCAGACATTTTCTTAAACATGAGTGAAGTGAGTCTGTCCCATCAAGGAAAACAACTTAACTGTTTTGTGGTTGATAAAATTTGCACTATAAAGTGAAATTCGAATTCTAGACAATGTGCACCTGCCCTGTGAACTTAACAGCTTCCTAATAAAAAGCTTTTCTGATATGATGGTGGTAATATTAACACGTGATTTTTTTTTTGATATTGTACATTGAAATGAGACAAGCTTTGGAAGATCTGCATAATCACAAATAATCAATGAATGATTTTGAACAATGCATGGATAAAACTCACTTAATGTGTAAGACAGATCAATGGGTTTTAATGGAATATGAAAAATTCATCGAGATAGTTTCAGATTTCACATGGACACTAATTTTCAATAAACTATTAGCTATAGACTTTTAGTGTAATACCAAAGAATATTCAAAACTATATGAAAAGAGCATTAAAAACTCCCCCTGGCTGGGTGTGGTGGCTTAAGCCTATAATCCCAACATTTTGGGAGGCTGAGGCAGGAGGATCACTTGAAGCCAGGAGTTCAAGACCAGCCTGGGCAACAAACAAACAAACAAACACACAGACAGACAAAACTACTCCCATTTTGAAAACTACATATGTCTCTGAGGCCAGATTTTTTTCATATACTTCAACCAAACATGTTATAACATTTTATGTAGATACAGATAATCTAGATGTGAAAAGGATTTACAAAAATCTGTAAAACAATGTCATTATTCTTAATAAAATTTTTTAAAAACAGTTATTTTCACAAATATATAATACATACTGAATATATAAAAATACTAAAAATATACAATTATTTTTAAGATTATTTTTACAATTCCAAGAAATTTCAGTTATTAAATTTTATCAATTAATCAAATAAATATTGACAAATATAAGCCAAAAAACCAAAGTTTTGGGATCTTCATTATGATGAATAATTCTCAGAGAAACAATTTCTCAGAGAGTTTTTCCCCAAACACTAATCTCATAAAATGATTCATAAACAAAAGGGCCGTTCACTCTGAAATAAGTTTGGATATCGATGAATCATAACAACCTGCCCATATTGGAGAGCTCAACCCACATTAGTTGTAGAGCCCAGGGAAGTCCCTGCTGTACGCGTTTGTTTCATATTATACAATCCAGTGTTTCCTTCTGTTATCTCAGGAAGTTTGTGATCCAGACATGCTGGGTCACCTGATCTTGGAGAGAGGGTACTGGCACAGCAGAAATCTACCATGATCACCTTCAAAGCCGGACCACCAGGGCACTTTGAGTTTAGCTCCCGGCAGGCTTTTGGTTATCCCATTGGCAATGATGGCACAGTTTGACAATACAACCAAAAAATATTGAACAAGGATGGCTTCAACCTTAATCAAAAATAAAAGTTAATCCTCATCAAAATGCTGATCGCCAAAAGTCTCAAAAACAACTGGCTAAATAATAGAGACTATTAAAATAAGCTCCTTGTTTTTTTGTTTTTGTTTAAACAGAAGCACAAATACAAAAGCCCAGAACATGTTAAGGCAAAAGCTCGTATTAGTAATGATTAATAAATATCACAACATAACATTACCAAATTTTCACATCAATCACCCTTGTGAACTCAAAATGGAATTTAATCCATCATTCATTTGTCTATTACATAATGTCTTCTTTTTTTGAAAATATTGTCCTATTCTTTTTATAAGGAGTTCATATTTAAAATTTCTTGCACTTAGGCTTTTTTCCTCCCAATTTACATTACATTTTATATGTCATGGTGCCTCACACAATATTTCAAAATTAGAAACCATTTATTGTTTTGTATTAAAAGGTAAAAAAGATTCAAATGTTTTCATGCTTCCTTAATACCTCTTTGATATGCTAGAAGTTATGTTCTCAAAAATCAGAGATAGTTTAATTATCTTAGACAGCAACCTTTTTGATTAAGGAAAAGACTCTCAAAATAAGGAGATGCAAGCTTATAGCACAAGTAACAATGTAAGCAAAGTCAAGCTACTGACTGGAGCTTCTCAGAAATGTAAATTTAAACCCATCATGTTAACTTGCTTGTACATATTCCAATTTAAAAGGCATATGGGCCAAAAAAAAAAAAAAAAAATCAACAAACAAACAAACTCTACTTGTCCTGACTTGATAAATAGGCATCAGAAAATCCTGTATAATTAACATGAAGAACGAGATAATGAAGAGAATTCATTACCTAGATTAATTGATAACACCCACAGAAAAATGGCTATTCATCAAGCTGGAGGCATCAAAATTCCAACAATAGAGTCACAATTAAATTATGCCACACTAATTGTAAAGCATATATATATGTGCTGCATAAAAATTCCATTATTTCAGTGTGTTAAATTACCTACACTAAACATATGAGAAGAGAATATCTTACATTTGTATAGCATTTAACTGTTTAGAAAGTGCCATTACACAAATCTTTATTTTTTATAGGGAGCCTTCCCAGAACCCTATTCATAAGGTACGGTGAAGGTTGACTCTCTAGCTGAGAAAGCCATTGGGTGCATTCAGGGAATATTGTTCCAAGGTCACACAGCTGTCATGTGGCTGCAGCCAGGCCCAAAGTCAGCCCCCTAGATTGCCTACTGATTTGTTCATTGATGTCAGTTGCTAGGGCTGGGACCTTAGGCAACTTACAGAACCTCTCTTGAACATTTCCTCATCTGTATTACAGGAATAAAAAGAGGACCTAGCCCACAGGATGCTGAAAGGCCTAAATGAGATAATACATGTGAAATGTTTACCACATGGCTTTAAATGTACTTAATGGATATTTACACATGCATTTATTCAGCAAGCAGTGATGAAAGTGGGCAGGTTACCTAGAGAGCAAGTAAGAAAACCTTTTTCAGTAGACTGCAGCTTATGCTGAATTTAAATATAATGGAAATACAAACTTATTGAAGTTCAACAAAAAGGTTATGCCTTAAGAATCAAAGAAATGAACAATATTTTTCAAACCAATTAGAGATTGGGGCTACTCCCAAAAAAGAAATCTCCCATTACCATTCACAGCAGGCCAACTGGTAAGCAGAAGCTTGCTTTCTAATGACAGCTATTAAATGCTGTTAGTATTGAGACTTAGTACAGCAGTAGTTTCCAAATAACTGTGGGATGGAGAGGAACTTGCCAGAACAATAGAAGAAAAACATTCAAGAGCAAGAATGACTCCATGGGGTCCGTGATAGAAACTCAGGACCTGCTGAGGCTCAGTAAGGTTTGTGCAGAGGAACTTGGCATTCTAGTAAAACACACATTGGCACCTGCATGCCTCTTGTCATGTTCCGGCCTGCACGTTCCTTAAGGACAAGTTCGGATGTCAACTTCTCAGGGAATTCCCATCAAATTAGAATCACTGACTCTGTTTAACCCATCTAAAGCTTTATGATCATTTTATAGATTATAGTTTACATGACAATCTTATGTGAATTCACCTACACAGGCAGGAGTGAGGGATAGGAGCGAAAAGGAGAGAAGGGGCTTGAGACCCTCAACTCTACTTAGTGGGTGAGCCCCTGGAGTAAGTGTCAAACAGGAGCTATGAATCAGCGTTGCCTCAGTTGGCATCAGTTCCCATGAGTCTCTCATGTGTCAGTATCTTGTGTTTAATTAAGAGTCTAACATTAAAAATAGATACTCTTCATACAACCACTTGTGCCTAAAATTCAACTACTTTAGTTGGTGCTGAACCCCAGGAAAAGCCTTCTTTTCTAACTGCAGAGGAATAAATGGCTTTGTTAGACTTACTGAGAAATAAATAGCTGTTGTTCTCCAGTGTACTTTATTCTCCTCTTACCTTCCTCTCCCCATCCCCAAGATGCAACTCCTGTGTTTGGATCATCTTTGTGCTTCTCTAAGACAAAGATTATGTATTTTTCCATTTTTTAAATGATCAGTAGCCAGCACAGTCCATGACATGGCATAATCATGTACGAATAATGGTTTAACAATGAATGAATTAATTTCAACAGACACCTGATGAACATCTCCTTTGTACCAGGCACAGAATTAAGTTCTTGGGATATGGAGAGGATAAAATATCATCACTGTCCTCAGGGAAGAATTCAAAGACTAGTTTGAGAGCCAGACCAATAAACTGACAATTACAATACAGGGTCTAGAGATGGTCTCACACAGCCAAGACCAGCGCAGAGGCAGTGATGCAGGCTGCTGATATGATAGAGGATTTTTGGAAGAGGTGACGTTCTAGTAGACAAGAAGAAAAAAAGAGCAGGATCTGAGATAAAGGGAGCAGCCAGGATAAAGACAGATATGTCACCCAACTTAGTTTATTGAGGAACTAATGGTTGAATGGTGAAGTAACTTAAGATGATACAGGTGAGGCCGAGATTGTCAGGTGCCAGAGGCCAGGGATGGGAACTTGGATCCTCTTATTTCTTCCTTTTTATTTTATTTATTTATTTTTTGAGCCACATTTTCACTTGGTTGCCAAGGCTGGAGTGCAGTGGTGCAGTCTTGAGTCACTGCAACCTCCGCCTCCTGGGTTCAAGCGGTTCTCATACCTCAGCCTCCCGAGTAGCTGGGACTACAGGTACCTGCCACCACACCTGGCTAGTTTTTGTATTATTAGTAGAGATGTGGTTTTGACATGTTGGCCAGCTGTCTTGAACTCCTGACCTCTACTGATCCTCCTGCCTTGGCCTCCCAAAGTGTTGGGATTATAGCTGTGGGCCGCCAGGCCTAGCCTCTTCCTTCTTTAGAACTGGGTGGAGGCAAGTCTTGAAAGCAGCCTCCCTGAAAGGCAGAAAAGAAGTTATAGGAGGGGAACAGAAGGACAGAGGAGAGTGAGTGCATGAGAGACAATGAGAAATACAGAACAACCATGAGAGAGCAAGGGGGTGAGTGAGAGAGAGAGAGAGAGAGAGAGAGAGAGAGAGAGAGAATGAGTGAACAAGAAGCAGTAAGAGAAGCCATGAGAGAATGCAAAACAATAAAAGAGAGAGAGAAAATGCAAAAGGGAGAGTGAGAAGTCATGAGGAAGACAGAGGAGCAGAAAGAGTATGACCAATACTAACAAAGTAATTGCGATTTCTACAAGAAGAGCAATAAGACCTAAAAATACGCAGGCTGCTTAGCTCAGGGAAATGGGATTGTTTAGGACATACGACATACCACAGCACCCTAAGAGGAAAGTCACCACCCTGGGTGGTGAGAAGACGCCACTCAACCAGAGATTATGCCATTCTCGCCTTCTCTCCCACTGTAAAGTAATTTGCTGCAGTCATGCACTTTAATGGAAATCTGATTTAAGGTTTAACTCTGGGCCAATTTCTATAATTAACTACTATAATCTGCAATCTCAAACTGGGAATGAAATTAAGATAGTTTAAAAATGAAAGGCTTGTGACATCATTATTATTATTTAGCATTTATAAAGCATGTCAAATTTTCAATGTGTGCCTCACATGTTCATTCATTTTACAACCACTAACTGCTGTTCCATCACGATACCAATAGCAACTTTTAATTATCTTCCCCCAGCCCCCTGGCAAAGAGAATTTTTTTTTTTTTTTTTAAGAATTCAGTGTTAGGTCTATTTAAGTAACCAGAGACTCTCCCGGAAGATCCCAAGTGCTTTTGGGAACAGAGGCTTTTTCTAATTCTCGGGTGACAATTATGAGGGTTGCTATTTACTGTTTCACAAAAGTAAAGATCATCTAATGAGGAAGTTGAAGTGCCAGATACAGGGCCCAGGTCCCCAGACCCCAGACAGCTGATCCCAAGGCAAGTTTGCGCTGGCAGCTGTGCAGGTGGTGGGGCAGTCCATGTGCAAGTTTTTCAAATGTCTGTGGGTGTTTTGCTTTGCAAAACACACTCTAGCTGCAGATTTTAGTCCACAATTAAAAGTAAAAACTAAACTTTGAAAAAAGAACAGCTACAGCCCTTGCTATTTATCAAGCTTCTGTCAACATCATCCCCACTGCCCAAATAAACAAACCAACAAAAATCAGTACTAAACCTCTTCTTTGGAACATGGATCCTTTTGATTATCTGATGAACAACAGGGATTCCCCAGTCAGGTGAATTCACAAACACAACATTTTTGGGGAATAATAGTAGTTAAGTCCCATGGCTACCCTGCTCCTACAGGATATGGCCTCCAAGACCTCCAGTGGCAAGTGGTAACCCACAGCACATGCATTCAGGATAGGGCTATGAGTTTCAGATAATGGCAATTGTTAGTGCACACCATATGTATTCAGGAGAGAGCTATGAGTTTCAGAGGAATTGTGAATTTTTCGCAGCTGTCTATAGAATTTTTGTCTGAAATGTGTACTTTTCTAGGCAAAATGTCCATGGTCCTTAAGAGTTGATATATGAATATCGATCACAAATACAACCATAATTAATGTTACTAAAGCATTTAGCAGGTTGTATTCAGTATTCTAATTATTATATGTGTACTAACACATTTAACACATGAGTATCACAGGAGGTGGGTACAATCATGCCCAGATTGAGGTGAAGATCTGGGAGAATCAGGGGTCACAGCTTTATCTACTGTCAAATATCCTTCCGAGCCAGCAAACCTAGAGAAGCCCTATAACGAGTGCTGGCTTAGTCTCTTCATGTTCATTACCACAGCCAACTCTGCCATACACTTGTGAGACAGATATTACCTACCTCCCTTTCGCAGATGAGAAAACCAAGACTCAGAGAGGTAAAAACAACTTGTGTCAAATTATGCAGCCTGTACGTTGTCAGTCCAAAAAATTCAGCTCTTTTTCTTCAACATGACACTGACTCCCCTTAATGAAATACAAATATTGCGAGACTGCTCAATAAAAAGTTATTAATTTAATATATATTCTTCAGGGCCTACTATGGGCCCTGTGCTTGTAGTCAGTAGCTAAGCCAGCAAGAAAGATTTTAAAATTAGACAAAAAGGCTCTATATATCTAAAACTGCAAACCATGATAATAGTTATGAAGGGGAGGAAAATGCTAGGTCCTATGTGAGTAGTAGGACAGGACCCATATTACACTAGGTGGTGAGGGAGGGCCTCTCATAGGCAGAGACATTTAAGCTAGAGTCTGAAGGGCAGTCCGGAAGATGGCAAGTAGATCAAGATTAAGAGAGGGAGAAAAGTATCTTAAGACAACAGAATGCTATGTATAAAGGTGGAGGGACAGAAAAGAGTGTGGTGCATTTGAGAAATCTGAACAGAATCTGGAGTATCAGGTTCCTGGGGCCTGAGAAGTAGAGTGATGGAAATGAGATGGACCCCCTCGCAAATCATGCAGAGTCTCATAGAGCAAATGCCATGACAGAGTTTGAGAAGTCTTTGGTTTTAAGACACCTACATAGACTGTAGTAAGGTCAGGCAGGAAATTAACATTTATTGAGCATCTACAATGAATTTACAATAAGCTTATATATGTATTTTTAACCTCCATTTTATAGATAAACTGAGGCTCAGAAAATTTAGGGTCTCCTAGTTATCAAGCAGTTATAGTTCAAACCAACGTCTGTTTCACCACAGCACATGCAGGGCAGTCAGAAACAGCTGGGTAATGATAGGGGAGCCACTGACATCCACCAGGGGTTGACAACGTTTTTCTTTTAAGAGCTCTATCAGTACAGATTTTAGGTTTTGTGAGCCAGTCTCTGTCACAGCTACTTACCCTTGTTGCAGCATGAAAGCAATCATAGACAAACAATATATAAGTGAATGAGCATGGTCGTATTCCAATAAAACTTTATTTACAAAAACAAGTGGTGGGTCAGATTTGGCCCACAGGTCATAGTTTGCCAACCTGATATAGATGTGATTTGGTTCATTTCCCCTCAAATTCACGGCAAGTATACCATCACCCCTCCTTCTTTGTGTCACTTGATGTATCTTTGATAACACTTTTCAGACATTACATTGTCTGTCTTTGTTATTTTCTTGCCATCACTGATAACACTAAGGTACCCAGGCAGTAGTAGTGGCCAATTACATAAAGGAGTCCAACCAATTTTAATAACATTCCTTTAAAACAAAACCTGTTACCTTTAACAAGTTCACAGAAGGAAAGCCTCTGTTTTGTTCTTTTTTTCCTCCCTGACGTTGACTGGAAGTGAACAAATAGAAAACTTTCACAGTAAGTCAGCCACTTTGCAATGGTTATTGCAAATAGTTAAGTACTGCATTGTATTTAGAAATACTGTAGCATATACAAGAAGCATAGTAAGTGCAACTATTAGGTTTTGTCTTTTTCTATTTCAATCAGGAAGTCTAATTTAGTCCCACTGCAGCAGCACGAGGTTGATAAAAATCAAGCAAGCATGTTTATATTAGTCAAGATAAGGACTTTAAAAAAAATCACAAGCTATTTTAATTCTGAACGTTGTTGCTCTTGTTTAAGCATCTGTTTTTGTGAAACTGCTTTTCTTTCTTTTTTGTTGTTTTTATTTTCCTGATGAATTCTAATCATGTCTTCTAATCCATTGGCAGCCAACGAAGGAAAATAAATGGTGAAGGAAATGAGATGCAGCTTGGATAATTGATGTTTGTATGCCTGGCTTTAATAAAAAATACTCTGCTAAATTAGAGGGGAGTCTAAATGGATTCAGTCAATAAGGAAGTGATTCAGGTGAGGAATGCAATCTTGGGCTTTATTGTAATAATACAAATAAACCAACAGATTGGTTCGATTGGGACCAGATTCGCCTTCTGCTGAAATTCTGGCAAGCTGCTCAGGCTCACATTTCTACCTTTGGTATATTCTTGGAGTTTGAAATTATTTTCTTTCGTATGAATTCAAATGGCAGGATCCTTGGAATAAAGCAATTCATATACCTCCAAAATAGCTAAAATTGACATGTGAAAAACAGCATTCCTCGAAAGATACCCTATCCCCTATCATTACCACTCTGCCCTTTTAATTTCTTCCAAGGAAAAAAGAAATAATTTTAGTGAGTCCACGATCCTGCCCGAAAATCTCAGAATCAAAAGGAAATGTCTTATACAACACCCTTAATACAAAACAAGATTTGGGCATTTAAAATTCATCAGTTGAGATGAACCAACCATTTTATTCCAACTTCTCTGAACTGATAGCATGGAAATGACATCTTATGGATAGATCCTCTGGGGACAGTAACTTGTTGGAGAGTCAAGTTTCCATTCAGGTTGACCTCTGAGAGCAGTCAGGTGAACCTAGGGAAATGGGTCTAATTAGATTCTAATCTGTCCTTACTCTGTTTATTCTCTTCTTCCTATATTCTTCACTTTACTTATATTTTATAATTTACTCCTTGCTAGAATAAGCAAAATTGTATGGAGGATTAAGGTTTATTGAGTGTTAATCTTCCTAGGTGCTAGAAATTATGTATTACAACTTTCCCTGGTAAATAAACAAACTCAATGAGCTTAAACGTCACACAGCAGTAGGCAATGGAGTCAAGATTTAAACTAAGTCAGTCTTACTGTAAAGTCCATGTTCTTTCCACTCCCTCTGGCAGTCTCTCTATAATGGGAGACTCCCAAGACTAGTCAAGAGTTCCAGCTCCATGTTGGTCCTATTTCCAAGCTTCAAGGACATGCTTCTGAGTCCTGTATTCTGGTGCCCAAGTATTTCTTGCTTTCAAATTTTGCCGCTGAATTAAAATCAATCTTTTGATTTGTAAGATATCTTTTATAGGTTTGTGGACCAATGGGTTTTAGTTCTTTACAAATAAAGATATTTCCTGTTTACTGATAAAAGAGTTGTCCAGAGCTCACGGTCTGCATTTCCTAGTTAGATGGGGCTGGGGAGGGGTCATGAAGGTACAAGAGTGGGGCCTGGCCTTCAAACACTAAACTCTGTCCTGAGCTGAAACAGATGTTCCTAACAAGACCTCTCTCTGCAGACTGATAGCTCCTCCTCCCCATTTCTGAAACACTGAAATTTATACCGTTGCCACTGTTGCTCTTTGAAATTATGGTCACAAAAATTCTAATGGTGAGACATCATCACCAATACAGATTTTAGATATCAGGCAGTGGAATGGCCACTGGAAGGCATGGTAACTCTGTATGTGGCTGCTTGGAGAATGATGATGGGGGCACATTCTAGTTCCATGGCAGAGATCTTTGACCTGTTAACAATGTCTGTCACGGAAGTGGAGGAAAGAGTCAATGCAAGTGTATAATATATTTGTTTCCCTAACTTTGGAGTTGCATGACACATATTAATTACACATAATTACAACTAACGGTGTAGTCTGTCAACATTGCCCCTTCTTTAATAATTTTTACAAAGAAAATATCAGGCAGTAAAGAAATCCAATTCATATCCTGCATAACCACCAAGAATATATTAATTATGTAGGTTTAGGTATATGTAAAGCAAAAAATTTAAATATAGACTTCCAGCTCTAAACAGAATGAAGACATCTTCCACTAGGAATACTGGTATAGCTTAACAGGTTAAAAATTAATGTGAATACTGCACCATCTATATTATAAAGCCATACTTCCTCCCAAAACAAGGACCTGTTTCCTTAAATCAAAGTTCTCCAAAGTATATTCTATGAAGTACTAGACCTAAGTAATGCTCCTTGAAAAAATCTTCTGGTCAAATAATTTGGATTCTAGCTTAATGTGAGCTTTAGCAGACCATCTGTGTTCTAAGTTATAACACTTTAATTTAGTCATTTTCTGCAAAAGCGTCAATGGGTTGGAAATTTGATCTGCAGAGAGCTGTCAGAAAAGGTGTTTAGGAGCTGGTATATTTGTGATTAGGTGGCACAGAGATCTAGGGTCCTTCTTTACATAGATGCTAATCATTTCATTATTGAGGTCAAAGTTATAGTATCTACAAAAGTAGAAGGCTTTCACAATCAAGAACAGCAACTACAAAGGCCCTGGTCAGACCAAGGGTGGCATATAAATGCTTCTGTAGTTGTCAGCAGACAGGGTAGTAGTGGTTAAGTCAGGTATTAACAGGATTTTCAGGAGAAGAAAAATCTGAAGATGGAAATATTGATTGGCATTATAAACAGAAACAGGAGACAAGGAGTTAAAAGTACTGAAGGGCACAGAAATTTGGGGGAATAGCACAAACACAGTTTCTACTTTTTCCAGCAATAGTTCCCATATCCTTCTGAACTGAGAATCAGAACCATTGTCATGATTACAAAACAAAAACCACTTGGACATTTAGAATGGCAAATGTAAGGTTCTTTTTTGAATGCTGTGTGTTTAAAATAAATCATGCAAAAACTACCATAATGTATAATTTGGCCACAGAGATATTCAAAGCTAAAAAAAAAATAGAGCAAAGAGATTTTGGTCATACTATTTCATAAAAGGGCATCAAAAGACTTCAAAAAAGAGGTATATAATTCTCTCTTAACAAATCAGCTATTAGAATTGACTGTTCAGAAATATTTGGTTACAAAACTGTCTTTCCAGCTTAACAGATAATTGCTTTCAAAGCAGGATACTCATTGCTTATAATGCAATATCTATATTTTATTTTTAATGGGAGCTACATTGGTGCAGATTAAGAATATTTATTGGCACATTCTTTCTGAGCCACATTTTGTCCAATCATCTCAGACTTATGTCATCTTGATGCATGTAAATATCCATCATCATTTGTTGGAGACTTAATATAGAGAACACCCATAAAATTGGCAACTTGGTGAAGGACCCATTTATTAATCTATAAACAGGATGTCTATCCATCTATCATTGCAACATATCAGTCTCCACAGGGTTACTGTCCCTATAAGCAAGAGGGAAAAAAATATTTCTATGAATGGTTTCTTCTCCTTTATTTGTGATTAACATCAATTAGAAAAAAAAATAGCTAAGCAGAGAGAGCCAAACCTTAGGATCACACAGATCCACACTTCACACCATAGAGAAATGAGGACAAATTTAGTTAATGGCAAAACCCACTGTTTCTGTAAATAACAAATCTAATGTAAAACAAAGGTGGAATATAATGATTCTGAGGTTTTAGGCATCTGTTCAGATAAACCTATTTGATCATTTAGTTTTCTGGAAAAATAAGGGGTTGATAAAGATTCATATCAAAACCCTAGTGGATAAATATCTGGCTGGAAAGAGTAAAAACTTAAGATTCCAGCGAAGATATCAGTGATCTATAAGTTATTTCTTATAGGCTAAAATTTATATTACAATTATTTTAAGTAAAAGTATTTTTAAAACACATACATGTTTTATTCATTACAAATCTCACTAGTATATTTGTGAAAGGCAATTTACTGCCAAATTTCTTTACAAAAAGAAGTTTCCATTTCATTTCCCCAAATCCCCACCTTTTGTTCATTCCAGTAAAATGACTCTAATGCCAAACCTCACACTCAGAATCTTAAATTCTGAAATTTCAGAATTTTCAGTCACTGCTGAAAAAATTCATTAATATCTCAAACTTAAATTCAGGTAAATTAAGAGGAAAACCAAATAAACAATAATGCAAGAAAGTTACAACATTTATTATAAAAATCAACATCCCATTTGAATTAGGGCTCCTCTGAAATGCCTGGGCAGGGCTGGTGCCCGGTAATATTTAATATCAGGAGGAATGGAATCTTGTAGAATTCATTCTACACTGACCAGCAGTATCAAGTGTCACTGTTGCCAAAAACATTCTCAGCTGTAGACAATATTCTAAAATTACTAATATCACTGTCTGACCTTGCTGTTATCTGTTGTGTGGAACTCAGATCTATTTATTTAGCTGTTCAGCAAATGTCAGTATACCACGTCTGGAGCAAATTACAAACTACATTGGCAGAGCATTCCCCCACAGCCTGTTAAGTAATGAATTGAACAAAATGCTTTCTACCTCAAAGTGTCTAAATCATTGATTGGCCACACCTTCTCTCATCCATGGTTAACCTTTCGTGGACCTCGAAGAGTTCTCTAGCTATTAGACTCCTTTTCCAAAAGGATTCCAGAATATTCTATTCTCTGAGGCACATGTTAAACAGACTATCAAAATATCATGATTTGGGACCTAGCTGTGCTGCAGAATTGTCAGGGACCACTCCAGATCCTCTCCACTCTTTTGCAACCTCCTCTTGGACCTGGGAGGCTGACAAGAGAGAACAAATTAACGGGTTAATTTTGGATCTGACATCTGGGGAACCCTGGCAGGAGGAGAGGGAATCTGGGGCATTTATTCCCCCATCTCTCCCAGCACGATTGTCTTGGGTGGCTGTTTCCTCCACAGAAGGTATCTGAGCATCTCAAGAAAGTCTTCATTACAGGATATTCTCTTCTGGTCAAGTAGTCACCTCCTTCTCTCTCTTTCAGCTTTGGGACAGAAGTGATCCCAGGCTGCCAGCCCAGGTTCCCTTAACCTCACATATACCGTCATTATCAATATTTTAAAAAGTAAACTTTCCTCCATATACTGTGAGATGAGTGTGCCATTGTTTCCTTTTAAGACTGATAATGTGCCATTCTGACCAACCCAGCTTGCTTTTGGGAAAATCCATTCAACCTTCTAGAACTGGAAGGTTAATATTTTGTTCAGTTACCCCCTCTCCACAAGATAACCATGGTCATGGGTTACACAATGAAATAAAAGTCAAATAAATCTGCACATTCTCAGCACAAGCCATTAAATGAGTATTAGCACAAACATTTCTTTCCTTGGCTCTTTTTGGGACATGGCTAATACCTAAGAATCTGAAATTGTTGCTCATTAGCTGTCTGGATCTACACCCCAGTTAAAGGCAGAAAAAGGAAAATAAGCTAAAGGCTTTATTATCTTGGGTCCTGTCCATTATAAATGACAGATGATGGCTTGTCAGGTGAAAACGAGCTTCTCAGCACTAAAATGGCTTCATTTAGTTTATTAGCCACAAACAGAACTAAGGAAGGCCCATGAAGAAGGTGACTTGCAATCCTTATTTTCAGCATAATGAAAGATGGGCTCAATAAGACTTAATCCCCATGTGGTCTCCTAGTCTGTCTAAAGAAGGAACATGGGTAACATGGAGACAAACTCGAGAAAATGGTTAATATTTAAAAATGTAGATCTGCAACCTTGAACAAAAAGCGTTGTTTAACTTCCATAAAATGCCAGTGACCTAGCTGCAAGTAGTCACCACACATTTATCTCAAAAGCCACATTATTCTATTCTACTAAGCAAATAAACTGTGTCATTGAGCTGTTAACAGTCAACCAAAAAAATATTCCCAAAAGGAATATGTATAGGATGGCTTAACAACCAAGAAAAACTGTGGGGAAGGAAACTAAAGCTCTCAAATTCCACATGGCTTTTCTAGGAATTGAGCAGCATTCAGTAAAGACAGATACAAACACAGTACCTAAGTCCACAACGTAGACAAGCATTTGCTTTCCAGATATGCTAGAGCTTCCTTTTGTCTTCCCTGCTCTGTAACTCTCCTTTATTCTCTGAAATGTCTGGACAAACATCTCTGTTTGCAGATGCCTACCTCATCCATCTTATCACACGTTTCTCAGTATGGGTTTATCGCATGAACATGTATTTTCCAGTATGTTAGATCCAAAAAATAGTTTTTAACCTGTTTAATGTCTATTTTGTGTCCTATCAAAGTAGAAACTTCTTGGGTTGACAAAATATTTTGTAAATGTCTTGATGTGCCACCTTTTATTTCCTTTTATTTTCATGATTGCCTTGAATATCATGTCAAAGTTCTTACCCAGGAAACCTGGATGGTCTTCTGTGTTGTTCAAGGCTAGCTGAGATCATCTCCCATTTTTTTGTTTGTCTTGAGTAGGTGATGCTTCCTGTAATGCCTATTTCTGCTACATGAGTTCCCTTTTGTACTATGCCATCTAACTAGACTCTAAAGTTCTTGTCACCTAGTTGAGAAGACTAATGTCCGCCTCGGCAGATCTGAGAACAGGAATTCCATCCCAGTTTCATGTTACAGTTCCAAATGACTGTTTTTATAGATGTATCGAGTACCTTGATGTTGGGGGTACTTCTTATGGGAGATTATATTTACTAATTGACTTGCAGAGTGTTAATTTTAATTGGAAGGTGTGGTTTCAAACTCAGTGTCAGGCAGGTGAGTAAATGAGTAGAGAGGTATTAGATTAAGACAACAGAAAATACTCTGACATACCAGCAAGGACATGCCTTTTCAAAAGGGGCAGTTGCTACACAATCCATCCAATTGTTGCCATGGGAATGTAGGCCTATCATGCCCAGATCTTTCCAGTTTTCAAAAGCCAAAATTCTGGATTTTTAAAAACACTAGGCTTACTAGACAAAATGTATCTGAGAACAGCATCTGTCCTTACTGCTTAATCTATGTATTTCCTACAACTACACAGATGTATCAATATCCTGGAAGATGCTTTCCAAACCAGTGCATCTTTCCTGATACTGTTGCTACCCTCTCTAACTCAGATTTTCCCTCTCCCTCAAATAACCTATTTCTTTTTTCTTTATGAGATGTGATCTTGGCTCTGTTGCCCCGACTGGAGTGCAATGTCACGATCATAGCTCATTGCAGACTTGACCTCCCAGGCTCACGCAATCCCACCTCAGTCTCTTGAGTAGCTGGGACTACAAGCATGTGCCATATGCCCAGATAATTTTTTTAAAAGTTTTTGGTAGAGATGGAGCCTCGCTATGTTGCCTAGGCTGGTCCTAAAATCCTGGGCTCAAGTGATCCTCCTGCTTAGCCCTCCCAAAGTACTGGGATTACAAGTGTGAGCCACCATGCCTGGCCAGAATTTGAAAATATTTCTGCATATAATGAAATATTCGATTGGAAAACTGTTGCATGTATGAATGACGGAATGCAGAATAAAGCTACAGAGAGAGAGAGAGAGAGAAAAGAAACCAAGCAAGTTTGGAGAAGGACACAAGTAGGATTTCTCAGGCTACAAAAATGACTGAAGAGTTACACAGCATGAATTTACATATGGCAGCAATCATACTAAGGCCAACCAAGGCTGAAGTAGCTAACACTTCTTAATCACTTACTAGATGCCAGGCTCTTCCTAAATCTTTTATATGTCCTAACTTACTGATATCTCACCACGACCCTGTAAGGAAGGTAACTACTTTCCATATTTTATAGATGCCATACAGTATAGAGGCATTAGGTAACTCCTCTAAGCCACACATTTGGTAATCCTAAACCCTCATGTGACTCCAGATCTACTGTGTCATATGGTTTGCCCTATAATCTTCCACTCTAACACCTTCAGTCACCCTACTGGCCAACTTGGCTCAAATCCTTGTCAGAGCTTAAAATGTCCTTTCTATACATCCAGATGCAACACATTCCTTAAACATGAGACAAATTCTCCCTTGAAGATCTCCTTCCATGGTAGTTTTAAAATATGCTCACAAATCCCTTAATGTTCTTCTCTTCAAGATGTAGAGCTTAATCATCCTCCTCTGGAGCATGGCCTGGACTTAGTGATCCATTCTAATGAGCAGAATATGGTGGACATGACAGTGTGCGACTTTTGAGACCAGGTTATGAAGAGTATTGGGCCTCCTTCCTCTTTGTTCTCTCTCTTGGATCACTCACTCTGGGCAAGCCAACTGCCATACCATAAGGACGAATGCTCAAGAGACTTCTATCCAGCAAGGAACCAAGGCCTCAGGCCTCCTACCAACTGCCATGTGAGTCATTTTGGAAGCAGACTGATCCTCCAGTCCCAATCAATCAAGTCTTGAGATGACAGTGAACCTGGCATACTTCTTGACTGCCATTTCATGAGAGACCCTGAGGCGGAACCAACCTACAACCAAAACCAGATGTCACTTATCAATAAACTCAAGGCTGAATTGTTGGTTCACTGATAGGCAGAGTTTTCATTAAGAATTTAGGTAGCTCTTTCAATAAAATATTTTTCACACTTAAATTAATGGCAGATTGTTGAATAAACATGAATATGCTTTTACCATTTAATGACCACATATGAAAATTGAAACGAATCCTTTGCCATACTGAAATATACTAAACTGCAAGTTCTAAAAAGTGACATAGATTCATACTTTTAAACAGATGATTTTCCTAAATTTTATACTTAAAAAATCCTACTATAATAATACTGCTTTGGAATATGCTAGCTTTTCTTTTTCTTAATCAGGACTATGCACAGGGAATATGAGATAATTTGGTATCCTATTAGAATCTTATTTCTCTGACATGAGTAAGTTGCACTGATTTCTATAATGATCTGTTACATATGCCTTAAGTCTTCAAGTGCAATGTGTGTTAAATGAAAAGTACTGTGGAATTAACATCACAATTACATCTTAACAAATTGCAGGAAATAATCTAAATTTGTTAAGTACATTGCTAAGTATATGACTATCCACATAAAGTTTAATCAATTTCATGATAAAATCTACTTCAAACCCTCCAAAATTCTGATTGTATTCCTTAATATAGTCTATTGAATATTATTAAAATATGTGATTTAGTGCTACAATAAGTGAATTAAGGCAAGATCAAGATGAACTACAACTGAGACAGGTATCCACTAGAGGCCAGTGTACTTTGGCATGGAGAAGGAATTTATAACCAATCCCTGTGGAAAAACCAACATTATTTCTACTATTCAAAAGTGGAGGTCTTGTGAATTGACAAAAAAAAAGATGAAGAAAGCTTTTTTGATTCTCTGAAAAGAAAGTTTCAAAGGATAAGAAAGATGAGTTAAGGAAGGATGAGTCATGAAAAATAAGAGCAAAGAGAATTCTCGTCTACAGAAAAAAAAATAGCACTACCATATACTGTAGTGTTTGATGTTTCACCAACGTAAGTGTAAATTTTCAAGATACTTGGTGTTATTGTAAGCTTTTTCATAAATGTTTCATTTGGCAATATATTGGAAATAATTAAAGAACTCGAGTACTTAGAAAGTACCACAGTAATTTCATTTTCAGGGTAGTCGTCATTGCTAGCTGCCTAGACAAGGCCAAGGGTTTTGAAATGGGATGGAAAAAACTGCTTGTCTGCAATTTTCTTCTCTTAAACAATTGTATTCAGAACAAGTACCAAATGGTTCCTTCTCAAACATGGAATAATTTATATAAACTCACCTAGCACTACATTCATACTGTAAAATACATTTCTTAATAATGGTGCGACATGACGCCTACAATACTTTTTAACAAGGAACTGAACTAGTTTCTCAAAACTAAAAATAGGAGTGGAGATGAAAATCTGATTATTTAGTAAAGCGCAGACAATAACAGTAGGTAGAATCCTGAGTCGGAGATTTTACTTTGTAGGAGTGAAGGCTGAATGATTTAACACATAACCCACGGATGTGTACTCTTTCCCCTTTTCCTCCAGCAGAGAAAGGCACCTTATGTAATGTGGGCATGCCGGGGAGATGAATGAATCAGAAAATCTTAGAGCTAGGCAGGACCTGAGGGTTCAGCCAGCTGCAGCTTGAACCTTTTCAAAGACAGGGAGCTTCCTCCTTTGCAAGGTGGCCCATTGCATCCCTCCATTGCACTGTTGAGGCTATAGCTGTTTGAAAGTTATTCTTTAATCTTTATATTGTGGGACCTCATCTGATACAACAAAATACTATTCTAGCTTCTGAGGCCAAAAAGAGGACATAAGATAGAAAGATAAATAATACATGATCCTGACTTCGAGGAGCTGTAAAATTCCACCCATGGAGTAGGGTTCTGATTCTGATCTCTGCAACAAAAGCACTGGCTCTATCACTTACTAGGTGTGTGAATTAGCTAACTTCTTTGGGCCTCAGTTTCTTCATCTTTAAAATGGGGATAATAATATTAGTACCTGCCTTTGCAGGGTTGGTGCCAGGATTAAATGAGATAATTAAAATAAGGTACTAAGCCCAGTACCTATTAACCAGTACTTATTATATACCTATAACCAGTACTTATTAGTAGTCAGCAATTATTGCTACTCACCATTTACCTGGCATATAAGTAATTCAACCCTTTCCAAACTCCTATGAGCTATGATTTTATTACCACTATTTTTAGAGACAGGAAAACTGGGCCTCAGAGAGCTTAAGTAGTTTGCCAAGATCAGCAGCTAGTTAACGGCCAGAAAAGGATTTGAACACAGGTTTATCTAATGACAAGAGCTTTCACCATTACACTAAGCTGTTTTGATGAACAGTAAAGCGAATTCCTAATCCTAAAGTGACAGGGCCAGTATTCACTGACAAAAGCCATGACACATCCCTAATTTTTCCTTTCTCTGATATAAATATAGTTAGTGTCAAAAGCTAACCACAAGATCCCTGCCTTCCTAGCCATGGCAGGGCCCTGGAGATGGAAGAATCTTTGAAGTCCCTGAGTCCTGCTTCCAGTGAGCTATCTTGCCTGCTGTCCCAACCTCTGTTCCTGAAGCCCATACCATCCTGATTAATCTCTGCCTCTGTAGAGGTGGGGCTTCCACTGCCTTTAACTGTTCCTCATGGGATAATCACAAATGGCCTGGACCTCTCCTGGAGCTCAGGGATAACAAAAAAGTATTGAGAGAGAACTATCTAGTTGGGAATAAAGACACACAGGTGAACGTTATAAGAAATGCATTCAGTGAAACCTTTGAAATAGTTGTGTGTGCTCTAGGCCAAGTCATGGATTAAAAACAAAAAAGGTCTGCACAATGTTAGGTGGTATGCCACTATAAGAGTATTTCTAGGTTGCTTGCTTC
This sequence comes from Rhinopithecus bieti, assembly GCF_001698545.2. Classification (NCBI taxonomy): domain Eukaryota; kingdom Metazoa; phylum Chordata; class Mammalia; order Primates; family Cercopithecidae; genus Rhinopithecus; species Rhinopithecus bieti. The sequence continues at coordinate 546,144 of NW_016819951.1, forward strand.
CTGATACTACAAAAGCATGCTCAGTCATCTCTGTCCTCCATCACCAAGTACTCAGTCCTGTGATGAAAGGATGCTGGCATTCCATTTACATCAGCTAAATTTACAAAGAAACTGACTTTCTGTTGATGTCCTGTTTAGAGGAACCAATTAAAATAACTCTAAATCATGTCTGTAATTTTCTGAAGAGATACACTTACCACACCCCACTTAGAACACCAGGTCAGATGTTATCCTGGTCTCTTCTGATGTAGATTTTCTACTCCTTTGAACCTAAAAGATACAGTTCTGCCTACTCATTAGGAAGGTACATAAGAAACTGGCTTACAAACTACAGTGAATCCGAATGTCCAACTGTCTGACTCTGGCTCTGAGAAATGTAACTAAAATCATGAACCGTAATACTAACAAAATATTATAGTCCTTTATCTGGGAAGGTCTGTGCTTTCATACAGCTAGTAAGGCCAGAGGAAACAATTTAAACTCAAATCTTAGTGACTGTTTTCTGAAAGTCTTATATTAGAAGCATTCTCTCTCAAATGTTAATGAGAAGAGAAATTTATGTTGAGTTGACCCCCAATTTATGACAGTATGATATGAAATTTCCTCCTCCTTGTCAAAAATAAGGCTTCTCCAAATAAGTGTCAAACTATTATAATTTACAATGATTTAAAAACTGTTATTGACATGATCCACAGAGTGGATAATAAACAAGCAGGAAAAGAAATAGGATAATTGTGAGGTTAAAAAAAATTAGAATGACAGGTTGCATGATTGAATTAGAAGCTGAAAATCAAAAGCTGCTGAACCATGCAATCATTTCACAGAGGCATGTTTCTCTTTAAGATGTTTAAGAAAAGGTGAGGGAAACATCAAAGACACTGCCAGGAAGGCAGGGATGGTTTGACTGCTTCTTGAAGGGAATTAATTGGCATGTATTAGGAAGCTACAGACTTTGATACGGGCAGCAGCACCCAGTTGGCTTGATTTATTATCATGATTACACAGAAACCAATTTATTTGCAAGGCATAAAGTATACACTTGCCATCCTAAATTCAGGAGGAAAATGGGGAAAATGGACTTGGGTGAAAAAAGGAAAATGAAATTGAATTGAGTCTGAAGTGACTTAACAATCAAATATAAGTCCAAGCATTTGTCACAAGTCAGGTAACTCATCTACAAAACAGGTAACGTAATAAATTGACTTTACTAAAATGTACTGACCTGAAAATTGTTTGTGATTTTGTTTTATAACAATGCAATATACCATACTGGTGGTAAGTGAGAAAGATAATGATCTAGAACAATGTGTTCCAAAAACAAATTTGGCTGTATATTGGCAAATTATATTTTCATCTCTGGCTTCAGGAGAAGTAAGAGAAAGACTAAAAAACAAAGTAGTAGGAGGAGTATTATTAAGTATGAGTGTGGGATGGTGTGGGAAATAATAGATTATTTTCTTGTTACTGATTTGCAAAGGTCCATATACCACAAAGTAAAACTATTGTTCTTTCTCTGTTAATTTGATATTGAAGAATAAGGAGAATCTCAAGAGGACTACCCAATCCACAACTATCCTACAACATGACTTAAAGACACATGTAGGAGTCCTTTTCATATTTCAAAAAACAATCCTCCGTTAGGCAGCATGATAAAGTAAAAAACAATCAAAGAAATATACACACACACACACACACAAAGACATACACCGTATGCATACTGTGTATGTGTGTGAGTGTGTGTGGTGTGTGTGTGTATCTTAATTCTAAAGAAGGTGCTTGTGGTATGTTCCAATGAGAGTTAGTAAGAAACATGACTGTCATCTTTTCCTTTCCCCTTGCAGTAATCCTAGTTTTACCGTCAGGCACATATGGGTTTTTCAATAACCATAACTCAGATAAACATGTAATATCTAAGAATAGTTAACTTTTTATTAAGGGTGTTAGTCTGTGTGAGGTGTAATGCTAAGCACATCATAAGTATCAGGTCATTTCATCTGCACAAGTTCAGGTGTTGACAATGGAGATCACAGAGGTTAATAACTTGCCCATAGTCCTGTAGTTGCTTAATGTCTGAGCAAGAACTTCAATCTGCGTCTATCAGACCATGCAGCTTACCCAAACTCTTATCTAACCTGATACCCTGTCTACCACATTTAAAGACCCATTGTCTTTAAAGACCCACTTTAAAGACCCATTTAAAGACCCACTGTCCTACCACTGCCAGGGTACCCCACATACTCTATTACAGTACAATATGACCCTAGACATATGATAATAGAGTCCTTTTTATAGTTCCCAAAACAATTCTCCCTCAGCAAAAAACAAGCAAAGAAGCAGGGATGCAAAATAATTCACTAGCAGTCAGGTGGGAGACCTAGGTTCTAGTCTTTGCTCTTTCCTGATTTAGGTACAGGACCTTGGACACATCTCTTCATCTCTCAGGACCTCAATTGCATCACCTGTTAGAAAATCCTTGAGAAACATTTTTGCACAAACACACTAAATGTATAGTTAAGTAATATGTGTCAATCACAGTGAAGATCACTAGCACCAGATTGTTGTTTTTATTCCACCATGGTATGTTTATATAAATATTTTACTGCTATAAAAATGAAAGATAAACAGTATTCATTGGGAGAATGGGGCTTAGCAGCTCCATGTTTTGTCATCTACTACTACATATCTAGGTCAAATGTGGCTTTTATGAATAAATGAAGAATGAAGACAAAAACTGCAAATTGGAAGAGTTTAATTAGAATATAAAGACTGTTAAGAGAACTGAATTGCATCTTTGACATAAACTAGACTAGAAAATAATCAAAATTGGCTTTTAAAAGTCTATTTGGGTTATGTTGAGGAGAAGGATAGTCTGATGAGAAACGTTTTCAATTCTTAGAATAAAAGCAAAGAAGATTTGCACAGTAATCAGTCTACATGCATATAGTACAGTCCTTCAAGGCAGGAAGAAGTTTACTCCAATGAGGCAAATAAATGCAGAACAGAAGTGAATGGCTGTCAGCTCTACCTGAGGCTCAGAGACTAAGCTTCAAAACTTGGGGTTTTTCTTTCACCCTAAATAGCTTCGATGAGCAATACAATAAGATAGGGAAGTTTAAAATAAGAACATTCAGGCCGGGCGCAGTGGCTCACGCTTGTAATCCCAGCACTTTGGGAGGCTGAAGCAGGCGGATCACGAGGTCAAGAGATTGAGATCATCCTGGTCAACATGGTGAAACTCTGTCTCTACAAAAAAATTAGCTGGCTGTGGTGGTGCGTGCCTGTAGCCCCAGCTACTTGGGAGGCTGAGCCAGGAGAATCGCTTGAACCTGGGAGGCAGAGGTTACAGTGAGCCGAGATCACGCCACTGCACTCCAGCCTGGTGAGAGAGTGAGACTCCATCTCAACAACAACAAAAAAGAACATTCAACATGATTTTACTAAGATCTTACAATATGTGTACGATTGTGTTGAGATGTGGGGACAAAGGAAATCTGTGACCAGAAAGTCATTCTTTTCTTTTGCTAATTTTATAATCTAGTGGTGAACTTCATGTAGAGAATGAGAAAGAGATTTCAAAGGCATAGCTCAACTCAGAACATCTTCTTATAAACCATAAAGTTCCAGTTTAATAGCTACTTTACCATTTACTAAGACAATGCCTATAAGGAGGTAACTGTGGACTCTTTATTATCTGTGCATCTTACTAAAGGGTGGGCAATTGACGGATAGAGCATCTGTATCATTTACACTTAATAAGCATCTTCAGCTACAACAAGAGAGATGGTCAATACTCAGAAGGTTGTGAAGACACCCATCACATTAGGTGGAAGCTTCTGGACCTGAGAATGGAAGGTAGAATTATATGGTCAGGGTCTTTGGAGACAGATTTGTTAGGCTGAAGAAGGTAGGTTTTCTTGGATCAGGCTGCCAAGATTGTGGATGGTTAACAGGTGTAGTGATGTGGTTTGGCTCTGTGTCCCCACCCAAATCTCGCCTTGCACTGTAATAATCCCCAGGTGGTCAAGGGTGGGACCAGGTGGATATTACTGGATCATGCGGGCAGTTCCCCCATGCTGTTCTTGTGACACTGAGTGAGTCTCACGAGATCTGATGGTTTTATAAGTGTCTGGCATTTCCCGTGCTTGCATTCTCTCTCCCACCATCCTGTGAAGAGGTGCCTTCCGCCATGATTGTAAGTTTCCTAAGGACTCCCCGGCCATGCGGAACTGTAAGTCAATTAAATCCCTTATCTTTATAAATTACCCAGTCTAAGGTGTTCCTTACTAGCAATGTGAGAATGGAATAATACACCTAGGAATAATTTTATGCATTTCCATAAATTGCATGTTTGTAATGTTTCCATTACAGGGCTAACCTGATATGAGTACTCAAAGTCTAGACACTATAATTCTCTCCTCCCAACATCCACCAACTTCATTTAGGCTTTTTCTGTGCCTGGCCTTTGAGTCCATCTTCCTCACGCCTCCCTCACCTCTTAGAGTCCAAATACTCACACATGATGTTGCCTTTGTTAATATTTGCCCAGTTTTGTCTTATCCCCTGCTCTACAAGATTCTGTAAAGATGAGAGCAGAAGTTACTTCTTATTTCTACTATTTTAAAATAAAAAGCTTTTAGACATTTTAACATTTCTGACATCAGACTCCTCCTTAGAATGAATATCTCCCTTTACTGAAGTGGGTTTTGTTCCTAAAACACGATTATTAAAACAGTGGGGTATCTTACTATAGCTAAGATTCAAGAGCAGAAGAAATACTGCATTCCATTGTTTAGGTCCTGACCAATAACAGGACTGACTATACACCACTTCTTTTCCTCTTCTTCCACTTCATGAAGTCTCTAACAGATCTCATGTGTTTGGTGGAAAATCAAAACTGCAGAAATTGATAAATACTCTGATTTTGTTTTCTCTGTACTTGATCTTCAAGGATTGCTTTAGTGCAATATAAAAGCAAATAGTGGTTCATTTAAAAAAGATCAGTGAATGACATCTCTTAGGAACTCTTTTGTCACCGATAAAAATAGTTCCATCTACCTGGAATAATCTTGTAATCCACTTAAACATTTGTACATAATTCTTCAATCGCTGATATACAATGGTGAGGGGACTCAGCCCACTGTGCCTGGGGAAAAGGAGAAAAAGGGGGGAATCTAAAGCCCAATTTACCACTTTATCTCACAAACATGATTATCTTTTTGACATCTCTATTTCCATTCACAGAGATTCAAGGACTCTTTATTTTCCCAATTATCCTTCTCTGGATGGACTCTAGTTATCAAGCTCCCTCCTAAAATGTAGGATGATGCATTGGAACTGCTGCTCTCTGCAGCTACTTACTGTCCAGTGGTAATACAGGGATGTGTTTTGAAATACGGAATATGGTGTAAAATTGCCTGGACTCAACATACTAGCTTTACCCATACTAGTTCTGTGTCCTCAGGTTAGTTATGAATCTTTTCTATGCCTCCTTTTCTTGGCTGTAAAATAGATAATAATGCCTTAAAATACAATAATCCACATGAAGTACAAGAGCCTGGCACATCATAAGAGCTCAGTAACTGCTGGCCATTACTAAAACCACCAGCACCACTGCTAACACCACCATTTTCACTACTGCTGCTTGATGGAGGACCCCAAATGAACTGCTGCAGGACAATGATTATGGAAGTGACAGCAGCATTCCTTGGCCTCCAAGATTTGGCCCCATTTTCTCTGGCTGAATATGTTGCTTAGCATTCCACTTTTAGCCAGTCTGAACAATCTCTTTACCATCTTCTCCTGCTCAATCATCTAGCCTAAAAGCCCTTACCTTCTCTTATACCCTGCCAACTCTTCTGCTATCAAGGCTGCTCATTGAGCCTACTCAACATCTTCCACCCACAATCGCCTCCCCTTCCCCTTCATCTTTAGCCAGAGAATCATTTTGGATTTGATTAAGTGCTCTTCTAGTTTTAAATTCAATGTCATATAAGATTACTATGATTTATGGTTTCCTAATTGACATGAATTTACTTTGTTTTTCTAATTATAGGGCAAAGAATTTCCTATTTTTACTTGGTATTGCCTTCTTGTACTTAGCATCATTTTAGGAATACAGAATAAGATCTGGGTAGTATCAATGGACTGACTCATACCTCTGTTTTAAGTGCATTATATATCCCTAGAATATTGGGATGCTTGGAAAGTAAGAGAATTAATTTTATATGTCAACTTGACTGGAAAATGGGATATCCAGATATCTGGTAAAACATTATTTCTGAGGGTGTCTGAGAGTGTCTTCACAAGAGATTAGCATTTGAATTCGTGGGCTGAATAGAGAATACCCACCCTCACCAAAATGGGAGGGCACCATCCAATCTGTTGGGGGCCTATGCATAAATAAAAGGTGGAACAAGGGAGGATTTGCTCTCTCTTTGTGATTATTTAGCTGGGTATCTTCCTTCTGCCATTGCCACCCCTGGTTCCCAGGGCTTCAGACTCAGAATGGATACTAAGCCATTAGCTCTCTGGCTCTCAGGCCTTCAAACTATACCACCAGCCTTCCCAGGTCTCTAACTTACAGACAGCAGATTGTGGGACTCCTCAGCCTTCATGATTGTATGAGCCAATACCTTATAATAAATCTCTTTACACCTCTTATTAGTCCTGTTTGTCTGGTGAACTCTAAAACAGGTGAAGTAAATTTCCACTGGACACCATGATACTGCATAAACATTCAAACCATTGAGGTTTCCAGTAACCTAAAAATAAATAAAATTTAGTCTCAAATAGAGACTTGTAAAATGTTACTATAAGCTCAAAAGGATTCTAACGTATAGTTAGAGAGGAATTCCAGCTCAGGAAGAGCCTGCTTTCCTGTAATAAAGAATAAAACCCAATTATCAATTGTCTCACTTAACATAAGACAGAACTCCTATGAGAAAGATTCTGTATCTGAGAGTATTAGAGAATGCTAAGGAGTGCTATTCCAGGAGGTTAGACAAGACAAGATTGCCAAGGTTTAGTATTTTAAAATGCTTGCTTTTTCCTGAGCTAAAAAAATAGACAAAACAAGCAAACAAACAATAATAAAATCCCATAATCACAATTATTTCACTACTTGTAAACATCAGTGACATACTAGCACCTGAGGTCATTAAGTTTGGTTTGTACAATAACCAAAAAATACTTGATAGCAAGTAAAATAGACATATAAGAAAGAATATGTTGGCTAAACAAAAAAAGCTCTGATTACCCAAAATGCTAATAATGGCTCTGAACAGACAACTAAAACTCTTCATTTCAAACTCCATTTGTTCAGAATGTGAATATGGACTCTTCTGAAATTTACCTTTGCAATATTTAAGGAAAAGTATTTGCTGAGCAAAAAAATATGTATTACAATAAGATTGTAAAGAACATACTTAATATATGCAAGAAAATAAACTTTTCTCCAGTATTGAAATGTCTCATTTATAAACACTTGATTCCTTAATAGCATGACACTCTTTTCTGCTAACTAAAATAGGTGGCAGGCTGGGCACAGTGGCTCACGCCTGTAATCCCAACACTTTGGGAGGCCAAGGCAGCCAGATCACGAGGTCAGGAGATTGAGACCATCCTGCTCAACATGGTGAAACTCCATCTCTACAAAAGCACAAACAATTAGCCAGGCATGGTGGTGCATGCCTATAGTCCCAACTACCTGGGAGGCTGAGGAGGGGAATTGCGTAAACCCTGGAAGCGGAGGTTGCAGTGAGCCGAGATCTTGCCACTGCACTCCAGCCTGGCAACAGAGCAAGACTCCATCTCAAAAACAAACAAACAAAAAATAAGTGGCAAAATCCATCTATTTGACCAAGCATCCTTTGCCTACTTTAAACACATAAAATGATAAGTAATACTAAGGATGTAATTTACAACAGGATTTCTTCCTACTGATTGGCCTTATACTAAGGATGAACAAAAGGTTTTATATATTACTTGACAGAACAGTTTTTTGCTGAATGAAACTGATTATTAGTAATGGTTCCAGTCATCTAAAATAATCAAAGACATGTATTTTATGTTATTACTCTTTTTAGAAAAAATTATTTTCCTTTAAAAGTAGCCTACCGATTCACATGTGAAACTGAATCTATTGTTGTAAGATCCGGCTTTAAAATAACTGAGGAGGAGAGGACCCTGACAAGAAAGTAAACAATAGAAAATAGGTCAGCAACTCAAGACCTGACTTTATTGTTCATAGACACAAACGCTTGGTTTCAGAAATGCATTAATATCAAGGAAGCTACTGGTCAACACTATTTCTATGGGCACATTATATCCCAGAACTAATGTTGTCAATTGACTATCTAGTTGGTAGGAAAAGTCAGTTCAACCTTAAAACCTAAGTTAAATATAAATAAATAATAATTATTTAGGGGCCAGCAGCTGGTGGCTCAGTTGGGCACTAGAGACCATGTTTGCTCTCTTTGGGTGGTAGGTACATTGAGTGTGTCTAACCTTAAGAAATGCAGGAAGGGGATGATGGATGGTCTGTTCAGATTCCATTTGTCCCAACTGCATTTTTCAGCTGTCAAGAGATCCTGTAGCAGGGACTAGATTTAACAATGGGAGGCGAGCCAGGGGGCAAACTACCTTTTCAAGTACGCCCCTGGCAGATGACAACAAGCATCTTTACTTTTAAACCCACTGGTATTGTTTTGCTGGTTTATTAAACTTGTTTCAAAAAACAAGCAGCAAGTAACTGGCTGCATATTATACTAGACTAAGAAGCTTTTTATAGACAGCAATTGGTCTTAGCAAATGCTGTATCCTGCAGGTCTAGGACACTACTAGAGGTGATAATACTAATTTATGATCACCAAGGCCTGACTTGAAATACAAAGTCATATGCACTGGTGCAACCTTGGGCAAACAGCTGCAAAGGAAACTTTCTGTAGTCAACTATAAACGCTCCAGCTATACACTATTATATTCCAAATTTGTTGTTTATTTTTATATCTCATTTCTATCCTTATGCCTAGAGCTTCCTTTTTCTTTACACCTGGTCAAATCCTGCCTATCCTTAGAAACTTCATTTAAGATTCTTCTTATGACCTCTCCATGCATAATTACCCTTCACATTCATCCAACATGGTGACCCCGATCTGCTAGGTTCTAAGCCTCCAGTTGTTACCATATGCTGTCCCATTTTACCTTTCTGTCTTTTATATCCCTCTGGTTCTTCTATCAGAATATAGAGAGAGTTATCAAATAATCATATCATATAACTTTCTCTCAAGATTTTGAATTTGCTGAAGGCAGAAATCGAATCTTTGTTATTTCTGTTACCCATTCACCTAGAAGGTCCTTCTGTTACACCAAAGTCAGAGTTCCAAAAGGAAGAGGAACTCCATACTCATTTATTGGATTGAATTAAATGGAAGGAATAACTAATTTCTCTCAAGCTTCCTCATCTTAAAATCTTCTGAATAGATAAGAAATAAAGTTGAGATGGTACCTTGTTATGCTGTATTGTTGTTCTCCCCTATGTTAGGAGACAGGTTGTCTATTATTTGTCTTTTGGGTTTTTCTCACTGTACTTCTGTGGGAGTGGGGAGGTTGCTGCTAGCCATTTCCTCTAATAAAAGTTCAAAACAGCCCTTCTATAAAAGCTATCCCATAAAACATCACTTTATAACCATTTGAAAAACCCTAAAGTTGACCTCCAGGAGAAACCACTTCATATGGCTTCCCCAAACCCTGTTTAACGAGTTTTAAAATATTTACCTGGAATGTTACTTGAGCTAAATATGTTACTGGTTTATTTTTTCATTCCATTTACCAGTTGTGACCTCATCTGTGCTTGAAACTGGCTGAAAGGAACCAATTTTATTCAGGGAAACTTTCGGGTGTGAGGCGTGATGCCCACTAAGTATAAAGATAGTAAGGTGGAGGGTGGGTGTGGAAGGAGACAGAATCCTTTCTAGTTGTAGAAGATGGGGGAGGGGGCCCAGATTCAAGTGACTGAGTGACCTTTCTTTTTGCTAGCTGCTGTGTGAGGAAGAAAGGCTCTTTCTTCCTAAAGAAAACTGAGAAATGAGGTATAAACTGAGTAGCGAGGTAGATGAGCCTACCACATTAGCTGATTAATAAGCAAACTGCTCAAATGCCCCGAGGGAGAGAGAGTTCCTAGCAGAATTAATAATAAATCCAGAGATTGGGTGAATTAAATTTAAGGTGTAAAGACTAAACCAGGGTCATATTAGCCAGAAAGTATGAGGTTCAGGATGTAGTAAAAAAGAAACTTATTTGCACAGAGATGCTTAGTTAGCCTAGCTCTACAAAAGTATCTATAAAACACAGCTTTTTAACTGTTTTCTTGCTGGTTTAATAATTACCTTAATTTCTGTTCTCAAAAAAATTATAGTTAAAAAAAAGTTATCATTACCTATGGGAACTCTGTCTAATTGAGCCATGAGGGCAAATCCAAGATGCCACCACACGTATACTAGAGGTTGACAAAGTGCATGGGAAGAAAGAGATCTCATGAGTACTGATCTTGCAACCCAAAATCATTAAAGTATGAGTAACTGCTACATATGCAAACTGAGTAAATGAAATGATCTGTTAGAAATCTCTTTGAAAAGCAGAAAAGTAAGCACACAAATATATATGATCATTTCTGTTTAACATAATCAAGAAATTGATGTGCTAAAATAAGTTCAATTTAAAATTGTGGCCAGGCATAGTGGCTCATGCCTGTTATTCCAGCTCTTTGGGAGGCCAAGGCGAGAGGATCTCTTGAGCTCAGGAGATTGAGACCAGCCTGGGAAACATAGCAAGAACCTATCTCTACAAAAAATGAAAAACATTAGTCAGGCATAGTGGTGCATACCTGCAGTCCCAGCTACTGAGGAGGCTGAGGTGGGAGGATTTCTTGGGCCTGGGAGGTCGAGACTGCAGTGTGTGGTGATCACACCACTGTACTCCAGTCTGGGTGACAGAGTGAAGTCCTGTCTCTAACAACAACAACAACAACAACAACAACAACAACAACAACAACAATGTGGGACGGTGAACCTGCTTTTAAATATTATACATAGGGTACCTAACAAAAAAAGGTGTTAAAATTATTTCTCAACACTTAGGATTAGAGAAGGCTAGCAGTAATATTTTTTACGGGTACCTAACAAAAAAAGGTGTTAAAATTATTTCTCAACACTTAGGATTAGAGAAGGCCAGCAGTAATATTTTTTACTAGCTGGGAGAAGGGTAGATGGTAGTAAAATCTGAATACAAAGCAAAGGCTTCATTTTAAAAATGCATTTCCTTCTTTATCAGATTTCGTATATATGTGACTATGTATACCACACAGCAACATGAGATGCAATGAGTTCATTTCTTTTCTCCTTTCATTCCAAATAAATGGACAAGAGAACTGTACTCAGAAAGGGCTGGGTCAAGTCCAATCTCATACATTGTACTAGTTCTCAAATGTGCATTCTTTCTACATCTCATCTGTTATTAGATAAGTTCTTCACCAGTAACTAATGATAATTAAATGTATAAATCTGTGAATAATTTACTTGTGCTTCTAAATGAAATAGAAAAGACTCAAGGTCAGTCATATAATAGCTTTTCTTGCACTCACTTACTTTCTCCTGTTTATCTGCTTGAGTGGGTGAACTACAGTAATATCTCTCCTCCATGGGCTGGTGTAGCTACAGCTGACAAAGGTTCGAGGACCACAGTTCTCATTCTTAGCAAATCACAAGTACACTTGTATGACTGCGGTTTGCAGCCTTGTCATATTGATTTAGGCCCAAACAATATGCTTTCGGGATCCTTTAACAATTATTTTCCTTTTGAACAAAAAATAGGAAGAACAATAAACTTAAAAGGCTATAATACCTCAACCTTTTGCTTCAAATGCAAGGTGGCTCTGGCTGAAGCAGAAAATATGTATTATTAACACTAGCAGTTGTTAATAGTGGTAATGATAATATTTAATCTCCACCACATGGCGATAATGGATTTTTTATTATTAAAGTAAGATGCAGCCTTTATTTATAGACATCATTAAGTCAGAGAAAATGAAAATGCAAAATTAGTGCACAGTTCAAATGGCAGCAGCCCTTAAGATGCAGTGGGGAGAATGTACATGCATCATCTTATGGATTAAAAAGAATACACATTATCTAAGCCCAATGTTATGTTCACACATATGTGCCTCTAAGGTTGCGAGAATAGGAAAGCTAGTGAAAGTAAAGAAAATATTCTTTTAGATGTGATTTTCTATTAAGAAAAATGGGCCCTAAATGTAATCAGTTTTTCTTTAACCAAGTACAGACAAGATAACATTATATGCTCACTCAATTATGACTATTTTCCCCTTAAATAACCTCACTTAGGAACAAACACGAACACAGCTAAATGGAATTTCCACTAACCATTTAATGTAGTTAGATGTTCTTTTCTTCATATATTTTAGACTGAAGTTCTATTAATACTGTTTGTAATATAAGTATGTGAGAAATAGCGTCTCCCAAAAGTGGTCCTGAAATTGTATTTGCTATCCGAAGAGATGCATGTGTTATAGCAGTAAATTTGGTACTTGGGAAACTATTTTATTTGGTTTGAGCAATCCTAAAAAAATTAAGGACAAACATTAGTTTTGAGCATCACAGAAAGATATGTGATGAAGTCAAGTCTTAAAGTGCTTCAGGTAATTTTAAGAACCAAGGCCTCAAAAGTGAGAAAAAGAACCTGTTTTTTGTAAAGACAAGGTTACTGCTAATAATAAATGAACAGGAAAACAGAGAAAACCTTGCTTTGCTTCAGTTCTTGCAGGAGAAAAAGTATCTGGTCTGAAACAACCTGAAGCGATTTCCTGCTTTCCAGCCTTTTGCCAGACACCCATATCACAGTGGCCCACAGTGGACTGGACCCCAAAGAGAGCCCACAAGGAGATGCGTTCAGTCATTATGGAAGGCTTCACCATGCTAAATAATGGACTGGATGAGGGAGGGTAAACCAACATCAAGAAGGCCAGAGGGCAAATCTTCACTGAATGTCATTTATAAAAATCCTGTAGCCAAACAAGACCAACGATTCAAAAATCTTCACTGGTTGCAGGATTCGGATTGGGAGGAACCAACTAGTAGCAATGTGCTAGTCGAGTCTGTTGCCTAGATTATTAGAGGACTTTTACTAAGTTGTCACTATATCACCATCAATATTATTACTAGAAATTTACATGATGCTTTTCATCAGCAAGTGCTAGGTAAAAATTAACCAGTATTTTTATATAAACATCTCATTTAGTACTTAAAGAAAATTACAAGTGATGTATGACCACCAAATTTTCAATATTATATAATCTTGAATACAAATTATATATTTTTGTAGGTATTTAAATACAAATGCACACATTTCAACTTTTTTCTCACTAAACAATCAAATGTTTTCAAATGTTACCTGTGTTTAAATACCAACACGTACTTTGTCCTTTTCTTTGCTTTTCTTATCTTTTACTTATTATTTTCCTTTTAAATATTGCCATTTTGTAAAATAACATATGATCAAGATAGGAAATAGAAAAACACAAAAAAGTAGATCAAATCACAGAATCCTAACACTTAAACACATTGAGTATTATTAATTTTGTATATTTCCTTCTAGTATGTTTCTGGGAGTGGGGAGAAGTTTTATGCCAGGTGTTGTTAAAAAAAATACTGTGTGTAAAAAGAAAGGGCAAGTAGCAGTCCCCAAGACTGAAAATTCAGTCTTTTCTAATAAATGAATTCTTTCATTTTTATTCATTAGATGTGAGTCAGCAGGTCCAGTCCACATGCAAAGGGAAGGGATTACACAAGAGCCTAAACAACAAGAGATAAGGATCAATCACTAGGGGTCATTTTAAAGGCTGCCTGAAAATATAATCCTGTGTTAAACATCTTCTTGCATCAAAAATGCTGGTATTATTTTCTTAAGACAAAATACCAGACATGGACTACAAGGTGAAATGATACGACAGTTTTTTTAACGTCCTGATAGAATCAGTCTTTGTGTGGAAGGATACATCCCACTTAGTAATACATCTTATTCATTTAATAGTTGCTGACTCCTATTCAATAATAAATTATTATAGATGTTCTCATCCTTAATCATATTAATACCAGTCTTTAACATTTTTGGCTGTAGAGAGGCTGGCTTTATTATAAGGGTAAATTTCTTTTATTTTTTTAAAAAAAGAAGAGGCTTTTATGACATGTGGTAGTTTATAAAATATGGATTTAGGTGGGGAGAATTTCATGCATCACAAAATTTGGTTGAATGTAAAGTTCTTAAGAGATGACAACGATTGTGATAAAAAATTATAATCATCAGAATAACTTAATTACTACCATGACTGAGACACTATGAAATATTACTTTCCCATTTTATGGAACAGAAAACTGATGCTAATGTAGTATGATGGGTTTAAGGATATGTCCATCTTTGATACTCCCTTCAAGAGATGGAACTCACTTGTTTCTTGGAGTATGGGCAGGCTTAGTGGCTCACTTCTAGTGAAAAGAATACATATATGTGATGCACTGTCGCTTCTGAGATTAGTGACAAAAAGACTGGCTCAGTGCAATCAAATTAGAACTCAGGATTTAAAAATTCACTCAAAACCGCACAACTATGTGGAAACTGAACAACCTGTTCATGAATGGTTACTGGGTAACTAACGAAATTAAGGCAGAAATAAATAAGTTCTTTGAAACCAATGAGAACAAAGACACAACGTACCAGAATCTTTGGGACACAGCTAAGGCAGTGTTTACAGGGAAATTTATAGTACTAAATGCCCACCGGAGAAAGCAAGAAAGAGCTAAAATCGACACCCTAAGATCACGATTAGAAGAACTAGAGAAGCAAGAGCAAACAAATTCAAAAGGTGGCAGAAAACAAGAAATAACTAAGATCAGAGCAAAACTGAAGGAGATAAAGACATGAAAACCCCATCAACAACAACAACAACAAAAATTAATGAATCCAAGAGCTGTTTTTCTAAAAGATTAACAAAATAGATAGACCACTAGCCAGACTAATAAAGAAGAAAAGAGAGAAGAATCAAATAGACAAAACGAAAAATGATAAAAGGGAGATCATCACTGATCCCACAGAAATACAAACCACCATCACAGAATACTATAAACACCTCTACACAGATAAACTAGAAAATCTAGAAGAAATTGACAAATGCCTGGACACATACACTCTCCCAAGACTAAACCAGCAAGAAGTCGAATCCCTGAATAGATCAATAACAAGTTCTGAAATTGAGGCAGTAATCAACAGCCTATTAACCAAAAAAAGTCCAGGACCAGATGGATTCACAGCCGAATTCTACCAGAGGTACAAAAAGGAGCGGGTACCATTCTTTCTGAAACTATTCCAAACAATAGAAAAAGAGGGACACTCCTCCCTAACTCACTTTTTAGGACTGCATCATCCTGATACCAAAACATGGCAGAGACACAACAAAGAAAGAAAATTTCAGACCAGTATCCCTGATGAATACTGATCTGAATATCCTCAATAAAATTCTGGCAAACCAAACCCAGCAGCACATCAAAAAGCTTATCCACCAGGATCCAGTAGGCTTCAACCCTGGGATGCAAGGCTGGTTCAACATATGCAAATCAACAAACATAATAAATCATATAAACAGAACCAAAGACAAAAAACACATGATTATCTCAATAGATGCAGAAAAGGCCTTTGATAAAATTCAACACTTCTTCATGCTAAAAACTCTGAATCAACTACGTATTGATGGAATGTATCTCAAAATAATAAGAGCTATTTATGACAATCCCACAGCCAGTATCACACTGAATGGGCAAAAGCTGGAAGCGTTTCCTTTGAAAACTGGCACAAGACAAGGATGCCCTCTCTCATCACTCCTATTCAACATAGTATTGGAAGTTCTGGCCAGGGCAATCAGGCAAGAGAAAGAAATAAAGGGTAATCAAATAGGAAGAGAGGAAGTCAAATTGTCTCTGTTTGCATATGACATGATTGTATATTTAGAAAACCCCACTGTCTCAGGACAAAATCTTCTTAAGGTAATAGGCAATTTCAGCAAAGTCTGAGGATACAAAATCAGTGTGCAAAAATCATAAGCATTCCTGCACACCA
>NW_016819951.1:565175-606318 GCF_001698545.2 Rhinopithecus bieti
CACTGGGGCCTATCATGGGGAGGGGGGAGGGGGGAGGGATTGCATTGGGGAGTTATACATGATATAAATGATGAATTGATGGGTGCTGACGAGTTGATGGGTGCAGCACACCAACATGGCATAAGTATACATATGTAACAAACCTGCACGTTATGCACATGTACCCTAGAACTTAAAGTATAAAAAAAAAAAAAAAGGTTAAATAATGTACTTATATGAAGTTTAAAAAGGCAAAATTAGGCTATAATGTTAGAAATCAGGACACTGGTTACTTTTCAGAGAAAGCTTGGGTTAAGGGCTATGAGGGGGTAAGGAGCAAGCTTGTGATGCATGGATAATGGTCTATTTCTTGATTTGGTTGGTGGTTACATAGATGTGTTATCTTTGTGACTAATCATCAACCTGTATAATTGTGATTTATGCATTTTCTGCATATGTGCCGTTTCTCTGTAAAAACTTATTTAAAAATGTAATACCTTTGTATGCATGAACAATGATATAGCAAGTATCTGGGAAAATAGGCATCTTGGGAAAGTTTGGGCAGATTTGAAAGGGAAGTAGTAAAACAGACACTCATAAATGATATCATTGTGTGTACACGAAAAATGTAAAAGAATCAACAGACAAATTAGCTGCATCTAACAAGGTGGTTGGATATTAAATCAACATTGAAAATCACTATGTTGATTATATAATCAAATGATTCTGTGTAGTAGCAACAAATAGAAAATAAAACAAACAGGTATAATTTATAATGTAATTGAAAATTATGTAGTATCTGGGAATAAATCTAATTTGCTGAGAAAAAAAAAAGTCAGGAAACAACAGACGCTGGAGAAGATGTGGAGAAATAGGAATGCTTTTACATTGTTGGTAGGAGTGTAAATTAGTTCAACCATTGTGGAAGACAGTGTGGCGATTCCTCAAGGATCTAGAACTAAAAGTACCATTTGACCAAGCAATTCCATTACTGGGTATAAACCCAAAGGATTATAAATCATTTTACTATAAAGACACATGTACATGTATGTTTACTGTGGTACTGTTCACAATAGCAAAGACTTGGAACCAACCCAAATGTCCATCAATGACAGACTGGATAAAGAAAATGTGGCACATATATACCATGGGATACTATGCAGCCATAAAAAGGATGAGTTCATGTCCTTTGCAGAACATGGATGAAGCTGGAAACCATCATTCTCAGCAAACTAACACAGTAACAGAAAACTAAACACCACATGTTCTCACTCATAAGTAGGAGTTGAACAATGAGAACACATGGACACAGGAGGGAAACATCACAAACTGGGGCCTGTCAGGGGCTGGGGGTCTAGCAGAGGGATAGCATTAGGACAAATACCTAATGCAGATGACAGGTTGATGGGTGCAGCAAATCAGCATGGCATGTGTATACCTATGTAACAAACCTGCACATTTTGCAAATGTATCTCAGAACTTAAAAAAAAAAAAAAAAGACTGTGACTTCAGTGTTGTGTTGAGTCTCCTGTCTTGTCATATGTAGCCCTGTGGAGACTCATGGGAAGGAATTGAAGCCTCCTGCAAATATGCCTGTGTGTGAGCTTGAAAACACTCCAAATACTTCTGAGACTGCATCCCTAACCAACAGTTTGACTGTAACCTCATGGGACACCCCTGGCCAGAACAACCCAGCTAAGGTGCTCCTGTATTTCCAAACCTCAAAAACTGGGAGTGATAACAGCTGTTGTTCTAAGCTGCTCAACTTTAGGATCTTTTGCTACAAAGTAATATAGATAACTAACATATACAGTAATCTACCCAAGATTACATTGATAGAAGTGGCAGAGTTCAAGCTGTCAACCACTTCCAGCATACTTGCTGTTAGGAAAGAAGGAGAGGGCATGAAAGGAACCAAGAAAAATAACTCAGAATATTTCCCCACTGCTGTTAATGAAAAGAGAAATAAAAGGGCAAACATACTGGCTTCCCATCTGCTCCTCCTCCCAAATCTTACATAAAACACTTTGCTATCTTTCTTCCCCATCAGTATCTTGTTCCGAAATATCTAAAAAACCTGTCAAGTAAAAAGCCTTTTTAAAAAGGGTTGATTTAATCAGTGAGGTTGTCTACTTTCAAATCACAACCGAATTCCCCAGAACAGTGGTTCTCAAACTATGGTACCTAGAACAGCCGCATCAGTATTGGCCTGAAGCTAGTTACAACTGCACACAACCCACCCCGGGCTAGTAAACTGTAATCTCTAAAGGTGGGGCTCAAGAATCTGTGTTCTAACAGGCTTTCCAGGGGATTCTTATGCACACTACTCTAGATTAAAGACTCCTGTGAAATGACAGTGGCTGTTCTAGAACTTTGTTCCTACTGATGGCTGAAAGTATTTTTCAGATAAGACCAAAGACTTTGGGTGACCTTCAGCCTAATGAAAATATTTAGAGATTTAATTACTAAATGCCAACTCATACAAATGTAAAGATCTTTCCTACAGAGACTTTGTGATGAATTGAATGCATTTTTTAATCAACTGCTTGGCAAGCAGTATGAGTTTTCTTGTTTGTAAACATCTATACTAACGTTAAACATATTTATTCACAACTTGACAAGAAATACTGCCCTGTAATTAATCATTTCCCAGTCCAAATTCAGATGAAATAAAAATGCACTCCTGAAACGTGCATCCCCTTCACAACTGTAAGAATCACACACACAAATAATACAATCAGCCCTCCCTATCCATGGGTTCTACATCCATGGAATCAACTAATCATGGACTAAAAATTTGCAGAAACGTAAAAAAGGATGGTTTTGCCTGTGCTAAACATGTATAGACTTTCTTTGGTCATACTCCATAAACAATACAGTATAACAACTACTTGCATAGCAAGTACATTGTATTAGGTATTACAAGTAATCTGGAGATGATTTAAAGTATAAAGGAGGATATGTCTAGGTTACATGCATATATTGTATCATGTTTTATCAAGGACTTGAGCATGTGCTGATTTTGGTATCTGCAAGGGAGTCTGGAACCAATTCCCCAAGGATATTGAGGAACTAATGAAATTAGATCTCTCTGGTATCTAAATTGCACATATGTACAGTTTTTTTCTTTTTTCTTTTTTTTTAAGACAGAGTCTCACTCTGTCACTCAGGCTGGAGTGCAGTGGTGCGATCTCCGCTTACAGAAACCTCCACCTCCCGGGTTCAGGGGATTATCCTGCCTCAGTCTCCTGAGTAGCTGGGACTACAGGTGCCTGCCACCATGCCTGGCTAATTTTTTGTTTGTTTGTTTGTTTGTTAATAGAGATGAGGTTTCACCATATTGGCCAGGCTATTCTCAAACTCCTGACATTCTGATGTGCCCGCCTCAGCCTCCCAAAGTGCTGGGATTACAGGCGTGAGCCACTGCACCCGGCCATGTGCAGGTACTTTTAGGCAAAACAATGCCAGGCACTCAACGAATGTTGATCATTAAAAGGGTATATCACTTTTAGAAAAATATATAACTATTCACTTTATTCACTATAATCACTATTCACTTCATTTTAAATTGTGACTTATTAAAAACAGGTTATCTATTAATTGCATACTTGCATTAATGTAATCCTTAATAAGATGCAAATTTTAAATAATCTTTTATGTTTGAGGAAGAAAATGGTTAAAAATAAAAAAAGGTTAACATTAGTTTTTTGAAACAGGTTAAAATCATCACTAGTAATTAGCTCATGAAAATTCATTGTTCTCTGGTTCACTAGTTTTATTTAAGTGTGTTCTCAAAATGCAGATGTTAACAGGAATCACCTTCTACTGAATAACATGCTCAAATTCAAGGTCAATAAAACTGAGTTAATTTTAAAAAATCATTTTACCTACTCACATCTAGGATTTCTACCTCATTTCTCAAAGGTAATAATACTAGAAATACCATAAAATACTACAATTAAATACAAAACTCACTATAAAGTTGAACCCCAATAATGAGAGGGAATGTGTTATCAAGTAATTACCAAACAGCGACTGTTTAAATACAGAAAATACGACTTTATAAGTGTAGGAATGAGTTTTTTTCCTACCGTCTTTTCAATATTCATGAGCAGTTATTACATGGCAGGCATTGTGATAGACGGAGGTAGCTACAAAATCAGTAAAACTCTGATTTGATCATGCCCACAATCTTGGGGTACAGAAGTGGAAAAATGTGTGTCATGGAGGGCAGGAGAAATGCAGAATACAATACAATGAGTGGATACAGAAAATAGGAACAAGATACTTTAGGAAGAAGCTTTGATTCCCACAATAGAAGTATTAGGTAATTAATGAACTACATTCCAAATCAACATATTTGCCAATGGAAAAGAAAGTTCATAAAAACATGAAAAAATTTGTTCAGTTTTATTTATTTATTTATTGAGACAATTATTTATGTATTTATTTATTGAGACAGAGTCTTGCTCTGTAGCCCAGGATGGAGTACAGTGGTGCAATCTCAGCTCACTGCAACCTCTGCCTCCCGAGTTCAAGTGATTCTCATGCCTCAGTCTCCAGAGTAGCTGGGATTATAGACGTGTGCCACCATGGCCGGCTAATTTTTATATTTTTAGTAAAGACAAGGTTTTGCCATGTTGGCCAGGCTGGTCTCAAACTCCTGACCTCAGATGATCCGCCTGCCTAGGCCTCCCAAAGTGCTGGGATTACAGGCATGACCCACCGCACCCAGCTGAGAAAATTTGTTTCAAAAAGTAGATAACAATTAAAATATTAATATGTTGCTTCAGCAGTTTTGCGTCTAACAATTTATCAGAAATACAAAAGTTCATAAGGATATAGAGCTGATATTCACTGGATGAAAAAAATCCCCAGAAAACTATGAATAACTTAATACCCATAATGATGGGACTTGGTAATACATTATCATTCATTTTATGGAATGCAATCATAAAAATGAATGAAATAGTTTCATTTGTATTAGCATTAAAATCTAAGACTTAGGTAAAAATGTAAGTCACAGAATACATATATGATGAGTCCATTTATTTAAAGAACAAATTAGGAGATGTGTATGTACATGCATGTAAACACATCAGAAGGTGAATGGAGAACAGTCATACCTACATTCTGACTCTGTAGCCCAGGCTGGAGTGCAGTGGTGCAATCTCAGCTCACTGCAACCTCCGTCTCCCGGGTTCAAGTGATTCTCATGCCTCAGTCTCCTGAGTAGCTCGGATTACAGACGTGTGCCACCATGCCCAGCTAATTTTTGTATTTTTAGTAGAGACAGCATTTCGCCATGTGGGCCAGTCTGGTCTCAAACTCCTGACCTCAGGAGTACCTGAGATACCAGGTACTTTTTGTTTCAAAAAGTAGGTAAGAATTAAAATATTAATATGTTGCTTTAGCAGTTACACTTCTAACAATTTATCAGAAATATGAAAGTTCATAAGAACATATAGCTGGTACCAGGAAACAATATACTTTCATAATGTTTAAACTGCATAAGAAAACACCATTTCTGAATCAAGTGTAAAAAAAGTGTTTTTTTTTTCTTTTAGTGGGTAAACTCCAGTTATTCTGCTTGTCATTGTTACTGTTGATTCTGGTAGTGAAAAAAACCTTTTGAATTCCACTGAGATAGTAATGAACATAGAATTATAACAATAGACAGATGGAAGTAATATAAAAACACTGTTGAATTTGAATATTTTTTGCTTTTTTGCTTTCACAGAAACACATTGTTGTATATTTACTTTATACAAGTGAGGTATTTTATGGTGTTTTCTAAATTCTATTAAGAACATTCTATAAAGAAAAGGTGACTGTGACAGACAGATTAAAATCCAATCCACAGGCAGGCCTATTTGGCAAACCACTCTGATTAAGTGGCTCCTTTTTATTTCAGGGATATACATCTCTTCCCCCTTTAGGAAATATGTGAATGTTTTCCAAAAGCAAGTAAAGAGCATCTTAAGCACTAGAAAGCCTATGAGCTTTATCTGGGATCTCTGCTTTCATAGGCTTGTGAAGAAAATCTGAACATGCAGAGAGGTAGTCACTGTCACACATTGAAGTTTAACAGTGACTAGAGGAAGTATAAAAGCCCAAAACTCTATACTCATTCTGCAGTCATACAAAGAGCAGAGGGTGAATAATTTAACTTCCAAAATAAGTAGTCCAGTCCTTTACTTCAAATTCTTCAATAATCCTCCTTTTCCTACAGCAGTCATCAGATATGCACATAAGACCTCTGCTCTATTTTTTTTTTGGGGGGGGGGGGGTGCACACCAGTGCACCCTATCTGTTTGTTATTTGCTGAATATTTTATTTTCTTTTTGAGTCAGAGTCTCGCTCTGTTGCCCGGGCTGGGGTGCAGTGACACGATCTCGCTCGCTACAGCTTCCACCTCCCAGGTTCAAGCAATTCTCATGCTCAGCCTCCTGTGTAGCTGGGACTACAGGTGTGTGCCACCATGCCCAGCTAATTTGTGTACTTTTAGTAGAGATGTGGTTTTGCCATGTTGGCCAGGCCGCTCTTGAATTCCTGGCCTCAAGTGATCCACCTACCTTGGCCTCCCAAAGTGATGGGATTACAGGCATGAGACTGCACTCCACCATGCTGAATATTTTAAAGTTTAAATACATTATTTGAAAAGAGAACAGTATCACTATCAATACTAAAAAAAATTAATTCCTATAAATTGAAGATAATAAAATGCAAATAACAGTATTTTTTCAAATTAACTAATTAATTTAGAGACAGGGTCTTGCTCTGTTGCCCAGGCTGGAGTGCAGTGGCATAATCATAGCTCACTGCAGCCTTGAACTCCTGGGCGCAATCAATCCTCTCACCTTATCCTCCCCAGTAGCTAGGACAACAGGCATGTGCCACCACACCTGGCTAACTTTTAAATATTTTTTTGAGATGGGGTTTTGCTATGATTTTTTTTTTTTGCTATGATTCCCAGGCTGATCTCAAACACCTGGGTTCAAACTATCCTTTCACCTCAGCCTCCTGAGTAGCTGAAATTACAGGCTCAAGCCACCAAGCCTGGGAAAATGTACAATATTTTTATTAAATTGTAACTAGATATAGGCTGCCAGTGGCTCTGAGCCAAAGCAAAGTGTTAAAGCCATATTGGCACCAAGAGACTTTCTTGAGATTTTGTGGAACTGAAAAATAACTAAAGAGGGAATACATTTTCTCATTTTCCCCCCAATATTGTATTGTGAAAATTTTCAAGCACACAGAGAAGTTGAAAAAAATTGAACAGTGAACACCTATATGCCCATCATCTAGATACTATCATCTGGCATGTGCTGTATTTCCTTTTTCAGACATCATCTTTCTACCTATTCCTCTATGGAGGAATCAAGGCTATTTAATTTAATATTGGTATTTAACTACCTAGATTCTCAAGAATCACCAGGTTCCAATTCACAATTTTGGAAAGACTATTGTAAAAGATAACAACATCATTACCCAGCTCTTGGCCCATTCCAGAAGGCTTGCTACTATATCTGGCCCATGGCTGTCTTTCTTCCTTATCTCTTGTACCTAACATAAGTGCAAAACTAAACTAACTCTGCTTGCCATAAATGCCATCACAGCCTGGCCCTAATTCACTTCCTTGTCCTCATGGTATGTCCAGCAGCTAGTGTTTATTGAGCGCCTACTCTGTGCTAGGCCTTGTTCTAGGAATTTCACTTGCTTATCTCATAAAACCCTCAAAACAGTTCTATGAAGAAGGTCTTCCTTCCTATTATTCCTAGTTTATAGGTGAGAAAGTGGTAACAGTGTCTTATAATTGAACAACTCAACACGCTGTCCAATTTTTGCAGTGGCCTCCACTCAGCCCATGTATGTTTATTCTAACACCTTTCACAATTCTATTCTTAATCTGTAGTTTTGGCTGCTTGAATATATTTCCTACACTTCCTTCATCCAAACTTTACTCATTTGTTTAGACCTAACTCAAATGTCACCTCCTCCATGAGACATGCTCAAATATTTTAAGAATTAAATAAATGAATCAATATTTGCAAGGTCAAAATGTACATTTGATAAACTAATTGAAATATTAAGTCTTCGTTTTCATAAGTGAGTCTGAAGACAACCAAAATGGGACTATTTCTCACATACAGTTATCAGAAAAGAGTGACAAAACAAAAATCAACCAAATGTTAAATAATCCTCAAGGGAGGTACACCAACATGTTTAGGCATCTAGCAAGTGCAGACGAATAAATCCAACCCAAAACACTCCCCTGCATCAGAGACAACATCTAATAAATTCCTCTAATTGTCATTCTGCAACTGAAACTGTATTCAGGACTGCGTTTCTTAATTATAGTTCAATTAGTAGCTTTGTTTACAAGTCATGAATACCATTTTAATTTTGCAGATCTTGGCGACACATATAAGAATCTTCTAGCCATTGCACTGCATTTTGAAACTGCATAATCTTGCATGTTTTAAAGGAGCCTCTGGTATTATTTTCTTTTCAAGGGAATCACAGATGAGGGTCTAAAGTAGACCTTCCCATTCTCTTTCTGAACTCCTTTAAGTTCTTAAACTAATTATAACCCTGAAATGCATCATTCATCTCTTTTGCGTGCCCAACATTTTCAGCATATTTCTCTTCTTTACCCTGCAGCTGATTAGCAAGGACTATAACACTGAATATCAAATATTATGATTTTTGAGTTATATGAGCATTTTCTTTTTCACAGGAATAATACGAAGAAAATTACCTCAGTATATTCAGACTTTCTAAAACAAAACACCATTAACTGGGTAGCTTATAAAGAACAGAAACTTATTTCTCACAGTTCTGGAGTCTGGAAAGATCACAATCCAGGCACCCGCAGATTTGATGTCTGGTTAGGGCCTGTTTCCTGGATCACAGGTGGTGCCACCTTCTTGCTGTGTCCTCACATGGCAGAAGGAATGAAGGAGCTCCCTTGGGCCTATTTCATAAGGACACTAATCACATTCATGAGAGCCCAACTTCATGAGCTAATCACCTGCTAAAGGCCCCACTTCCTAATATCATCACCTTGAGGGTTAGGATTTCAACTTACGAATGGTGGGGAGAGGAGCACAAACATTCAGAACACAACAAAATTATTTAGCATGAATATATATATGTATTGCCTTACTGGTTACCTGGCTACAAATCAGGAAGTAAGAAAACAATCTTTCAACGCAGTTATTTTCAAGTAGTGGGAAACTCTTGATATTCCTTAATAGAGGGGCCACATTAAGCCTGTGGCTCCCAAGAAGGCAATGCCTCTTGAAAACCTGTGTGTTCACTGGTCACATGTGTATCAGTTACACATGTGACCATCCAGTTGAAACACAATTCTAGCTGTGTATGCCAGAAATATATCTAGATATATCCAGAATGCCATGATGTACTTGGGCAAAACCCCAAGGTTGTCATTGTCGTGCTTTTTGTGTGTGTGTATGTGTATGCATATGTGTGCAAATGGCTTAAATGTTCCATTACTGTCTATTGTTCTTACATAAAACTTATGGAGAAAATTAGATGTTAATAGGCTGACTGATGACAGCCTTATATCAATATAAATTGCTGAAAATATTCTTAGGCATAAGTGGACATAAATTTTTATGTTCTTTCCCAATATTGGATAAGAAGTTGGCAGAGCTGCACAAAAATTGCAAAAGAAACATACTAAATCACAAGCTCTTTAACTACAGGGATGAGGGACGACATCTTATCCATTTATATATCTCCAGGATTTGGAACAGTAGCTAGTATACAGAGTAGTTGTTGAATAAACAATATGAAAAACTCAGCTTTGAGATCAGGGAACAGAGTAAAGGATAGGGTTGTGGTTGCACTGGTGGTTACAAGACAATACTTTCTTACCTTTCAAACTAAGAAAAACATCAAATATATAAAAAAAATAGAGAGAAGGTGAAATAATTATACGGTCTACTCATGTATCTTCTACCTACCTTTAGCAGTATTTAATGATTTGCCATATTTGCTTTCTCCCTTTCTTCCTCTCTATATCTATCTCTATACAGATATATGTAGCTATACATATATAGATAGATGGATAGTTGTTGAAGCATTTCACACTGAGTGGCCTACATCACGACACTTCATTCCCAAATGCATCTCCTAAAAATTGGAACATTGTGCTAATCACATTACAACATGTAAGAAAATGAACAATTCCCCTATTATCATTTAATATGCAACCTGTAGTGAAATATTCTCAGTTATTCCAAGAATGTTTTATAGACACACATATCCAAAGCAGTATGCATTCAAAGTTCACACTGCATGTAGTTCTTAGGGTCTATTTCATCATGTTCAGTGTTTTAGATTTACTTATTTCAAGTTTTCTATTTCTATATATATTTTAGTCCATTTGTCCCTGAATTGTAGGAAGTATTTTAAAATCCATAACTTGAAACTGAGCTTTGTAGATTAAGGCAAAAAGGACATTGTAGATGCCTCTGGTCCATCCTCCCCACACTCTAAGTAAGTGAGGGTCTTCTGGTCCATCCTCCTGCACATCGGGCTTTATTTCGCTCTTGACACATACTTGTGATGTGGGGCATAAATCTCCATAAGCATCTTTCATGTTTGCCTAACCAACTCAGTTTAAATCCCATGACTAAAAAGAGAGCCTACTTTCCAGAATCGGATTGGAGGAAAAGAGGAGATTTTAAATTTCTTCCTGCTCCTAAAAATGGAATCTTTGAAAGTGATATATACTGGCAATGTAAAATAATTTTGATGGGTAGAGAATGCAGAAATTAACTTTCTAACTTAAACAATTTCAATTTTATAATTCTCAATGTTAACGCAAACACTATAATCAAAATTCACTATACTGTGCTCTAGGTACTGGGTGGAGGAAAAAAAAACACTGATGGACAGAGATTGTGTTAGGGAATATGGCAGAGCAAGTGAAAAAGCATGAGGAATAAAGATTTTCAAATATGGGTATCTGAAAGGGTAGGCCTTGGCATTTTGTTCTACTACCCAGTGTTTCAGTCCCAGCAAGAATACCACAATATTCCAGGTCATTACATCCCTCACCCTGCCCTAAGGATATGTGGGGTAGGGGGCACTGTTGTGCCCAAGGCTCTTCAAATTTAACATATTATTACCACTGTTATTACATTTAACTAATTCTATCACTAGAAGTAATAAGACCTCAATCAGGGGTGATTCACTCCCATGATATTGACTGGTATAAGGCAGAGACTATCAGGATACCAAGTGTTAATTATTTTTTCTTCATTAGTGGCAGTATCTCAAGAGAATGTCAATTTTATAATATTTTCAGCATCCCCTTCAACCTGGAATCATGTGACTGCTATCTGGGTAGAGAGGTGGGACTTCGGGGATTCAGCCTGGCCTTCCTCCTCCCTTGATACTTGAATATCTTAAATTACACTGCATAGGACTCTTCTTTATTACCAATCAAATAAAAAATTAATTGGGTCAAAAATATATGGCCCATTATATGTAAGGGCTATAACATAGGCGGGTCTTAGGGAATATCAGCAAGGCCAAAAGAGAAAAATAGGTCCCTCTATAGAGAAAATCAATGATCCTCAAATGTAACTGAAGAAGGTGTTTGTCTACTCAATCCCAGTATAAGCCCTCATTCAAAGGTTTATTGGAACATACTGAATTGAATATAGATAGTAAAGGAAGATGTAGCCGATAATAGGAACAGAGTTGCCCTGTGATCCATGGTATGTGAGGGCATAGGGAAAAACACACTCAACTCAAACAAGGGTATGGTAATTTCAGGCTTCATTAGAAACACAGGGAGGTGAAATCAATTGTAAGCCAGACAGGAAAGAATCAAAATCAGTTAGAAAAGAAATTTTAATTTCAAGCTTCTAAGGAGAAACTATAAATAATGCAAGGTTTAAAACATATTAGCAAAAATACATCACGGTATCTCTCTCAAGCAAAACAGCTAAACTTGAAACTTTCTTGAGGACATTCAGTTCTGAATATTTAAAAGCAAATGTACATATTTGCCAGAGAGAAAAACATGTTTAGAGGGAAAATATTAAAATGAAGTCTGGGATGATACACACCAAAATATTAATGTGGACATAAATGACTCCAGGTTATTTTCCTTTTCTTCTTTATACCTTTATGTAGTTTTGAAAATTTTAAATTATGAATGCATAATTTTATAATTAGATAAACAGCTTTTGCAAAAGGAAAACATTCAAGTCATCATATAATAACATTGTATGAACATTAGACATGGAAGGCTCATCACAAGCAAACATTTCCCAAATATCCTCCACAAGACAATCTAATGCCTTGCTCTTAATGAAAGAATGGTCCCTCCTCTCTCCAATCTCCATTTTTGGGTGCTGCTAATGGTTAAGACCAGTGCCTCTGAGTTTGTAGACTCTAGTATGGCTCTCCAGAGCTTCAGCATTAAATGTATCTGGAAACAGGTAAGGTATCAGTCCAGAAGAAAATAACAGATTTTTAGTTTCCTTCTCCTAAAAATGTCATGCTCTAAAGTGATACATGGAAATGTAAAACAACTTTGGTGAGGAAAATGTGCAGAAATTAACTCTGTAAGTTGAATAACATCAATTTTATGATTCTCAATGTTATAATTATTAGAAGTACAGAATCTCTGTCCCTAACTGAGACCTGTTTGAACTGGGGAAGTGGGGAAGTTATTGGGGAATTACTGAATTAAGGAATTTATTCTACCCTTCTACTTACAGAAGATGCCCCAGGAAAACTGGACAGTGGTGCTATTTAAACTAAGAGATACAGAAATAAAATTATTTCATTTGTCAAAACTATATAAATTGTTTTCCATCGATATCTACCTATAAAAACAAAAGAACAAAAGCAGCTATTTTTTTAGCTGTTTTTATTGTTGAAACAGCTACTACTACTATTACTACTATACTACAAGAGAGCAGTAACATTTATGGGACTTTTACCATGCATGAGAGACAGTGGTACATGCTTGTGATAGTCCGTTACAATGGTGTTCTTTAACGAACCACATCAATGTTTATAAAGGCCTTTGCATAGTCCCTTCCCCTTGGATCCTGGCTGAGTCTGTGACTTGCTTTAGTCCCTAAAATGTGGCAGCAGAGATGCTGAACCAGTTTCAGGCCAATGCCTTGAGAAGGCTTGGAAGTCTCTGCCTTCACCCTCTCGGATACTTAGGGGCCACATAGGGAGTCTGGTTACTTTGCCAAAGGGGCCCTTTGGAAAGATCACATGGAGACAGAGAGGCCTTCAACAACTGGGGATGAGGGAAGAGGCCTGCCTTCCCAGAACCTGCCAGCTGAATGCAGTCACACGACTGAACACTGACAAGGACAGTGGGAAATGGGCCTACCTAGCCCCAGGCCAGATTGCTGAATCATAAGAAAATAAAATGGTTCTATTAAGTTTTAGGGTGGTGTGCTATGCAGAAATAATAACCAAAACAGTTCTTTATAGACATTTGACTAATTTTAATCTCATAACAACCCTAAGAAATAGGCACTAATAACATCATCCTTCTACAGAAGCATTTATCCAATTTGAATAACGCCTCCTATCAATAAGTGAAGGGGGTAGGGCTTCACTGCATAAGAACAATTCTGTATATTATCAAACACACGGCAGTTCCATTTCCGATCTGAGGGTGGGGCATTTTCTATTATTGACCATGTCTCATCATCTCTGAAGTAAAGAGAGTGAATAACTCACTGAACGTCTAAGATTCTTTTCAGCTCTGAAATTCCACGACTCTAAATGAGTAGCCATTGCTTATTATTTATACAGTAGTTTTCAGCACATCACATCACATCACACACACAAGCAAAGGTCAGAGGGGAAAAAGCACCTTGAGAACATCCCATCCCAATTGCCCAGGCTATCTGAATCACAGGAACCACCTCACCAGTCAGAAAGAGACAGCTGAATGCATATAAAAACACTCTGAGTATGCTGCCTTTCTGGAATATCGTTAAACAACTCAGTCTGTCATATGGTCCTTTAAGTTTTTCAATTAAAAAAGAAATGGCAAATGTAAATATTACCATCTCCTTTTCAGTCTGCTAATTTAGGTTTAGGAAAGTCTTCCAACAAGAAAAACACATGGTTAATCACCTTTGAGACCCAATATAACAAAGTAGCCTGGAAAGAGAAAAGGGGCTTTTCTTTATGATTTAAATTGTTATGTGGTCAATCAAATCTAATCTATTCTAATTTATTCACATGGAAGGTCAATTATCCAAATGCTCTTAATTCAACCTGCCTCCGATCTTGGTGACCAGTGAACCATCCAAAGGGCAGCTGTTTTGTGTGTGCGTGTTTTAATATGAATTCGTTATCACATTTTTACATTTTCCTCATTCTCAACTATTTAAGCTAACATGGCCTGCTTGACAAAGTGCACTTAAGCAGAGGGAAACACACTTACTGCTCTTTGTATTCTGAAATAAAAACATTCTCTATGGCCTTTCTGGAGTCAATGTACACAGAAAACCCAACAGATTCATGCTATCACCATCTGTTTGATGGAAAACACCAAGCAGGCAGCAAATCTACTTCCCAGGCAAATCGTCCCATTCCCTAAATCTATTCTATCTTCAAAACAAGCCTAAAATGCATGTCAGGAAAAACATCCATGTGTCTTTACTCTTTTTATGAAGGCTTTTGCTTGCTCATTTGCTCAAGGGTCAAGTTTAAATGAGAGTCAATTTGTTTATTTGTCATGTAATGAAAAAGAAATTTACCAGGGAAGAACAGAACTATTGAAAGTACCCCATGGTAAACGAGAGAAAGTATGCCAAAGTTCTTCGCACCAAGACTAAATTAGTTGTGAATTGTATTTGGATGCTAGGAACAAAGAAAGAAATATAAGAACTTAAACATACAAGGATGTATTCTCTTACATAAAGGAACACTGGTGGTAGATAGGCCCGGGATGGTAGGATGCTACCAGGAGTCCATCAGGAACTCAGATGCTTTTGGTTTGTCTCCTCTGCCATGCAATGGTACTGTCCTAAGGTTATTTCTCCATCTAAGAGGGCTGCTGAAGCCCCTGCCATTGTAAAGTCATTCCAAGCAACAGGGAGGAGCAGGGAAAAGGGCTCCCTTCCCAGCTGCTTCAGCTTCTTAAAAACAGCTTGGCCAGAGGTCCCACATCAAAACTTTGGTTTATGTATCACTGGCCAGAAAGCAATGACATGATTCCACTCAGCTGAAAGGGAGGTGGAACAATATCATAGAACTGACATTCTGTTGAGACTCTACTATTAAGGAAGAAAAAAAATTGATATTGGATGTCTCAGTAGGCCCTGCCTTATACCAATTACTGTATTGGTAGTAAATCACTACTGATTGAGGTCTTATTATTTCCAGTAGTAGAAGTGTAGCTAAGAATAGTAACAGTGGTAGTAACACCTTAAATCTGAAAAACTTCCATGTAAAAGTTACAATCTGGTTCACACAATAATCAAGATAGTACAGTAAAAGTGGCAATAATAATGATAGCAGAAATTAATAGCAGTATCTGTCATTAACTAAACACCAGATTCTGTGCTGAGTGCTATAATAACTTATTCTCATCAGTCTTCACATCAACTTTGTGAGGTTTTCATTAACTCCATTTTATGGAGAAGACATTGACTTCAGAGATGGGAAGTGACTTTTCTAAGGTTATACACTTCATGAGGAAAACAGAACTACAATTCCATCAAAGCCCTCCTGATCACACTGGTGTTAATCATTCCCCTGATGAGGTCATTAATATCCCATTTTACAGCTGAGGAAACTGAGGTCCAAATTATCGGAGTGCTTTAATTCACTATAATATTGAACCAATGGTAGGATTTTATTATAAAATTCTAACAGGGCCAGAAAAGGACTTAGGAAATCTAGCCTCTCATCCTAGCTCTGTACTTTAATAGCGATCTTGATCTGATAGTAAAAATAATACATGCCCACTGGGAAAGAAAAATTAAAACTATACAGTAAAGAAGAGAGTAAAAAATCATCCCAACACTAAAGTTGGGGAAAATATAGGCAATGCAAACATTCTAGTGAGCATTCTCTGGGGTTTATCTGATAAGATATAAAGAAGGGGAAGGGAAGTGGAGGGACAGAGGTTCCATAATTTGTCTAACATCTCTGCGCTGCAGAGCCAGCACTCAGGTTCACTCTGCCCAAGTGCCCAGCGTACTCTGACCCAAGGCATTCATGAGTCCGACCTTTCCTGCTGAAAGGCATTCCCATTATATGCAGGATTTAAAACTCTATGAAAAGGGACTGCTCTTTCTTTTCATGGGTTTTTAAGAAAATGCCTTTTTAAATTTCTCTTCCAAGCTCTGAGATAAAGAAAACTGAAATACGACCATTAACAATTTACCCACAGCATGCATGAGTTTAACGCTCCAAATGATACTCAGGGTTCTCAACATTAACAGTGCATTGAAGCCAACTCATTTCTCATTTTCTGTTGCCAACTCCATAAATCTGCTTGAAGTCTTGAAAGTATAGATTATATATTTAAGTGATTCTTGTATTCTGGCAAGTAAAAACACAAAATGTAATTCAAATTCCACATAACGGTATCGGAAGAAGCATAAAGATGGCATTCTGAGGGGGAAGGGGTTTGTGCATTTAATATTTTTGGAATCATATATTATGTATCAAGCACTGGGAAAACAGAGATCAATCAGAAAAGGAGGACCTTCCATCTAGTACTAGTATTTTCATCTAGCAGCTAGGGGTCCCCAGCCTGGACACTAGTGTTGGAAAGGTTGGAAAATGCCTTGTTATAGTGAGCTGTTTGTGTACTATTGAACAGCATCCCTGACCTCTTCCCACCAGATGCCAGTAGCATACCCACTCCAAAATGACAATAATAAATGTCTCCAGACATTGCCAAATGTCCCCAGTGGGTAGCACGACCCCCAGCTGAGAAGAGCTGATTTGGTCCATCCCCCCCAGTTCACAGAACCTGGGAAGATTTCCAAGGAGACAGGGATAACAGGCAGGCAAAGTGAGGAGGAAGAGGAAGAACATTCTGGGAGAAGGGTCTCTGGAACAGACGGTAGAGATCATGCCAGCAAGGGGAGGTAAGGTCATGCAGGGCCGGATGACACAAGCTTCTGAATTTCTGACTCAGAAGTTTAGAATTTAGTTTGCAGGAAGTGGGAATGTGGTATTATTTTACATATATATATGTAAAAAATATATATATATGTTTTCGTCCACAGTTCCTAGCTGTTAACTCCCGCAGCCCCTGTTACAGCCTTTTGTTATAATGTTGGGGCACTTTAGGTCTCAGAAGCAAACCTCAAAAAACAATCTCTCTCTCTCTCTGACCTTCTCCTGCCTTTCTTTCACCTGCTCCTTTTTCTCCCCACAGCAGGCTTTAGAAACTAAAAATATACTCCAATCTTCCCCAATTTTCTGATTGTGGGTCATTAGACCCTCATTTCAGAAGGGGTCCTGTATCATACCTGAGAAGAAGGAACGCTGCACAGAGAGGCCAAGAAGAATCTGTATAGACAGGCCTTGCTGGGTGTTCCCACTCAGTCTACTAGTATTAGATCGTATCTTTTCTGTCTAGTCACATTTCAACATGGCTGTCAATCATGCCCATCCAATAGAGTCTCCATAAAAGGTACAAGAGGATGGGGTTCAGGAGCTTCTAGAGAGCTGAATTCATGGAGGTTTCTGCAGGGTGGTATGCCCAGGAAGGGCCTAGAAGGTCTGAGTCCCTTCCCACACCACACCCTATGCATTTCTTTATCTGTATCTTCTGTAACATCCTTTATAATAAACCAGTAAGCATAAGTTAGGATTTACCTGAGTTTTGTGTGCCACCCCAGCAAATGAACTGAACCCAAGGAGGAGGTCATGGGAACCCCAATTTACAGCTGGTTAGTGAGAAACACAGGTAAAACAACCCGGAGCTGGCAATTGGCATCGAAAGTAGGGGGCAGTTTTGTGGGACTCAGCCCGCAACCTGTGGGATCTGAGATTATCTCCAGGTGGAGTGTCAGAACTGAATTTAATTAGAGGATGCCCAGCTGGTGTCTGCTGCAGAATTGATTGCTTGCTTATTGGTGGGGAAAACCCCCCGCATATTTGATCACAGAAGTCTTCTGTGTTGACTGCTGTGGTGTGAAAACAGAGAAAATACAGTTTGTGTTTTTCCATTCAGGGATCAAGTTTGTGAGCAGAAACTGTGGTAAAATGCACAAAAAGCAAGTCCTATGAGGCGAGTGTGACCGTGTGCTGCTGCCATTTGATTGCTTTAATTAAAGAAAAGTAGCGAATGAAGTAATTATAGCCCCTCTCTGAGACGGTCTTCTTAACAAGGTGTTGAATGTCACTGAAAATTTTCTGGATTTTAAAACAGAAATACATTGACACAGAGAAAGTATTTTGCACATTGCCTAACACATAGAGTACCCTCACTGTTAATTCCTCATTATTACCATTCTTGTTGCTGGCTGTCTTAAAGCAGGGCGGGGCACTGATGGCTGATGTCAGCATTTCTCAGTATGGCCCAAGGAACCCTGGTGCCTTGGAAGTGTTAATAATATCTGTACATGCATACAGATGTGCAGACACAGAGAATTATTTTCTTTCAAAAATTTATCTTTCAAAAAGGAAACTGACAAAGGATGTAGAATAACAGAAACATTTATCTTCATATATTTTGTTATAAATGCTTACCTAATTTATATTTTCTTATTAAATAACGAGAAGGGTATCTAAATAAAATATTTTCTTGAATTAATTTGTTTATGGGGTCATACTTTCCCTGTTCTTGCTCAAGAGATCCTGTTGGTGTCCCACTTATACTTAATTGAGCTACTGTTAGCCTGGAAAATATTGTCCTAATCAAGTTGACTGGGGCTGTATGGAAAAGGCCCTGGCTTTGGTAACCAGAGATTACGCCAGGGCCAGGGACTATCTTGAAATAAAGAGAAAGAAAGTATCATCCTGTGAAAAGGTCAAGGAGGAAGTCGTCTCACCAGCTGTCTGCAAACCTCACTTCAAGGCAACCAATTGACAGAGGTATGAAAACAGCAGCAGGGCTAAGGAAACACATCTGTGAATGTACAGACAATTGAGCATCACTGTTTAGGAGTTGGAAGGCCATCTCTTCCTGTGCATTTGAGGCAATTTTTTCTTGTGACATACCATGTTTTGTGTTCCTGAACATTTAACCTCTGGATTTGGACAGCAGAGACCTGGCCCAAGCTCATTCCTTTTAGGAGTCCTCAAATGGTTACTGAAAGTGACACTTTTCTAATTATTCTGTCAAGCATCAATCTCAGAAGTTCCAAGTTCTTCCATGCTCTGACTGACAGGGCAATCAGCACTTTACTTAAAGCATAAGCACCAACCTCTCCTGGACAGCAGGAGTGCCTCACATGTCCAAAGACAGAAAAATTCACAGCCCTCAGAAGGTAAGAAGCCCTCTTGGGCATGCAGCTTTATAAGTGTGTGTGTGCATTCTTCCTGGGAATAGCGCTTTTTGATCTGGCATATCTTTGAAACGGGACATCCCCAATTCCAAATTTCAACCATCATGGCTATGATTTTACATATGTGCTGCTGAGAACTCAATCAAAAGGCATGGCCAAAAAGCCAGTCTCAAAGATCTCTCTCAATCAAGGCAGAGCAGAGTGCGCAGGGAAGGAGCAGATGTCTACACTCCTGCAACTCCAAGTCAAAACTTATAATTCCATTTTCTTACACGCTACACTTCTGAGAGAAAAATGTGGGCAAAAGGAAGCATAGGAACTGTCACAACAAGAGAATATTCTTATTAATCACATTTAGGCAAATTCCATTTATTTGTTCTTCTCCAAAAGTGACCTCCATACATTAACAGATGCCCTACTTTACTTTGTCTTTTAGAAATCAGTTGCTTGTAATCTCTAAGACAATATATAGAAAGAGAAATGAGATTGGTGGATCAGTCTTCAAATGGTTTGAAGGTGATGGTAAAAGTCTATGAAAGCTGCCAGCATGGTGCTAAAAATCCAAAAAGCATGGCATAGGGACATGGGTTATATGATGAGTGAGAGCTGCCAGGATGAATCGGAAGAGGGCCTTGACAGTCAACTGCCCGAAATACATTACAGGGCAAAAGAAAGCAGGGCACCTGTGATTATTATGTCCCTGATATAAGCAGACAGCCACCATATCTTCAAGATCCCAGAGGCATGGAGAAAAAGTAGAGGCAATTTGGAGACACCTAGACTAATACAATTAGTCTCCAACTAGTCTCTGTTTTCTCTTCCTTTTCCACAATGCGTACTCCTATCTTTGTCTAAGATTTCATCATTCTGTGCTTAAAACCTTTCAGAGGCTTCCCATTTTATCCAGAATGAATTCAAACTTCCTGATTTGGCTTGCAAGTCCGTTCAGAGCTGGGCCCAGCTTCACTCTCAGCGCCTCCTCACTCACTCTGCTCTGAAACACTCAGAGCTCTCTCCTGCCTTCGAGCCTTGGCATGGGCTTTTCCCCTGCTCTTTTCACTTTGCTCCAAATCAATGAGGTTCACTCATTTACATCATTCAGTCTCCGCTCAAATGTCACCTCCTGAGAGAAGCCCTCCCTCACCACTCCATCTACAGCAATTGCTGTCTCAATGCTAAGGTCATGAGAATGCACCTCAGATTCTGAACTGCAGGCAGCATGACTGGCTGCACTGGGGGCAAGGCTATGCTTCCCCTGGGGTGCTCCCAGTGGAGTAGGGGCATCCAATCTTCCTTCCCTCTCTCCTTCACTCAGAGTCGGACCTACATCACAGTCTGATGGCTGAGCCAACCTCTTCTGGCTGCTTTTCTTTCAAAGGGATTTCTGCTGATAAAATCCTTGCACATTTAATCCTGCCTTGATGGTATCTGGGACCCTAGCATATTTATTACCACCCTGTTTTACTATCTTCTTAGTACTACAGAAAATTACCTATGGTGGCACCCAGCAATCAGCATTTTCCATGCCCTTCAGGCAGTTCTTGGACATGCTCAAGTTTGACAAACAGTGACCTATTGCTATATGGTTAACTACAGTCAGAGAGAGAATCAGGACCCAGCTGCATGAATTCCCATTCATTTCTCAGCAAGCAGTACTCTTTTAATGACACACACAGTCCTTAGGTTGTATCTCTGCTTAAATAACCTGCTTTAAAAAATTGGCCAGGCATGGTGGCTCACGCCTGTAAGCTCAGCACTTTGGGAGGCTGAGGTGGGTGGGTCACCTGAGGTCAGGAGTTCGAGACCAGCCTGGCTAACATGGTGAAACTCTGTCTCTACCGAAAATACAAAAATTAGCCAGGCATGGTGGCATATGCCTGCAATTTCAGCTACTTGGGAGGCTGAGGCAAGATAATTGCTTGAACCTGGGAGGTAGAGGTTGCAGTGAGCTGAGACAGCGCCATTGTACTCCAACATAGGTGAGAGTGAGACTTTGTCTTAAAAACAAAAGAATTTATGCTGGTTTTATTTTTACATCCATTTAAAAAGATGGATTTAATAAAATGGGCATTAACATACTAGGTAAACTGAAGGAATTTCTAGAACACTGGTTTGATCAAGGCTGACTGCCTCCATGTATCTAACTGGCTTTGTAGCTTTTTAGGCAGTAAAATAAACTTCTCAATGTATCCCCTCTTTTGTGAGGGAAGCTTAATCTGATGTTCTGCATTACTAACATGGAAAAAAAGTCGTGGTATCAAGATGGCATCTGGCAAGATGAGATGGCACTGAAGTTTGGCGCTATCGATTTCTATGTGGCAAAATCTGGGTCTTGTTTTCCCTTTTCTCCCTTTCAATCAAGTACTCTCATCTCCAGGAAGAAATGCTACTGTTTTGGTACAGTGACTGCCCAGCCACAGTGCAAGTAAGTGTGATAATGACAAAAAGGATTGATTACTATCAGGAAACATATGGACAGTAAGGTATCAAATATTACCCAGCTGAACATTCAAGATACAAAGATGTAACATGCTTTACTGCTTACAAAGGGAGGCAGCCATTGGGAAGTTTGCTTTCTCACATAAATCCTTGACTATCTTTCCTTGGGGGGAAAGTATATTAAATCTAGTCCATTAGAACATTTAGATACAAGTCAGGATTCTGACAAGTAGGAATATTTAATTTGTTTTGAATTAAGAATTGAGAATGGGAACTTTCACTATGATATGAATACAGAAACCAAGACCTTCCTTACTAATTAATGACCTCTGGCCTACAAAGTCTTCAGGAGAATTTCTAAATGTTCTCTACAACTTTGTGTTTTCTCTTACCTCTTGAGATTGATAATATAAACACACCTAGCTACATGATAATTATCCTCTGAAATCTAAGTTTTTACTATACTAGCTACAATCTCTCATACATCAAAACAGCAGCTCTAGTATATTTTTCTCACCTGAAATGCTGAGGAATAGGAAGTTATTCGGTTTCTCACAATTTTCTTAAGCTCAAAGGGTTTGGTCAAAGCACACATCATACCTGCTTAATCTCTAGAGAGAACAACTTTGACAGGTGAAGCGAGAAAAAAGCTGCTCCACTGCCTTCCTATACATGGAAAAAAGATGAAATGTAAAGGCCTGCAATGACAGGTTTTTCAAATAGGGTTTTAGTAAAAGAATGTGTCTTTGGAAACTTAAACTACAATTTTACCTTGAACAAGTATAGGATAGGATATCCTTTAAAGAGATTATTTGAAAACTATAAAATATTTATTCATTCAACAAATATCTAATAAGTGACTACCAGATCAGTATAACATCATAACCAAGAGTTACTGGAAATGAATAATAATTAAATATATAATATGGTAAGAGATATGTATGTTTTATCCTGTCATTTAATACTCATAGCAACCCTGCTGAGTTGTTTCTATTAATACACCCATTTCACAGGCAGGAAAAAAAATGAGTCTTAGAGAAGTTAACTCACCTGGGAAAGTCACAGATGTAAGAGGGAACAGAGCTGGAATTCCAACCAAGGCTGACTTGTGTTTTTAACTATATGGTCTAACACCAAACTAAGTACCCT
The DNA here is from genome assembly GCF_001698545.2 of Rhinopithecus bieti. NCBI lineage: Eukaryota > Metazoa > Chordata > Mammalia > Primates > Cercopithecidae > Rhinopithecus > Rhinopithecus bieti. Next base: position 588,245 of record NW_016819951.1, read on the forward strand.
AGATTATATAATGCATGCTGTCAAGAAACGTTATTGGGAAAATGAAAAGGAGAGAAAAGAGTCATAACACAGATGCCCAAATGAGTGCTACAAGAGGGGCAAAAATGTGAAAAAAAAGCAGGCTGGATGGTGTCAGATTCTGTATGATGTGTGGGTTGAGGAGGTAGAGGAGGGAGTCTGGCCTCTGAGGAGGCAAAAAATCGAACTCACTCAAACTTGTTTTCTGAGTGAATCTTCAATTTGTCTAAGACTTTTCTCTGGAGTTAGGAATTTGCTAAAAAAATTACCAGCACCTATTAGGTGCCAATATAGTATAGACATGGACCCTGTCTTCATGAAGGGCACAGTCTAGCAGAAAAAGTAGGGCAGTTTTCAAAAGATGGTCATGTAATATTTTCTGCTTCATACTCTTTTGCAGTGCAACTTTGCCATTCTCACATTAAGAGATGGGGTCTGTTTCTCTAACCCATTCAACTCCTTGAACCTGGGCAGGACCTGTAACTGCTCTAACAGAAGATGGCAGAAGTGACACACTGTCAGTCCTGGCCTGGAAGTTTCCATTTCCTGCCTCTTGGGAGCCATTCAGTATATATGATCACTCTGAGACCACCAGGCTATGAAAAGACCAAACTACACAGAGAGATCATATGGAAGGTTAAGAGAAAGAAAAAGAGACAGGCCAAGGAGCAATGAGATGCCAGGCATATGAGGAAGCCATCTTGTGTGTCCAGCTTAATTGAGTCATCACATGGCTCTGGCTCCATCAACTGCAGCTGCATAGCAGACTCCAAGCAGGGGCCACTCAGATTAGCTATGTGAACCCACTGAAGCATGAAAGGTAGTGATAAATTGATGTTTTTAAGCCACCAAGCTTTGGGGTGGTTTATTAAGGAAGCAAAGGATAATGGAAACACAGCTGAATACAGAATTACCTGTATGACTACATAATTAAACTAAACAAGAAAGAGTATAATTTGAGAAATCCCAACAAGGAGCATGCCCTTGCCTTCAATCAGGTGTAAGGGGCTCAAACAAGGCTCTCTGCATAATTACATTCAGCTAAGACAGGAAGAGTAATCTGAACAAAGAAAAACATGAGAAGGGAAAGTTTGGGGCAGAAAGAACAGCTCAGTCTAAGTCCTGAAGATGGAGATGCGCTCACACAGTCTAAGTCCTGAAGATGGAGATGCGCTCACACATTCTAGGAAGGGAGAGAAGATTAGTGACCAAATTAAAGCAGATGGATAAAAATTGGCATGAGGTAGGCTGGAAAGTTGGACATGGGCTAGCTCATTACAGAGTTATAAGCTATGGTGAGCATTTTGAGCTATATCTCAAAAGCAATGGGAGCTAAGCAAAAGGATGGAAGAAAGATTTGTGGCCACTGTGACTGTCATGAGGGATTCAGGTGAAATCAATGGGGAACCTAACTGGTTCCCCAACTGGACATAAGTTCTTGAAGATCAAGGAGAGGATGCCCTGAAGGGAAACTCAACCTTTACCCCAGACCTCACATGACTAGGAAGTTCTTAGCTATAATTTATTTTAAAATAATTTTTTTGGCCAGGTGCAGTGGCTCACACCTGTAATTCCAGCACTGTGGGAGGATGAGGCAGGTGGATCACGAGGTCAGGCGTTTGAGACCAGCCTGGTCAACATGGTAAAACCCCGTCTCTACTAAAAAATACAAAAATTACCTGGGTGTGGTGGCACGTGCCTGTAGTTCCAGGTACTCGGGAGGCTGAGGTGGGAGAATTGCTTGAACCCAGGAGGCGGAGGTTGCAGTGAGCTGAGATTGCACCACTGCACTCCAGCCTGGGTGACAAAATGAGACTCTGTCTCAAAATAATAATAATAATGTTTTTAAAAAAGATTATGGGCCAGGCGTGGTGGCTCACGCCTGTAATCCCAGCACTTTGGGAGGCTGAGGCGGCACTATCATCTGAGGTCAGGAGTTCGAGACTAGCCTGACCAACATAGTGAAACCCCGTCTCTACTAAAGATATGAAATTAGCTGAGTGTGGTGGTTCATGCCTGTAATCCCAGCTATTCAGGAGGCTGAGGCAGGAGAATCACTTGAACCCAGGAGGTGGAGGTTTCAGTAAGCCAAGACCATACCATTGCACTCCAGCCTGGGCAACAAGAGTGAAACTCCATATCAAAGAAAAAAAAAAAAGTTACGTTGTCCAGGGAATTCACTTTCTCAATTCAAATTCTGTATCTCACACAATGAGTTTAATTGTATGGTCTATGTATAAATCTGATCTAATTCAGGGAATAGAATGTAACTAACTTTAATAAACTAAAAAAAGAGTGACACCGTTCGAATAAGAAACTTTTGAATGAGAAACTTAAATCACTTTTCACATTTCACGTGGTACTCTCAGGCCCAAGTTAGCCAAAGATGTGCACCTAATGAGCTTCTTATACTTCAGCCTCTGCTTTATTCCTCTGCTTATTCCTCTTGTATACTTCAGACTACTGAGTCTGTAACTGCATTTTCTTATTTACATGCTTTTCTCTACAATAATGCAATGGTTTGAATGTCCCCTCCCAAACTCATGTTTAAATTTAATTGCCATTATGCCAGTGTTAAGAGGTGGAACCTTTAGAAAGTGATTAGGTCATGAGGGCATAGCCATCCTCAAATGGATGAACGTCTTTATTGCAAAAGTTGGTTAGCTGGAGTGGGCTCCTGATGAAAAGATAAGTTCAACCCCCATTTTCTCTCTGTCTCATACACTTTCTTGCCTTTTCACTTTCTGCCATGGGATAATGTAACAAGCAGGCCCTAACCAGATGGCTGAGCAGGTGCTAGCATCATGCTCCTGGACTTCCAGCCTCTAGAACTGTAAGCCACATAAGTCTCTTTTCTTTATAAATTACAGTCTGTGCTATTTTGTTATAGCAGCAGAAAATGAATTAAGACAAATGCCTAGGAGTTTTCAACTGTCACCACTTAGACAGCGACAGATACCCATTGCCATCCTTTCTAACCTTGCCCTACACACCAAACGTGTGAAATAGGGGAGCTGCTGCTTTTCAAGCACAGCTGTTACAGACCTGAAATACCCCATTCTTCTGTCATCCTGTTAACTGGGAGGGTGATGGGTTATGCAAAAAGGGACACTAGAGCAAGAACCCACCAGAGCACTGCAAAAGAAAAACCTGGAGAAGACAGAAAATATTGCTAACACCGTTGGGATCAGAGCGGTGTTCATTTCAATTTTGTTTCCTTTGGTGTATCCTCTAGATAAGCAAGAGTTATTGGAGAAATCATTATTTACATCACATTACTGGTGAATTGAGATGGTATTCAAATGGCATTTGGCCAGAGAACCCTGGGAAGTCTGAAGCCTTCAGCTGTGTTTATGAGGCTGCCACACAAGGGTGATGAGGGAAATAAATGTACAAGCAAAGTAAGGCTAAGTAATATGACCTCTATTATCAGCTGAGGTGAGAGCCCCCAAATTTTTGTAAGACAGAATAACTGTGTCGAGGGCTTCTTTATCCCAGTTAAGTTAATGACATTAGGACATCACACTTGCCCTCTCAACTTCCATGACCCAACTGCAGCCCCTCTAAATTCAAGCTCCTTAACTTACCACTCCATTGAAACCAGAAAGCTTCACTCTTCTACAGGTACAGGAAAAGTGGCCAGAAAGAAAGACAGAGAACCCTCCATAAATGGCTAAAACTGGTCTGGTAGAGGCTGGCCTAGCCTTTTCTGGGGCAGAATGCAAAAAGGTATGGGAGAGAAATGATGATGACGATGAAAAGGAAGAAGAAGGCAAATTAATTTGGCCAGTTTTAGGGGAGAACCTGGTCTGTGTTACCCTCAGCCAGGTCCTGAGGGTAGCAGAGAAGGGACAACATGCCTGGGCTCTGGATCTTTTAACGAAACCCGGCAGCTCCATTCACCAAGGTCAACTAAATATGCTTTCATGGAACAAACCACATCCATAACTCTCCTCATCCTTGTAGTAGTTTCGTGAGAGGTGAGAAAACAAGTAGACACAAAGAACTTGTTCCTCCAGAGGCCACGATGTGATTAAAGAAAACATATTAGATATATGCATACACTTCCCTATGTTTAGAGTCCTTAATGACCTTGTTTTAAGATAATTATTTTCACAAAATTACTAAAAATAATTTGATATTACATTATAAATGGATAAAATCACTGAAAAAAAAAAACTCAAGTCTAGTTTCATCTTGATTTCCTACTTTGTCCATCCATGAAGACATATAAAATGTGTCCAATAGGAACAAGCAAACAACTTATTTCTTAGACTCTAATTTGAGGCATTGTTAACACAGTGATGTTCATTTATTCTATATATGGAAACAGTGGTGTCTAAAAAATTCACATGTCCATATTTTACTATTGACTTACACATTAACAAATAATTTTTTTTTAAAAAACAAGACCATATTTCCTTTCATGCTGGATGTGAAGTCTGTAGGAACCATAAAGTGTCATGTGTTAGATCTAGATTGGAAATCTGGTAATCAAAGACATATTACAACATATACTGGATTTTATGCTATAATTTTTATATTTTATCACAATGGCTGTTTTCTGGGTTATCTTATAATGAAGTATCCTTGATAAAAATAACTTGTTTTACCCAACTGTCACTATTATACTTAGATTTATTTACTTTAATTATATGCAGACCCTCCGAAGCCATCTGTTAATGTCTAAATATCTATTACACTTGTTAATAGGTTTTTATTTAACATTTGGGACCATTTAGCAAAATGCATTGTTCAGCAGATGACAGAAGCCAATCAACCTTAATTAACTAAACCGTCACCAGAGGACTATTTTAGGGAAGCATAGCAAAAAATAAAATTTTTCCAACTTGTAGGTGTAGGGTTAAAAAAACAAACACTCAATGTAGTCCCATATCTCCAAGGGGGGCTGAAGTGGAGATAATAATATACTTGAAATTCCACGTATAAATGTATACTACTAAACGTATTTAAGATGATCACATTATGGTGACAGCAAAAAGACAGGAAGACAGCTAAGCATCTTAAACATAGGAAATGATTAAAGTATAAGGGTATAATCATATAACGGGAAATAAAATGGCTACTAAAAATCTTGTTTCAGAAAAATATTTAATGATGTCATAAAATGATTTCAGAATATTAAGTGGAAAAAACAGTATGATCTACACTTTAATTTTTAAAAATATGCATTTATACAGAAATAAAAAGAAAATACTAGAAGTAGATAAGTCAAATTTTAATAATTGTTATTTCTGAGCTAAGGAATTATGGATGGCTTTATTTTTATTTATTTTTTTGAGACAGGGTATTACTCCAGTTGCCCAGGCTGGAGTACACTGGTGCGATCTCAGCCCACTGCAGCCTGGCCCTCCAGGACTCAGGTGTTTCTCCCACCTAGCCTGATGACTTTATTTTATTTGTGCACTTTTCTGTATTCCAAATCCTTTGTAATGACTACTGTAAAGGATTACATTATGGAGCTAAATTATTTAGGAAATAAATCCCTCAGACACTTAATTCTGAATGAAATTTGTGACTTTTTTTTTTTAAAAAGAACTATGAAAAGAATAGAAATTAACTTATCAATTCGCAAAAAAAAAAAAAAAAAAAAAATGTATATTATAAAGGGTGGCTTTAAGAGACTGTTAAAAATAAAAATCCTTCTGCACCAACCCCAGGCAATCATTAAGATCTTTGACTACACGCTACAAACACACATTTAAGAGTGGATACCTGCAGCACTTCATTTAGGGGAGTTTTATTTGAATTACCCAACTTCATTTTAAAATGATAATTTGTTTTGGAAAAGTACTAAGCTGGTTTCTACAAACACCTCTGAGTAGCAGCACCACCAGTCTTGAACTTCCCAAAACTTGCCAAGTGCAGTGATAAAGGTATACATTATGTTTAATTAAAACCACTTGCTTTAAGTAAATGGAGTAAGAGTTTATCATTCACATCACCTCCTGACTTCTCTTATCACGCCTGCTCAGCTCTTCTCTGAAGGAGGCTACTGTTGTTATCCTTAGTGATGGAAAATGGGTACAAGGTCAGCATCACCTTCTTGTGGCCACTGAGTTTTAAGAATAAATTAACAGGCCTGGCATGGTGGCTCACGCCTGTAATCCCAGCACTTTGGGAGGCCAAGGAGGGAGGATCCTGAGGTCAGGAGATCGAGACCATCCTGACTAATACAGTGAAACCCTGTCTCTACTAAAAATACAAAAACAAAATTAGCTGGGCGTGGTGGCGGGCACCTGTAGTCCCAGCTATTCAGGAGGCTGAGGCAGGAGAATGGCGTGAACCTGAGAGGCAGAGCTTGCAGCGAGCCGAGATCGCGCCACTGCACTCCAGACTGGGCGACAGAGCGAGATTCCGTCTCAAAAAAAAAAAAAGAAATAAATAAAAAGAATACACTAACAGACTAAAATTTTCTAGAACTTAATTTCTATATATTGAAGAGATGAATATTACTGTGACAAAATGCCGCAAAATAATGCCCCCAAATGAAGCTTATTTGCTACTTTCTTGCCGGTCTCATTCTATAGACTTCTGTGGCTATACCAAGTAGCTGACAGAGATGAGACAAGACGTGATTTGATTGGTGACTATAAACGACTTGGCCCCCTTTCAGAAGAACATGCCAAATCTTCCTATATTTGCTCAAATTTAACTTGCATTATGATATTGCTTTCTTTCACATTTAGAAGGGCTCATGTAATTCTAAAATACTGTTACATATAAAGTTTTAAAATGGTTTTTTAAGAAGCTTCACTTTAAATTTAAACACACACTTTACTGGCTGAATGTAACCTTCCTTTACTTTATCTTTACTGAATTTTGTCTTGGTTATTTGCAGTTTTTAAAAATGCCCATACACATGTCCAGGGCATTCACAATCCCTACAAGTCCTTCAAACTCCAGAGATTTCTCTTAGGGAAGCCCTATTCCCAGCTTTCCACAGGGTTGTGGGTTGTGCCTTCATCTCTTTCTAGCTCTGCACATAGTGGTCCCTACAACCCCAACATAAGTAGGCTCCACTTTCCCCAACCTCAGAATTGCTCACTCATGATGCCAACGAGGTGTGAGTGTCCAGCTCCAACCCTTATTTCCTTTCCTGGTCTGAAGAAAAAAAAAAAAAAAGAGGAAAAATCATACTTCCCAGCAATGAATAAAAATGCAAGTATTGTAGTCTTAGTGTCATGTCTTTTGTATTAGTGTCACATAAGTGAATGGCATAAGTGATCAATAAAATATTACCATACATACAACGCAGAGCTCCCCAATCATGAGTTGGCAAGTCCTGACACTGTAAGAGAATGTAGGTAAGTCAACTTCCTATTAGCAAAACAGAAAGAATGAAAATGATATTAAACCCTATCTATCTGAAACAAGACATTAAGGGCTCACCAAAGAAAATGTTTTCTCATTTGTAAGAAAACTGAGTTATTTCTCTTCATTGCAAAAATGGCAAAGAAACTTTTGAGTTTTTCCTCCACCTAAAAAAGGCTGTGTTGATTGGAAGTTCTGATTAAAGGTGAATCTGTCCCAATTCTGAGAGCACATCCCCAAAGAGGCAGGTGCTCAAGGGGACAGCCTCTAATGGACATGCAGAAACTAAACATTTTCAAAGAGATCCTACAACTTGCCAGCCCACTTAAATGTCCTATTATATGTTTCCAACGAAAAGACATCTCCTGTAGTCCAAACCTTTAAATCAAATGATTTGCTGAGCATGAAACATTCAGGTGCTATCACCAACTATGACATACTGACTTTACATAGGCATTTTCTTTATGTGTCCACCCCACCGCCCCTGCCCCATAATTGATTTTTCCTTCCCCAGTTTTTTTTTTTTTCTTTTTTAGAGAGAGACGGAGTTTTGCTACATTGCCTAGGCTTGTCTCAAACTCCTGGTCTCAAATGATCCCCCAACCTCGGCCTCTCAAAGTGCTGGGATTACAGGCATCAGTCACCATGCCCAACCAAAATGTTTCTCCTTTGCAAGTGTGTACAGTTATAAACCTGAAATACTGCCTGGAAGGATAACATTATTGAGGTATGATGTAGAAAAGCCCATTTAAAACCACAGAATTTGACTATTCCTTCCCTTTCCTTCTCCCTCTCTCTCTAACACACACACAAGCTAATTTTGCCTATCTGCTTAATAAACTTTCAATGGGATTCAATTTATGTGTAACTAATTAATAAGCACAATGTTAACCATTAATGTTTTATATGTTGATTCTGAGAAACCAAGAGTCAGGCCCACATTCATGTAATACAGCTGTTCCTAACCCCCAAGCCATGGACGAGTACTGGTGGTGTGGCAAGCAAGCGAAGCTTCATCTGTATATATGGCTGCTCCCCATGGCTCGCATTACCACCTGAGTTCCACCTCCTGTCAGATCAGTGGCAGGATTAGATTCTCATGAGCATGAACCCTATTGTGAACTGTGCATGTGAGGGATCAAGGTTGTGCGCTCCTTTTGAGAATCTAATGCCTGATGATCTGTCATTCTCTTCCATCACTCCCAAATGGGACAATCTGGCAGGAAAACAAGCTCAAAGCATCCACTGATTCTACATTATGGTGAGCTGTATAATTATTTCATTACATATTGCAATTAATAACAATAGAAATAAAGTGCACAATAAATGTAATGCACTTGAATCATCCCCAAATCACCACCTCTTCCCCTGCAACCTCACACCCTTGGACCCTCACTCAGTAGAAAAACTGTCTTCCACGAAACCAGTCCCTGGCGCCAAAATGGTTGGGAACTAATAATGTAAGATAAGAACTGAATTTGCCTTATAACATTCTCCTAACAATGTAGCTACCAGGCTAGGCAATTCATTAATTCCAAAAAATTCAGACAGCATGAGTTAGTAATTCCAGAGACTGCAGCAGTGGAAGCTAACAGGAAAAAATGGAAACTGGTGGATATTTTAAATCAATGGCATCTACATGATTCCATACTTAGCAAAACCAGGGATACCTGATTCCAGCTCTGATTCTGGTCTTTTGGAGAAGCCATGAACATTTTCTTGTGATAACCTTGAGGCAGTCTCTACAGGCAGAATAACCATATCTATTGCTCCCTGAACAACTGTCATGATTCTTGAATCTACAGATATATGTAAACTCTCCTTGTATCTATCTGCACCTGCCTCCCATAAGCTCAGGGTATCGCCCTCTGTATCACTCCTTCTCAAAGTGGCCACACCGTGGCATCACCTGGACAGCTTCAAAAGTCCCGATGCCTCACCACCTCCCCCAACCCAAGAAGCTGATTTAATTGCTCTGGAGTATGGTCTGGGTATATGGAGTACTGAAAACTCCCCTCAGATGCTTCTAATGTGTACAAGCTCCACCATTTGGCTGATTTCTTTTCCCCCTGAAAGCAAACTCTAGATCTTAATCATCTCTTGATTCCCAGTGTCCTCTTCACAGCACTTCTCACAATCAGTCTGTAATTAGAAAACTGGTGAGAGGCTGGGCGTGGTTGCTCACACCTGTAATCCCAGAACTCTGGGGGACCGAAGCAGGCAGATAACTGGAGGTCAGAAATTTGAGGCCAGCGTGGCCAACATGGCAAAACCCCATCTCTACTAAAAATACAAAAATTAGCTGGGCGTGGTGGCAGATGCCTGTAATCCCAGCTACCTGGGAGGCTGAGGCAGGAGAATCACTTGAACCCGAGAGGCGGAGGTTGCAGTGATCTGAGATCGCGCCACTGTACTCCAGCCTGGGCGACAGAGCAAGACTCTGTCTCAAAAAAAAAAAAAAAAAAGAAAGAAAGAAAACTAGTGGAGGTTTTACTGAGTCTGTCTGCCCTACGACACTGTATGCTCCATACAATCAGGAATTATCTCTCTTTTGTTCACCACATCCCCATTCCTCAAAGAGTAGCAGAAATATGGTACAGAATGAATATTTATTTTGTGGAATAAAAGAAATTAACTGATCTATAGTGAAAAAATAAAATAAAAATAACAGCAGCTAGCACTTACACAGACACTGTTTGCCAGAAACTGTTTTAAGAGCTTTACAAATATTAACACATTTATTAATCACAACAAACCTATGATAGGTACTCTTATCATGTCTACTTTATAGATGAAGAAACTAAGGCACACATAGATTAAGTTCCCCAAGGCCAAGCAGTTAGTGGCAGAGCCACCAGGATTCAAACTTAGGCAGCCTGGCTCTAGAATCCCTTCTCTTATCAACTAGATCAACAATGCCTGGCCAGTGGGAGACGCCACTTAACCGTCCCTTCCATATAAATGACCACAATACCCATAGCCCTGAAGATGGCCACCACTGCCACAATTTTATGGAATGACAACAGAGTGCCAGACACTGCTGAACACTTCATGTGTTCTTTCCTCTAACACTGGATTAACCCCATTGTACAGACCAAACAAGTGAGGTGAAGGGATTTTGATCAATAAAAAGCCAGAAACTGGTGGAGCAGGAACTGAACAGAACTCTTGTCTGTCATTGAAGTGCAAGCTCTCAAGCAACATATATATAATGACCCTTTTGGTTGGATAATTGAATATTAAACGAACGAAAAATCCTAAAAATGGAAAACTAATATGCATGACAAGAATACCCTTCAACAATTCCTTGATCCCTGGTTGTTTTCACTGTTCTCTCTGTACTTTCATTAGCATGTTATGTAGTATCATACGTCAAAGTTGCATCATATATACATTTAATTTATGTAAATCCAACTATACAGGCACAGAGACAGAACAAGTAAGTGAGGGGGAAAGAACCAAAATTAACGAGTAAAATCTAGTGGGAGGCTGCAACTGCTATTCTGTTCAAAGTACACAAGTTCCTGAGAGAGAAGGAAGGGAATGAGCTCTACATACCCTCGTCAGGTCAGCGTCTCACCATACTATTGGGACTCTTGTGCGTAAAGGCACTAAAACGTATGGGTCACTTAAAGAATTTTCAGAGTTAATGTTGGTAGTAAATATGTTGTGCCTTAAGAACTGTCTTTAGAGCTTCACCCTCATATGGGGTGTAACACCACTATGCAGTGGCTACTGAGAGCTAGAGATGTCCAGGATCTACAAATGGGAATTAAAAGTAGCTCAAGTCATGTCTTCTCTGGCCCATGCTCTAAGACAGACACGAACATCTAATAACATGATACAACCTCAGAGGTGGAAGAAACAGCAATGGAGTCTCATCTTGATAGTGAACGTATGAAATAAAAGAAAAGCATTCAAATCTCGATTCCCAAATGGTAGTTGACATAAAGACTATTTATCCAATAGCTACAGACAGTCACATGCTGATTCTCTGACCACAGAGAAATCTGTAAAGGGAGCTTGTACAAAGAGCCATCAAAGTAAAAAAGAAAACAAAAGAAAACATTAAATTCTGGTTTTAAAAAAAACAGTGATTTTTTTCATTCCTCATACATACCAAGGAAAAACTCAGCAAAGACCTTATGTCACCTATCATTATGAATCAATTTTCTTGACCAAACATAAAAGTTGATTCAACATCTTCATCTTGAAACACTCTATTATCATGACATTTGTCAAATACTGAAAGATCTGACCACTGTCCTCCCCAAACAGCACAAGGAACCCGGATAACAAATGAAGGTTGTACTCTGTAACAAGAATAGGCAGGAGACTGAATCACAGCAAAACACTTACAAATCAAGAGGGGGAAAGAAAGCACTGAGAGTGATTAAAAGCACGAAGAGCAGTAATAGGAAAGAAATCTCTTGTGAAAAGAAGCAATTGATGGTAACTTAATGGGGACAAAAATGAATTAGATCCACCTCAATGACTGAGCTCAAGATGAGGTAATTTCATAAAGTTTATCGAAAGTCACTTAAAAATTACACAACTTGCTGTAGTCTACTTTTGAAGAGAAGGAAAATAAAAGTTCTCCATGAGAGAGTTGATCTTTAGAAAAATGCATTTACAAACCACACTGATGAACTCTACCTATTATCTGGTAGATTATCCTTAATTCTCATCTGGGTAGCAAAGTCACTTTAGAACGGATACAGTCCTCTGCGTTTCGGGGACAGACTTTGACAGAGAAATAGAAGAGAATAAAAATCTTCAAATACAAGGGGTTATAAAGCGTATGGGGAAGGAAATAAAAATAAGTGTTAAAAGAGATGAGTTCTGGGCCACCATAGGGCACAAGAGTGTGCTGAGGCAAATTCTCCATTTGGTAAGAATAGTACTCACGGTATATGAAACAGGACTTTCTGTTGTTAGTGACAGAAAATCAACTCTAATTTAAGGGGTTAAAGGGAACCAGTTGGCTTATACCTGGGAAGTATGCTGAAGTAACTCACAGAAATAAGGAGTTATAGAGCTATAGCAGACATTCTAAAATGCAAGCAAACATGAGAATCATCTACAAGGCATGTTAAAACTCAGATTCCCGGGCCTCATCCCAGAGTTTCTGACTCTGAAGGTCTGGGGTGGAGCCCAAGAATCTGCATTTCTCACAAATTACCAGGTGATGCTGATGCCGCTAGTCCAACCACACTTTTGAAAACCACAGTCATGGAAACCTAGGCTAGAGGAACTAAGCCCTAGGATGGAAGGAGTCTCCATCATACAGCTTTGATCCTGGAGCTTACACAGGCTTTCACCAGCTGGTAGGGAATGTAGCCTCTGGGGCCACATTATTTTCTTTTATGATCCCAGAAGTAGGCAGTCTCTTTCATGAGGTTCCGGGGAAAAGCCCTGGGGAAGGTTCTAACTAGCTTGAGGGACTTGTGGCCAGAGACCATCCCAGAAAGAAACGTACAATGGCAGGGATGCAGTAAAGCAATTGGCCTGGCCTGGGCAAAAGCTTACTCTGTGAGTAGTAGCTGGGAAAGAGAGGATCCAAGTGAAGACACACAGAGAGAAAGAAGGCATCACATTTTACAGCATCACCAAGATCAAGGAAGTATTCCCAAAGAGACAAGAGGAAGATTCATAGAAAAGCAGGGTGAGCAAAGAATAGGACAATGCGATTATCACAGCCCATAAGAAAGTTCACTTTGGCATCAAGATGTATAATCAAATTCACTTATGATGCTGTTTTTTACAAACATATATCATCTATACTCACAGAGTGCTGTTTCTTACATAATCTGTGATGATGGATCAATTTTTAAAAATAATTCCCTAACACTCACTAACTTATTATAAAATATAATAATGCAAATTACTAAAAAATTGATCTTCCTCTTGCATGTCATGGCAAGGGTAATTAGCAATAAAAGTTTATAAATGCTTAGTCTCAGTATTTGTACTTACCACAAACCTAAAACAGCTCACAAACAGGCACTGGTACATAAACTGGCCTGGGTCCAACAACACACATTCGAGTATTACTACTCTGGACCACGTGGACCAGGGTCTTGGTCACAACTACTTAACTCATTAAGAAAATGAATGAGCATAGCCCTATTCCAATACAACTTTATTTGCAAATACAGGCATTGACCAGGACTTGGCCATGGACTGTAGTTTGTCTGCCCCTACTTTAGAACAGGGCTTTTCAAACTCTAACATGCATAGCTATCACCTGGAGATCCTACGAAAACACAGACTGTGCATTTCTAACAGCTTTAAAATTGTTGTCAACACTGACAGTCCATGGCTGACGTTCTGCTTAGTAAGGCTCCACAGACAAATCTCAGTAAACCTAGAGACTGGTATGTGACCTTAAGTATAATACTTGCTCTATACTGGGTTTTTATTGAGCCTTAAAAAGACTGCAGAAAAGACTATATCTGTCATTCAGATACCTACCTTTCTCTGCTTTAAAGAGATTATTACAATCAGAAAAAACTTGATAAGGAAAGCCCCACTGGAACCAATAGCATCAAATATCGGATGGTTTCCTACTTTCTCGATTAGCTCGTAACTTGACACATAGTAAGTGTTCAAGAAATAATTGTTGGCAGGGCATGGTGGCTCATGCCTGTAATCCCAGAACTTTGCGAGGCTGAGGCGGGTGGATCACCTGAGGTCAGGAGTTTGAGACAAGCCTGGCCAACATGGCCCTGTGTCTACTAAAAAAACACAAAAATTAGCTGGACATGATGGCATGCTCCTGTAGTCCCAGCTACTCAGGAGGCTGAGGTAGGAGAATCCCTTGAACTGGGAGGTGGAGGTTTCAGTGAGCCAAGATCTTGCCACTGTACTCCAGCCTGAATGACAGAGAGAGACTATTTCAGTAAGAAGGAAGGAAGGAAGGAAGGGAGGGAGGGAGGGAGGGAGGGAGGGATTATCGAGTGCAGGCTGGATGCAGAAATACCAAGCTGTAACCAATAGGAAGAGAAATATAGTATGCTGATGGAGCTTTAATTTATGTCGTATACCTTATTTAAGGTATTTCACACTGTTAGGATAAATTGGTGCAACTTTCAATTGGTAGTGCTTTTAAGGATGTACCTGTATAGAAAAACTGAATCGAAGAATTTGTTCTTTCAGTATAAGTTCTCTTCATGTTTCTATACTTTCGTACTTTTTACTTTTGCCTCACCCACCCTTCTCATTTGAATACCAAATATCTCTTCTTTGGAATTTGGTCAACACTGTCAGCATTTGGATTAACTATTTGGTCATTCAGCTTAATGGAGAATAAGGCTCCACTCATGAAATGCAACTACTGATCACAGGTTATCAAACACAGAAAATATCAGAAATCATCTAAAGATGAGGTGACTCACACCTGCTACCCAAATGCCAACACTCTTGGATCATAATGACACGTGGAAGATTCTAAGTCACTTTTGTCTCCCTCTCAGAGAAATGTGCTGCTTGGGATTAACGAGCAAGTGAAACCTAGAAGGTCAAGGGTTAAAGCTCCAAATGGATTTTCTGCTTGCTGTTTACGATCTTCAGGCCTTTGAGTATTAGAGCAGACACCTAAATGTTTGCTCAAAAACCTTCTACTGAGTTCTAATTGAGAAAAAAGGATGTGTCCAGAATACGTACAGATAACAATTAATGAAAGAACCCACAGATAAGCTGGAAGAAAAATAATTAACTCGGATTTGTACCAGCTGGCCCTTGGGAATGCTAATATGTGTGTTTGCAGTGCTCCATTTCAGAAGACCTCGAAGGTGGAAATGAAGCATCCTCAGGAGAGGTTCCTGGGTATGCAGATAAAATATCCATGGATATTCAGAAAGGACCTCTAATTGCAAGAGAGTTGCCACCCAAATTAGGGTAAAGTTGCTGCGTAAACTATTTAAGTGGACAAAAGTTAAAAAAAAAAAAATCTGTAATAAAGCAAGCAACATTGCTCAGAACACTCTGGTAGGCCAAGACAAGAGAAAGGAGGACAGCTCTGCTGGGCAGATTCTTTCATTGATAGCATTCATGTCATTGCCCACAAACTCCAACTCCAAATCACAGAACAATAATGATATTTTTTCCTCTAAGGTCAACTATCAGAGAGGTCTGCTTGGACAAATATATCAGAAATAACAAACACCTGGCATTTTCAAGCCCCCTTTCATTTTTATATTTCAAACTAGCAGATAGCACCAGCAGATATATTACGTAATTTTTTTTATTAGTTACTCACTGGCTTTTAAAATGACACAGGTGAGCAAGGCGAGATGTATTTCACTCACTGCTTTATCCTCAGTGCCTATAAGAATGCCTGGCAGGGATGACACTTAATATATTCTTGTTTGGCTGATGTTTCTAAATAGCTTTTAATCCGGTTTAGTCATTCTGTGGTCTGGGGAACTAGTAACTGATTTCACAAAGGGGTCTTTGTAGAGCTGCCCCCGACATGCTGGAGAACACCCCCCTAGTCAAGTCATTCTTGCTGTATAATGAATCTTGACCTCATGGTTGACACCCTGACTTGTACATATGGCTGAGTTCCTGCCTGGTACTTGAGTCTTTCTAGAACCAAACTTTGGCTTACAGGAGGTTTGCCATGAATGCAGTTTGGCCCCTGCACTACAGTGTGGGGTTGGTGGCACTGGCTATTTGTTAAGAGAATTACCTATATGTTGTTTGAGAATTGCCTCCCTCTGTGTGTGCTCTGGCTATCTTCTAACATGCTGCTTTCGGATAAGGCCCTCTCCCTGCTGCCACAATCCTTCCTGTACAACCAACCATTTCCTGTACTCATTGCCTCTGGCTGCTGGATGGAACCTCATCCCACTCTCCACAAAGAGGTCCTTCCTTCCAATGCTTGCCTGACCCTGGTGAACAAGTCTAGTCCTACAGTATGGCCCCCACCAGACTGCCCCATTGTATTACAGTCTTGCCAGACACATGGCATTGGCATCTAGCCTGGAAACTGAACTGTTTCAGAAGGGCAACTCATTAACTTATTAAGCTTTTCTTCCTGGCTGAGAATATTCAGCTAGATGACTTATATGGAAATTAAAAAACAGGCTGACAATATGAATTTGTTCTGAAAAGATATTTTTAGGGCATCTACCATGTTCTATATACCATTATAGGGGGCTACAGATAATGAAGTATACAATAGTTGAATAAAACAAAACCATGAATGGGGAGAAAATTCAAGAAAGCTCTATACCTTCGTTATTTTAAAGAATATGGAGCAAAAGCAACAAGAAATGTGGGGATGGGGAAGGCGGCAAACAAAATATAATATTTCTGAGCAATTTTACAGAATTTTTAAAAAGAAGTGAATAAATAAAGAGATTATTCAGTGGTGAGGACTGTAAATTGTAAATATCACATGAAAAGAAAAGGAGATGGGCACAAATTATCCCCAAGGACACATCTGATGAGGGTTATAAAGATGAAAAAGACACTTAATTTAGAAGTTCACCTGGAGTATGTTACTCCTTTACAAAGACAGAAAGTTTGGTGCGAATGCACAGAGAAATCAGTGGAATCCTAAGAGGATTTTAGTAAAATAATTCATTTGAGGATTCTAGCAAGAAAGAGAATGAAAGAATAAAGGTGAGTTCATTTTCTGACCAGTAGCAAGTATCAGTCTTGAGGCCTCCTGACCCTACTGACCTAAATATACCAGGAAGACATTGAACAGGAAGATATTAAACTGAATAAACAGGAAGGTGCATTCGGCCACCTCTGGAATGCTTAGGTAGTTTAGCATCCTAGCAACTCAGAAGGACTGTATCAAATATTAATAAATGACTCACCATTAATTCTGAGATAATTAAAACTAACTCAAATTAGAAGTCCACAGAGGTAGTAAATGTATAAAATACATTAAAAATATGTAGCTTGGTCCTGAATTATGTTGATTTTCCTTTTTTATTGTTACAAAACTGTTATGTACCCCAAAGCTTTTCTTTTTCTTCTGTAAGTCTTATGGCTTACTGTGAAACAAAGCTCTTCATACTTGTTATTATTATATTTGATTGCTGACTGTATCATACCCCGCTCTAAGCAAATCTGGTTTACAAAGTTCCACATGCTTTTTGAAAGAGATCTGACATATTAGGCTTCTTTAAATAAATATCTAAATAAAAAGGTCCATTATTTAATACTGCTAGGAAAATAATGATCAGGAAGACTAACAACATGAGAAGATGTTCATCAGGCAATGATGGATAATGTTGGAAGAAAAAATTTTAAAATTATAATAGTGGTTGTATTACAGGAATACAATTAGGGAATTTTTAAAAATATCTCACTTTTAGTAGGAAATGTAAATTTGTAAAGGTGAAACAGCGATCATTATCTGATATAAAAAAACTTTCAAAAACATAAAGTGAAAATAACCTAAATTTGTAAGGAAATCATTCTTAACTGAAATGTTGAAAAACTAATTAAAATTTCCTCAAACTTTAATCATTCCATAGCTATAAAGGCAATATGTCTAAAAAGCCATTACTGGCATATCCTAAAGGTTCTCATAATCAAATCCTTCCTTTAGGGGAACAAGTAAACTATGAAAAGAAAAGATATTTTACTTTACATTTAGACTGGGGGTTTCTGATTGTCCTTTCTTTAAAAGTGTCTCAGCTTGGCATTGTGGCGCACGTCTGTAATCCCAGCACTTTGGGAGGCTAAGACAGGCAGAC
>NW_016819951.1:607905-632905 GCF_001698545.2 Rhinopithecus bieti
AAAAAAAAAAAAAAAAAAAAAAAAAAAAAAAAAAAAAAAAAAAAATTCAATTAGCCAGGTGCAGTGGCATGCACCTGCAGTCCTAGCAACTCAGGAGGCTGAGGTGGGAGGGTCTCTTCAGCCCAGGAGTCCGAGGCTGCAGTGAGCTGCGATCGCACCACTATACTCCAGCCTGGGTGACAGAATGAGATCTTGTGAAAGAGACAGACAGACAAGAAAAAAGGAAGGAAGGAAGGAAGGGAGGGAGGGAGGGAGGGAAAAAAGGTGTCTCTATCATATAATCTAAGAAAAGCTGCTCATAATTACCCAAAACACTACCCAGGCAATTCTCATTATCCATAGTAGTTATGTTCTATACAGTCACTATAACCACTGAATTAAAAATACTCAACCATTGTTCTTAGGGGAAATACACAGTTACATTTTTAGGAGCCTCTAGTCACACTATTTTCATCAGCAGATCAATTCCTACTTTTGTTTTAAGTATGCTTCTGTTTAAGGACACTTTATTTAATATATATCGTTGCTTCTCGTGGCCAAGAGCACTATAACTCATGCCTGAATGAAGCTTATCTAGCACCTGTATGCTCTCTGTAGGGCACATCACAGACTTCTTACACTTAGGAACGCTAGAAAGCATTCAACACTATGCTTAGGGGCCAACAGTGAAATCAAACACACAAAAAAGGAAAAAATGCAAAAAACATGGCCATAAATAGACTGCAAAAGGACATGTTTTACAGTATGAAAGCTGAAACAAGAAGGTAGAGGATTGCCTTGTTTGATCTCATTTGGGAACATGTGCATTGGGTGAATAAAATTTTTCACCACTCTGCACATCCCCTTGAATGACCTTGAAAGTGCTGTGGAATTACAAATGACTTTTGGAGTACAAATTAATCTTAGCACACAGGCAAATTTCAAAATACAGAATAAGCAAATAATGATCAACTATACTAAGAATACTAAGAGAAAACAATGTAGGTTAGATTACAGTGAAATTCCTCCAACGCTTTAAAAGCATTCCTTGGAAATAAATAAGAATCCTATTAATAACTAGAGGAACATGTCACTTCTGATCCTAATATTCATTTTGCTTTAAACAGACTGGGAGAACTGTTCCCTTTGTGGGAGGGGTGGGGGGAGAATACCATCTTTTACTTGAAATTGTACCATGGTATGTTGATTTATGAAACGACAAATTTTAAAAGTCTTAAAACAAGTTTCGGGGAAACTAAGGAAGTCATAGTAAAAAACACTAACGGGCATGAGGTGATCTCAATATACTCTACAAAAAAGCATTTCAAGTATACATACTTTATTATAGTGAGACATCAAAATTTATATAAACAAATTTAAAGACAAGAATCAGGATGCAGGAAAACATGAGTGATGACATATATAAAACTACCCATTCCCTTGATCTCAAACACACACACACACGCACACACACACACACACACAGAGTCTTGTATTCTAAATCACTGTGAGAGCGACGTAATAATGGAAAACTAGACAAAAAATATGAAAAGGCAAGTCATAAAGAGGCATTAAAACTGCTGAATGAAGGAAAAAGATTAAAAAATGCTACCTCTCCTGTTAGTAAAGAATCACAGCAATGACAGCCAAGACATGAGAAAATAAATGGGCACTCATCTCACTGAAGTTAGCCCTCCACAGGTCCTTCAACTATTATTGAGGTAATTCAGCGATACATGTGAAAACCTTAAAATCTGCATACGTTTTGACCCTTACGCTTCTAGGAATTTATCTTACATGAATAATCCCAGCTTTATGTAAAGTTACGAGTACAAGGAGGTTCACAGCAGTATTTTAAATGTGAAACACTCTGAGGATAAAATAACACAGCACTAGGTTAAGTAAACTTGTATAGCCAAACCAATAAACACCATTGCACCACTGAAAATGTTATAAAGAACTGTACCAGGACAGGCAAAACAGACATAAAAAAATGAAAGAAAGCAGACTATATAATATTGTCAATTATGTGATACAAGTCTAGTTTTGTCAAAACTAGTGTGTGTATATATAGTGTGCTGCCTAGATATATGTTTTTAAAAAGGTACTATTATAAAACTATATTAATCTATCTTATCATTTTCTGTTTTGTTTTTCCTTATTTTAATAATTAGGAAAAGGGACTCCTATTTATACAGTGCCCTAAAACAAAGACAAAAGACTATTTAGCAAACTACTAAGTCGAGCCAATTTCTTAGGCAAGCCCATATGGACATGTTGCTCGTTTAGGAATGAGACCATCTTTCCTAATTCCTAATTCTCTGACAGTGGGTGGGGCAGCATGGAAGGAGGAAAAAAAGGATTCATAGTATCTGCAGTCTCCTGAATCCATGGGGTACATCCCACAAGACTACATCTCACCTCTACTATACAGGAAAGGAATCAGAGACCTTCACAGTCAAAAGGATTTCAGTCTTGTTCTTCTGAATGATTTTCCTAAGTTCACTAACCACATCTAATGATACCTTTACCAGGCTTTATCTGAATTGTAAAGTAACATCTCAAAAATAATAATAGTACAACTTTCAGATGCCCTGCCACAGAAGATTATTCTTAAGATGCAGAGATTCTTGACATTATTCTTGACCACTATTGATTTTCTTTCTGAGAAATGCACTGTTTTCTAATTGTTGCATTCAATTCCTTCTTTTCTCGATGCAATAACATTAAGGAAAACAATAACCCTAACTCTTCTAATAATTATATATTTTTCCAAACTATATGGCATTATACTTTGATTCATGGTCCATTTCTCTTTAACAGTCTACAAAGGCATCTACACAGATGACTCATAATCAATTCCTAAGCTTGCTGGGACTAACGACAAAATTTACTAAGCCCCAAATCTGTTAAATTCTTTAAGTCACTTACTATAAAACAAACTAGGATGCATTAAAATCTGGATTTTGAAGATAGAGTAAAGAGTAAAAATCTTATTTTCGATTTGTTTCTGAGGGTATGTCTGTGAGGAGCATGAAAATAGATTTTGAGTGTTCCATTAGGGATGGTTTGAAAATGTGGTAGCTAGCAGATACACTGATCATGTGGAAGATACAAAACCAAATGCAGTCACCAGGACCCATTTATTACTGAGAAGTATTGACAGGTAAAATAGACAAGCGTGAGGTGGGCAAGGAGGGCCAGACATTCTTGGAAATTTTAATTAACTGGACATCAGGAAAAGATATGCAAAAATCAACATTTGTGAATTCCTGGCAGTGGGAAAACTACTGCCAGGAGAAAAAAGAAAAGGGCCCAGAGTGGTAGACGGTTTTCCATCCTCTAGCTTACGCAGAGTGACTGCCCCTAAATAAGGAGCTATTCTAAGTGGAAGTGGAGACTAAATGACCAGCTGCAAATTCATCAACACAAAATTAATTTTATCATTCTTAACAGACTAGACTATCAGGTCGACTACCACTAGAAAGAATGGCTGCCTGGAATTTTAATCTTTTCCACTCTATACGAAAAAAATATATATTTTCAAGCAAGCCTGCAAGAATAGAAATGCAAGGTAGTTGTTTCAAAAATAATGCTCGCGTTGTATAAAGTATTGAGCACTGTATTCGAAAATAAATTCCTACAAGAGTTCTATTGCCCTACCAAGAAAACAATCGCTTGCAGATAAGCTATTTCAGCAAATACATGTGGTGTGTAATGAAATGGGTTTTGCTTTGTTACAATAATTAAAATGGACACCAGACCTGAAGAGTCTCCGAGGAGACAAGGCCAGTTAGGCCTCATAAGTGATCTTAACTCTGCTTGATTTGCAGACATAAACAAAACTTGAGCTATTTCTTGTAAATGCCTATGTTAAAGAAAAACTTAAGGCTAACCAATTGGAAGCAGAAAGTTCTAGTTATCTAACTTACGGTTACATAACTAGAACTTTCCAGCAGGATAGACCAAATAAGGCAACAGGATAACTGTAACCAATCCAATATTTTCTTTGCCTTACTTTCGTGTTTGCCCTATAAAAGTCTTCCCTTTACGTTCTTTTGATGGAGCCCTGGAAGCACTTTTGGTTTGGAGCTGCTCAACCCGTGAATCACTGGTTATTCAAATCAACTCTTGACTATCTTATGGCACCTCAGTTTATGTTTAAACAGCTCCGTGCCTCTGTTATAAGCATGTATCTGAAAGAAAACAGGATATTCTTCTTTGTACTTAAATAAACTCTAAATGTGCAATAATTTAAAAATATGAGACAGCACAAGTGAATCCTAAAATATATTTATTAAAATGTAAGGCATTTGCATATACCTGATACTGAAAATATGGCACGCAGTTTTACTTCTCTGGCTTCACATTCTGAAGTTTCTGAAGCATATACCATAGAGTACAAAAAGAGCTGGCCTCTTCTCAAATTTATAACAAATGATATTTTGTTCTTCTTGCAAACATGAATTTAATCCTCCCTTTATTAAATTGTTTCCTTGGTTGTCTGAGCAGAGAATCATTGTAAGCTACTGAGTCACTTACACCTTCCATCTGCATGTCAATTTCAAAACAACACATGCAGTAACACTGATGATCACTGAACCTGTATCAGACACCTCCCATTTCTGTAGATGTGCATTTATTCTAAATCTAAGTTTTGGAAGTGATAATGGAATGAAACACTCAGAAAATACCAAAAGCTAAAGTTTTCACTGTGCTTTAGAAAGGTTTGCAAGTTGGTACTTAAAACAATGTTTTAGGGTATTATTTTCATGTCTATAGATGAGGCAATAGAAGCTTAAAGAGTATATTCAAATGGCTAATAAATATGTGAAAAGGTGCTCTACCTCATTAGTCATGACAGAAAGGCCATAATGAGATAATGTCTCATACTTAACTGAATGACTAAAACTGAAAAGACTAACAAGTGGCAAAAGTAAAGTAAAAGATGACAAATACAAAAGAGTATACAGTACATGATTCCAGTGATATTAAGTTTAAAAATAGACAAAACAAATCTGTGATATTAGAAATTACCTTTGAGGGCCAAGTACAATGGCTCCTGCCTGTAACCCAATCACTTTGGGAGGCCAAGGCAGGAGGACCCCTTGAGGTCAGGAGTTCAAGACCAGCCTGGGCAACAAGGCAAAACCCCATCTCTACTAAAAATACAAAAATTAGCCGGGCATGGTGGCACATGCCTTTAGTCCCAGCTACTCAGGAGGCTAAAAGTCAGAAGAAAAACAAAAAAAGAAAAGAAAAGAAATTACCTGTGGAGAGAAAGCAGGGTAGGAAAATGATGGGGACAGTATGAGGAGGCTTCCAGGATCCCTGTTATGTTCTATTTCTATTTCTTTTTCTTTTCTTTCTTTCTTTTTTTTTTTTTTTTCAGATGAAGTCTTGCTCTTATCTCCCAGGCTAGAGTGCAATGGCGTGATCTCGGCTCACTGCAACCACTTCCTCCTGGGTTCAAGCAATTCTCCTGCCTCAGCCTCCTGATTAGCTGGGATTACAGGCGCCTGCAACCACACCTGGCTAATTTTTGTATTTTAAGCACAGATGGGGTTTCACCATTTTGGCCAGGCTGGTCTCGAACTCCCGACCTCAAGTGATCCGCCCTCCTTGGCCTCCCAAAGTGCTGGGATTACAGGCATGAGCCACCGTGCCAGGCCATGTTCTATTTCTCGATCTGGCTGGAGGTTAGATGATATGTTCACTTTGTAATAATTCATGAAGCTGTATACTTAAAATTTGTATACTGTTCTGTTTGTAGATTATACTTTAATATAAGTTTATTAAATTTTTTAAATGATACTGTCATATGAAATTATTTTCCCTCTAAATGGCAAGTGTGCATGTGTATCTCAATTTGTGTAACAAAACAACCCTCTGAGGTAAGCACTGCTATTGTCACCACTTTATAAATGAGGATACCAAAGCACACAGAAGTTATATAGTGGGTCCAAGGTCCCACAACCAGTAAGTGGTAAAGACAATACTGGAACCCAGGCAGTCTGGCATGAGAATCCCACTAAGAGTCCCTTCCATTCTTCAACTTGTCCTTGGTGCTTAGGTAGCACATTTCTTCATAGATATTTCAAGGGCTTTGAAAATATGACTCAAAGTTGGATCTAAACCAGGAAGTACAATCAAATCCAATGAGGTGCCTTTACTAATGCCAATCATGTACTTTTGCTTTTCAAAACTAGGCCCTCAGAGAGCAAAAGATTTGTTTATCTTTGGCCAACAGAGTTGGGGTCACTGGGGATATTCATGCCAAGTGCCCTTTCCTTGTATTCACTTCACAAGATGTTTCGTGTAAGTGAACACAAGGTGTTTTGTGTAAGTGAACGCAAACTTACACAAAAGTTTGTTACATTTGCTACATCTTTGGAATTCTAAGTTCAGAACTAAAATAGAAACCAGGGTATAATTTGGAAAACAAAAACCCAAGGACAATATTCTATATAGTGCTTTTCTTTTAAATGTCTTCCAATTCTTAACAGAAAACCACAAAACCCTACTTCTATTTCCTATTTTATATTATTTTTGCTCTTTATGATTTAAAGAATACTAATGCTTAGAATTCTTTAAATCAAAATGATGAAGACCACTAGCAGAACAAACTCTATTACTTTTCTCTCATCTCAAGCTCAGCTGGAAGATAAGAGAATTATAAAATATTTAATGATATACTTCATATGAATTCAGTTCAGTGAGTTTATCTTGAAAAGACTCTTGTTTTATTCAGCTTGGTAGAGGAACTTCATTTCATACATAAGATAAAGTAATAAGAAACACATTAGTTATAGAGATACTTGTGTTAGGTCCAAGTGAAAATCAGCATTTGGGTTAACAGTCAAGCAAAATAAGTAAAATTTTCAGCTCTATGACTGACATCATGAGTGGAAATATATGTCAACCTGTAATATTTTTATTCAATGACGTTGTGTTTACTAATCAACAGAATTATCTTAGACATACTGCAAATAAGCAGTTGTTAATATCAGTTGATAAAAGTTTAACAAAAACTGGTGTCCTGTAATCTTGACTTTCTGTGTATTCAAGTTACTAATCATTTTATCTAACAAGACAATCGATACCTTTGAAATAATTAGCTTTGGGCTCTCAGGAACCTCTACTTTTGGGCATGTGGACACGAAATAATTACTGCCAAAAACTACAGCCAGTTTCCTTGCAAAATCACATCAACTCATCTATACTATTTTTTAGGTTCTGTTCTCTAAATTTTGTGAAACGAAGCCAGGATTGAAAATACTCATTACATTTCTATGTTTTTTAACCGGTTTTGAAATTTCAAGATTTGGAAAAAGTACTGTGAGATGAGCTGTGCATTCATTTTCCTGATATAGCATGAGAAAAATAAAATAACTCCCACATACCTTTATCTACCCAAGATGACAGCTAATCTCAAAAAAAAAGTTGAAATAATCCAAGCATTTGAAAATATTCCATAAAGTCAAAATTTTGGAGGAGAATGGTTTTTTAAAAGGAAAAAATGGCTCTGACAGTAATTTTCCACTCTCCCTCCCCACCCTATAGGTTTTACAAAATTAAAATTTGAGGTGAGGCACTAAGAAAAGCTATTTCAGCGAAATCCAATGATTGTCCTGGTAGATTTCATCTTTCAATGACTCTCTATTATTCTTTGCACAGAGTTTCAGTAGACGCTGGAAGTTCAGTATTTTATTACAGTCGTCTGTCCTCTGGGTACTTTGTGGTTCAAGCAGCTTATGGAGATGTGTCTCTCGGTATTTACAGATTTCAATTGCTTTGGGAATCTCTGGGAGGAAAATGATTCCTCCCTTAGAAAGCAGTAGGAAGAAAGAATAAGTGAATTAATATATGATTAGAGAGCCACTGATAGGTATTTCTGCCTAACTAATGAAAACAAAGAGCTTATGTAAGTGGAAACATTGTTCTTTCGGCGAATACCTTCCTCATGGCTGGCTGCCTCTGAACTTCAATAACTTCGCTATTCCTGAACGGCACTGGAGAATTGAAAATAAGTGCTAATAATACCTTGCCGTCTGTTTTGTGACAAAATTTTACACATGCAAAACAAAATAGGCTATTGCCAGTATATTTATTAATGGGAAGCTTCCATATTTAGTTCAGACCACATTTCATTTTTTGAAAATCTGGTATTATTTTCATTGATGATTTTCTTAGTAAAGATTCAGATTTCCTACATCTTTAGATATTTTAGTAACCAACTCAATTTATTAGATACTCTAACAATATTGAGACAATGATTCTCAAATAAAGTTTAGGCCAATTGTGATGGCTCACGCCCGTAATTCCAGTGCTCTGAGAGCCTGAGGTAGGAGGATCACTTGAGGCCAGGAGTTTGAGACCAGCCTGAGCAACATGGCGAGACAAAAAATTTTAAAAATATTGGCCAGGCATGGTGGCGTGCACCTGTAGTCCTAGCTACTCAAGAGCCTGTGCGGGGAGGATAGCTTGGGTCCAGGAGATCGAGGCTATAGTGATCTATGATCATGCCACAGCACTATGGTCTGGATAACAGAATGAGACCCTGTCTCTAAAAAAAGTAATTAAAAAATTAAAGAAAAAGTTTTATATCAAATTGTTCTGGCATATACATACTTCACAGGGCTGTTAAAAGAATGAAATGAAAACCATGTACATTAGACTTTCAAAATATTTTGTCTTTCTATGTAATAAGCATCTACCTAAACCACGTTATAGTCAACTGAGTATCGACAGGTGAAACAAAGCATACTGATATTTAACTGGGTTACTAAACTAGCTGATTAAATATTAATTGAATGCCCACACTGCCCCTAGCATGGGTGTGGTAGCTACATTCTAGTCAGCTACCCTCAAGTTAAAAAGATGCACATGAAGCAGCAATAGAAACTATGAAACTAGGTACCGTTATCTGCTACTTAGTGCATATGTTACAAACTAATGGTCGGAGATAAAAATGAGAAAGCATACAAAAGAAGGTGGGGCCATTATTTCCCAGTGATATATGATCGTATAACCCTAAGATTTTCCAATATTTGGTAATACCTTCAGCATCTTTATGGAAGGAATCATAGTATGCCTTCCTTCTAAATCATGTAAGCAAAGGACCAGTTGCTTCTGTGTAAATTACCAAATAAAGTTCATGCCAATCAATGTTTCGACTGGCACACTGTATCTTTTTTATTTCCTTCCACCTCTCAGGACTGTACACACAACCTCTAAAGTAAGATCCCAGGAGCTATTTATAAGCCTTTTACCCAAAACGAGAGTTAAATCATCATGTATTCCAATGCGATATAAGATAGAAGTTGCAGGCTGGGCGTGGTGGCTCATGCCCGTAATCTCAGCACTTTGGGAGGCCAAGGCGGGCGGATCACGAGGTCAGGAGTTCAACCAGCCTGGCCAGCATGGAAAAACCTCGTCTCTACTAAAAATACAAAAATTAGCTGGGTGTGGTGGCATGCACCTGTAACCCCAGCTACTCAAGAGGCTGAGGAAGGAGAATCGCTTGAACCCAGGAGATAGAGGTTTCGGTAAGCCAAGATCGCACGCCACTGTACTTGAGCCTGGGCAACAGAGGGAGACGCCATCTCAAAAAAAAAGATAGAAATTGCATCTGCAGCTGCAAAGTACACATATTGACTTATAAACTCTACCAGGAAGAACAAGTGAGCTCTTGACAGTAAGAAATTAAACTGACATATAATCTTCCTACGAAGAGAAAGGTTACCTTAGGATCAGCTGTGAGCAATTTGAATGCTTGATATACTTGAGCTTCCTTTACACCACCTCCAAGATCCAAGAAGTTGGCTGGCTTCCCACCATTGAGGAAAATGATATCACAAGTAGCCATGGCGAGCCCAGCACCATTCACTGTGAAATGCAAATGGGACACAAGACAGGCTAAATTTAGCAACATGAAATGGTCCATAAACATTTTCCCTCCCCCATATTGCCAAGCGAGAACTCTGTCATTGCCAGGCCAATTTATGTCCTGTTTGGAATTCCATTAAACCAGATTAGGTCATAGACTTTTAGCATAAAGAATCAGGACATGTATATGCAAACAATGAAGCAAAAAAGACTTGGGAATAAGGAACAGGACGTATTGGGAAGTTAAATCAATCTGGGAAACAGAAAAAAGGAAAGCTTTAAGTAAATAACCGATCTGGGCCAGTAGTAAAGAAGGAAGTTTTAGGTTCTGGAAAGTGTAAGCTTAAGAGAATCAGGAGGCAGAGAAACAAGCTATGAGAAGTTGCTAGGGCCTATGAATTACATTCTTTTTAATATACTTTAAGAAACAGGAGTGAAGAATGGAATTCTCTTAATGTTTTGCTTGCTGAGAATATGCTCCTCTGAATGTGGCATCTCTGGGATTGAAGCACAGGGGTCCCAACTTTAGTGGGATTTTATACCTTTTTACACTTAGTACAGTCATGCATGTTTATATAATGTTACCTGGATAAACTTAGAAACAAATGAACAAATGACAGCACAAAAACAATATTCCTATGCCCTTGTTCCTTTTTCAAATTAACATAAGCAATGCTCACCAGCAACCCAACCGTTAAAACTGGAACCAGAATGTGCCAACATCTTAGGAGTCCTTCCTAAGAAAGTAGGTGAAGAGTTTTAACATCAAAATTCTTGTTTTCCAGGGCTAAGTTTTATTGATCAATTGCACTCATTTTGCTTCTTAAGCTTAATGATATAAAATTACTTTCCTCAAGATAGAAAAAAAAAAAAATCTCCTGAACACAGCAGAAACTCACAAGGTAAAGTACCCTTCATTTTTCTGACCCTCCAATTCCCTAGAAAAGCCTATGAACTGTGACTAATTAAAGTTGGAGTAACTCAAATAAAAATGGTTTATACAGAATCTTAAAACAATTTGAAATGCATAAATCATAGATTTTGAGGCTGCTACGTGGTCAAACCATGCACATTCCTACAGAGGCTATAAAGAATCTGTGTTTAATTTGT
The DNA here is from genome assembly GCF_001698545.2 of Rhinopithecus bieti. Taxonomy (NCBI): domain Eukaryota; kingdom Metazoa; phylum Chordata; class Mammalia; order Primates; family Cercopithecidae; genus Rhinopithecus; species Rhinopithecus bieti. Next base: position 618,883 of record NW_016819951.1, read on the forward strand.
TTTAAACCCATATACATTTCCCCTTTCTAAATGCCTACAAATATTGAGAGTGCATTAGCTTATCAAGATCAGAATGATGTGAGTGATCTGGTACATTACAGTTATTGCTCCAATACAAAGCAAGAGCTTTAGGTATCACTTGTAATTGGATGTCATTTTCTATTGTACTGAACAGCAAACTCTTGGATGAGGTCTTTTCAGTTCTGAATATAATGATATTGTTGGTTTAATGAGCTACAAATCATTTTTATTTTAATTCCATTAAGATTAAGACCTCAGTTTCCAGTACAATGAATTGATTCTACCAGAAACACAGTCTTGTGCAATTAAGTCAGAAGCATATAAATCTGAGCACTATAAGCTGTGAACAGTAATAGAAACTGTACTGCCTCTATAGCCTCATTCTTATCTCAGCTGGAGAAGCCATTTTCACAAATTTAGATGAGTGTGATGAAATCAATTGTTTTATTAATAAACTAGCATAATGGATTAAACATTTTATCATTTGGTTATCACAGAATCTGAAACTTTAGTAAAGTGATTAAAGTGTATGTCCTCTTCTATTTCCTCTGATAAAGGAATTTTGTTTTAAACCTAAATTTCAGAAGAGTTCTAGCATATTAATACTGAGTTGAGCAGCAAAGGTTCTAATTTTTTACTAAGCAAAGTTTAACTGAGATGTTTTAAGTTAGTAGTTCTCAATTGGGGTGATTTTTGTATACCACAGTCATTTGGAACTGTCTGAAGACTTTCATTTTAATTTATTGATTTACATGGGTTTATTTGTCATCACAACTGGGGGTCGTTACTAGTATCCAGAGGTTAGGATGCTAAACATCTTATGATGTACAGGATAGCAAAGAATTATTCCACCCAAACTCTCAATAGTGCCAGAGTTGAGAAATTCTGCTTTAACCCAGTAACCATTAATCAAAACAAACTTTGAGAAGAAACTTGGATTGTTTCCTATGACCTTTCAGCTACAAAAAAACTTGTATGCTTACTTCTTCTTGGTAAATGACATTTCAGAAATCAAGGGTTCTATAAAAATCCACAAAGCATTCTTTTGATATAACTGCTTCTTACCAAAGCAGGCAATGTTCCCATCTAGTCCTATGTATTTTAGATCATATTTGGCAGCTTCATTTTCAATGGGCTCATTCTCGGATTTGTCGTCCATAGCAAATATGTCTTTTTGTCGGAATTCTGCATTGTCATCGAAGTTTATCTTGGCATCAAAACAGACAACTAAATAAAGAAGAAAACAATCATACTTGAATATCTCTTGAGGATCTATAAATTAAGTTATTCAGGCTGGTAGGCACAAGAGAAGGGAAAGTAAGTGCTGTCATTTTTTTTTCTCATGCTACAGGCAGGAGTGGCTACTGTGGCTTTCTTGACCTTTAAATTTTAGGGTTTGGTCCCTGTTGTCAAGGGACTTACGTTCTAGTAAAGAACATAGTAATCTGTATCTGTTGTTCTCATTTCAATAGAATAACAACAAAAGTTGCCATCAATCATCAAAAGTTACAGACTGGCACAGCTTCATAGATACAGCTTTCATTCATTATTTTTATTATATATTTTTAGTATTTAACCACTAATTATCACCTTTCTCTTCTATGCAAAGACAGACTAAATAATACTATTAATTATTTTGTCCTCTTTTGTCCTTTTCTTGATAAGGTGAAGTGTAATTTTTATTGAATCAGTATCCTCTCTAGTATTTCCAAAAGATTTAGTGGAAAGAATGCCAGGCTAGAATCACTACATCTTTATTTGATCCTTAACTAACTCTGTAACATATATTAAAAATAAAAATTGTATACACGTGACTCTTGAACAACGTGGGTTTGAACTGTGAGGGTCCACTTACAGGTGGATTTTTATTCTCAAAATGTAAAGCCCAAGAGGGTTGACTTTTCACATACGTGGGCTCTGCAGGACCAACTGCAGGAATTGAGTATGAATGAAGTTTGGTATATTTGAGATTCCTGGAACTGATTCGCTGCATATACTGAGGGACAACTGTATTTAAAGCATACAACATCATGTTTTGATATACACCTAACACAGTGAAATAATTAAACACAGTGAAATGATTACTATACTGAAGCAAATTAACACATCCATCTTCTCCTATAGTTTTTGGTTTTTGTTTTTGGTGTGGGAGAGCACTTGAAATATATTCTTTTAGCAATTTCCAGCATACATTACTAACTCTGCAACCTTGATAAAATAACCTAGTTCTTCTCTGGGCCTTGGTTTTTTAATTGGAAAAAATGGGAGTAACAATCCTTAAAACTAGGGCCATGTCCTTGATCTGTGCAGGACCATCTTTATTTTTTTTTGAGACAGAGTTTCACTCGTTGCCCAGGCTGGAGTGCAGTAGCGTGATCTCGGCTCACGGCAACCTCTGCCTTCCGGGTTCAAGCAATTCTCCTACCTCCTCCTCCCAAGTAACTGGGATTACAGGCATGCGCCACCACATCCGGCTAACTTTTTATTTTTTATTTTTAGTAGAGATGGGTTTCTCCATGTTGGCCAGGCTGGTCTTGAACTCCTGACCTCAGGTGATCTGCCCACCTCGGCCTCCCAAAGTGCTGGGATTACAGGCATGAGCCACCATGCCCGGCCTGTGCAGGACCATCTTATGGCGCTTCAGATTCAAGTTATAAGACACGAAAAGACCAAAACTGGTCAGTTACAATGCCAGGATGCCAGGCATTATTGCACAATTGTCTCCACCTTCTGGTGCTGGTGGAAATCTCCTGAACCCTGCAAAACTCATTCCGTGATAGAGATAGACTACAGGGCACTTTCCTTGATTTACAGATCTCCTATACATACAATCAGGGAGAGACTGCAGTGGAGAAGGTAGCATTATTTGTGTCTGGGTTCTGACCCCTTTTATTATCTCTCTTAGTGTAGAAATTAGTGTTCTGTGATGCCATGTCATCATAATGGTTTTTTATTTGTTTTGGAGATGGAGTGTCACTCTGTTACCTAGGCTGGAGTACAGTGGAGCAATCTTGGCTCACTGCAACCTCCACCTCCCGGGTTCAAGCGATTCTCCCGCCTCAGCCTCCTGAGTAGTTGGGACTACAGGTGCCTGCCACCACGCCCAGCTAATTTTTTATTTTTAGTAGAGACGGGGTTTCATCATGTTAGCCAGGATGGTCTCGATCTACTGACCTTGTGATCCACCCGCCTCAGCCTCCCAAAGTGCTGGGATTATAGGTGTGAGCCACTGCACCTAGCCAAGGTTCTTTTACTTAACTTGGGATATTGATAGCCAGGAATCTTTGACCAATAATTTATAGATACTACCTATTCTCCTCCAGCATTGCTGACAGGCACCTGACTCTTGAAAGGGAAACAGCCACAGAGCATTTCTCACTCACTGAAAAGCAGTGGCTATAATCTCCTAATTCTACTTGCTTCTTATGAAAATAAAACATGGCTGTATATGGCATCTTGGCATTAGAGACCCTAGGTAGAGGGTTTTCTCCAAGGGTTTTCCTACCACAATATTCAAGCACTTTGATACAAATCTGTGTAGACTGGCATACTAACATCTAAGAATACTTGTTATAAGTATATACACACACCACACATGACTTAAAGGAGCATTGAGTGACAAGAGAGAATCTTATATGGAAGTTAATATCTGCTTAAATCCTTAGTCTTGCCCCAAAATGCCCAACCACTTTGTCCACACACTGTGAATAGCTGGAGTGAATGTGTAATTACTTTCCAGAATATGGAAAGCTTAATGACAGAATCCTACAATTACTAAAGGAATTGGTCAATATTCTCTGCTTGCTACAGTGGAATTTTCTCAGCAGTTAATGACCAGCATAATAATCAATAAAAAAGCAACTTCATACTTGGCTTTCCACTAGGTTTATAAATACATTCTAATTAATTTATTAGTAATTTTAGCTCCTCCATTACTCATTGGCAAGACTACTTATAACTGACACCTTCAAAATGAATGGGCAAAGGTTATCAAATTGACTTCCTAAGGGAAGAGTTTCAAATAAAGGCATTCTTGGTTGAGATCAATAATCAAGTAAATCAGAAGAGTTTCACGCTGACCTTTGCTCCTTACAAGGACTATAGTCACAAGCTGCTTCAGAGAGAGAATAATTAATGGGTATGTATGCAAAGTTCAAAAGGCAATCCCAACTAAATGCCTGCAAAGCTAGATTTTCAGAGGATGCTTTTCTGTGGTATGACGTTCTCTCCAGGGAACCATCTTGACAGAACTTTGCAGTTAACCCAGAGCTTCAAGATGGTGCCGATGGGATAAAAGGGGTATATATCCACAATGGTCCCGTGCCAATTGTTAGCTCTCTGTAGAGAAAACTAAACAACCTAATTGGATCATTGCATGTATGTCTAAGTGTTTTGGGAAGTTAAAAACACTACCTAAATCGTAAGTAATTTATTTAGAGGACTTAGGAGTTAAGAAAGGGGATTCAAATTGAACTGCCACCTTCAAGACCTAATTCTTTATTTAGTGGGTAAGGGATGAAAAACTTTAAGGATGTAAAGGGATTCTTTTAGACACATTTGTTACGCCTGTTTTATGTTTTAAAAGTAGACTGTGGTAGTGTGATTTATAATAAGAGATATATTATTTTGATCTTCATCCCTAATTCCTGGGATAGCGCTCTAAAACCCTTTTGATTTCCTAAGCAATAGGGGTTCTAAGAGAATCTTGTATTCTAACATTTTGCCTTTGACCCTGATTCCTGATGCAGAGCTCCTAATCCCTTGGGATTTTCTGGGAGCTAGGAGAGTCTTTTGTTCTATTAAGGTAAGTCTTGGTGGAGGCTTCTGTATGGGGCTGGTCGCCATAAAGACCAAACTATGATTAGAAACTTGGAAATTTCAGCCCCACCTCCATGCTCCAGAAAGAATAATGGATCATCCCTATGTAATAAAGCCTCCATAAAAATTTCTCAACTCCAGGGGATTGGAGAGCTTACAGGTTGCCAAACACAGGGAGGTGCTACAGGGTAGCTCACCTGTGGAGTATAGGGAAGCTTGTCACCCCTTCATGTATACCCTGCCGTATTTACCTCTTCATCTGGCTGTTCATTTGTATCATTTAAAATATCCTTTATAAAAAACTAAAATAAAAAATAAAATAACCTTCATAATAAATCAGCAGTAGTAAGTAAAGTGCTTCCCTGGGTTCTGAGAGCCTTTCTAGTAAATGATGGGGCACGTGGAGAGAGTCCTAAGAACCCCCAATTTATAGCTGGCCCATCAGAAGTACCAGAGGCTTGGTCTTACAACTGACATCCAAAGTGAAGTCAGTCCCATAAGACTGACCCCTTAACCTATAGGATCTGTTCCAGGTAGATAGTGAAAGAACTGAATTGAATCATAGGATACCTAGCTAGTGTCAGAGATTAGTCAGTGTTGGAAAAACTCACACATCTGGTCCAAGAAGTGTTCTTCTGTGTTGAGAATTTGGTAGGAGAAAAATGTTTGTTTTCCCCTATTGCACATAGTTCCAAACAAACAAAGTGCTTTCCTGTCTTACCATCTACAATGTTGCACCATCTAAATGCTTTTCCTTGAACTTGACCACTTAATGTAGACTGGCATCAAAAATACCAGCATATAAATGACAACTCTTGGCACTTTCTAGCCAGCTATCCCTCAGCACATTAACTTCTCTTAAACCCAAGCCTTGTCTATACAATGGGGATCAGAGTATGTTCTACTCTAGGTGTTGGTGGCAGGAGAGATTGTATGCAAAGCCCTTAGCTTCCTAGACAGTGGTTCCTAGCAGGTTATTAGATGACCACACCACCCTTTGATATGCACATGCTTTTTTATACTTAAGAGCTTCTCATTATTGCAGACCAGGCTGCAGAACTCTCCTCTCTTCCTAACAATAAATATTATCTGTTCCTTTATAATCTAAGATTTCTGTTTAGAACAAATCTAAGCAAATGTTGGCCATATTTTATGTATGTACAGGTTACCCATGGTTTTTAATAAAAAGCCATCTTCTGAATAAATAAGAATTTTCCCAAAGGAAGAATATTAACAGTTGGCATTTTAGGTATCATAAACAGTAGAAAACAAGATCTTTGTCTAAAAGATGAGGGTAAAACAGGCTGTTGGTGACTCTCAAATGATACCATACCTGTGCATAAGGCCAAGGCTGAAGATTGGTACAGAGCAGCTCCAAATGAAGATCTAAGCCAAGGGTAGCAAACTAAGGCTCTCAAGCCAGCCCTGTTTTTATGGATAACAGATTGGAACATAGCCTCGTTCATATTGCCTATGGCTGCCTTCCCAAGACAAAAGCAGAGGTGAGTAGTTGCAATAGAGGCTGTATGGCCCACAAACCCCCAAATATTTACTAACTGGTCCTTGACAGAAAAAGTTTACCAATCCCTGCTAAGTCACAATTCTCACACTTGTATCCACTTGTGTTAACCAAGTTATAGATACACAGGTATCATGTTTTATAGTGAAGAAGAAACTTAGAAAAAGTGCATTCCATTAACATGAAAACCAAAAAAAAAAGTAACATAACAAACAAAGAAATAAAAACCTGTGGCTACACAAAAGGAGTAGATTAATCTTTGAATACTAACTGACTCTTAGATGCTTATTTCCCCTGTAAGACCCTTCTAAATGCACTGCTTGAATGGATGTGTTAAAAATGGTTTGATATCTTTGTCAACAGCAGGGCAATAAAATAAACTTGCCTGCTTAAACCCTTAGCTTTCTCATTTAATAAAACAACAAACAATACAAAATACATTTTCAGAGGTGCTGAACTTGGTCCAGACCTTAAGATTTTCAATGTCACATTAATGAAACCTCAATTCTATAGAAAATTCATCTTGAACAAAGGCCATTTTTTACACAAAGTGGGTGAAAGAAACATACCTATTAATATTTATAAAACAATTTTCACCATCAAAAGCACATTGTTACATGCTTGATAGATTATACAAATGAATTTTTGTTCTGAACAAATACCAAAGAAAGCTGTGGTACTTATATGCATAGGGTGTTTTGTTGTTTTGTTTAGTAGTGTGAGATTCTGTGAGCTGCTAATTCAACAATCTCGATGGAAAACATGACTGGCAGTTAGAAGCCTCTGACCCTAGAATTTTAACAGAAGAATGTGTCACAGAATTAAACAAAAGAAAAATACATTTCAGAGGGGAAAGTTACACATAAAAGAAACATAAAAACAGCAGGAAATAAGACTGTCATAATTAGTTTGAAAAATAATGTCTTCAAGCAATGTACTACGTTTGATTTGTGATAAATAGCCATAATGTGCTATTGAAACACGTCTTGCCAAAATGGCCTTAAAATGCTGATACTTTCAAATTAGTCCCACTTCCCATTAAATATTGATGTTCTGAGAGTTGTATACTTTTTAGAACTTTTTTTTAGTGGCTGTGAAAAGAGAAAATAGATACGGGGTGGGTAGGGGGGTTAGTGGAGGTAGAGAACCGAAAATGTTCTTGAAAATAGTCTTGTGTATAAAGAGAGAAACAGAGAAACACCCACCAACAACATGGGCACTTGCTAACAAGAAGCAACAGGGTAGTTATTTAGGGAAATCAATCTGAAAAAAGAAAGGAATTTGATGTGCCAGTTAACTGTGGATCACCCAGCTTTAATTCTCATGAAATCTTAGCCAGATAGTCACTGCTTCAAATTGGATCTCATTTCTTTGGCCCAATGAATGAATTTCAGCTTCCAACTGATGAAGATGCCCTAAAGCAGAAATTCTTAATCTCTAGACTATGGACAAATTCGGTGAGGTCATTCTCTGTGAACAGGGACCATTCTTTGTATTGTAGTTTAGCATCATACATGCCAGTAGCACAGCCTCCAAGTTGTGACGACTAAAATGTTCCCTGGGGACAAAATGCCCATCCTTCCCAGGGAGTACAACTTGCTTTAAAGACATCAGAGAAAGGAGTCTGTGTACAGATAGAACTGGCTGAAGGAGGGAAGAAATATGACAAGAAATCTCACAGTGGCTAGCAAAATGAATGAATGAATACACGAATGGGCAGGTAGATAAATAAATAAATAATGATAAAACATTGCTTCTTGCTTGGCTACAGAATTAATGAATGAATTGGCACTGCATTTGGACAAACAAGGAAAATAATGATTAATTTCTATTGACTATTTAAGTAACAGTTTATTTTTGTTTCAATAAGGTTCCGTCTTTCTGGTAGGTATGTTTTGACTCAGTGTCCCCTCTTCCATTAAGAAACTGTATGTCTCCTATACCATATGATTCTTGCTCAGTGGCTGGCATGGGCATAGACATGTGATCCAAGCAGGGCCAATCAGAATCATTTGAAGGGATTTAGGGGGCTGCTGAGGGACAGTTATACAGCACTGGGAGCCATCTTTGCTGCCAGCTTCTGAGAGCCTTGCTGAGAAAGAAGCCAATTTGGAGGGAAGCAAGGCTGGAAAACCAGCAAATCCCTGATTCTCTTCAGTCCTTAAACCAGTCCACACCTTAGACTTCCCTGTTATAGGAATATAACTTTTTAACAAAAACAAAGCTAATATAGGTTCCGTCATCAGCAACCATTATAATCCTAGCTAAGAGTCACTAAACTACATTGCAGTTAGTAGTGTCAAATTATATTTTTTGAATCAGATGATTAATCACACAGGAAAAAAGAGTTCTTGGACTGCAGTTCTTTCTCCATGTCGAAAATTCCCTACGGGTGACTTAGCAGCATAGATGTTATCAAGGCCCTTGTTCTTCACTCAACAGGGCATCACTTGTTGTACAACTATATGAACAATAACCTGAATTATTAAAAATAGCACTCACTGACCAATGGAAGGCCAAAAAAATTTTCCTACAAAGAGGTGGGTACAGGCCGGGTGCAGTGGCTCACACCTGTAATCCCAGCACTTTGGGAGGCCGAGACGGGTGGATCACCTGGGGTCAGGAGTTGGAGACCAGCCTGGCCAATGTGGTGAAACCTCATCTCTACTAAAAATACAAAAATTAGCTGGGTGCGGTGGCAGGCGCCTATAATCCCAGATACTCGGAAGGCTGAGGCAGGAGAATCACTTGAACTCAGGAGGTGGAGGTTGCAGTTTGCTTAGGCTGCACCACTGCACTCCAGTCTGGGTGACAGAGACCCTGTCTCAAAAAAAAAAGAAAAAGAAACAACAACAACAACAACAACAAAGAGCTGGTGCAATGTGACGTTGAGCTCCTTAAACTTTTAAATTTAAAGAATAATTATTAAATCAAAGTTTCAATGTGGAAATTTTAACGTGAAATGTTCTGCTACTACTGATCTAAACAGAAATAATGAATACTCAAATTATAAATATTAAGATTATCAATATTGCTAAAATATAAATGACTGCTTTTACAGCTTCTAAATAAAAGATAGCTTTAGGGGATTGTGATAATGATGAAGATCAATTTGTACATTTGGTCATTAATCACCATTTCCTAATTGGGTTTAATTTGACTGCTGCTCATTAGAGTTATAAACCAACATACTCATTTAATTGTGATTATAATTCAATCGCTGAACTTTTATGGTACAATGAACAAATTAATAACTAAAGATAATTTTGCTCTTAAAAATATCACATAAGACTTATGTTTTAATGAACTGTATATAAAGAATATTTTATGATGATTCCCTTAAAAAAAAACTCAAGACTCTTCCATTCTCTTAATACTTAAAATCAAACTTCAGACTCACGACATTTTGTAAACACACTCTCAGAAAAGGTTCCCATACCTCTGTTCCCTGAAGCCAGAACACAGCTTGTGACTGCTTCCCAAAGGGTTGAATAAAAAATGTATTGCAGCCATTTTTATCCCACTCCATAGCTACAGCTGAATTTCCATTTTTCTTAATATGAAGCAAACAAGCTGCTTGTGTATACTAGTTTAAAAAGCAATATATGACCTTTAAGAACTTTTGTTAAGCCTTTGCCTTCATTTCTTGGACTTAATTATCAACATGAATTCTGACTGGTATTCCCTGCCAAACTGGAGACTACTTCTAGGTCATGTTCATGAAAGCAAATAAGTAGTTTAAATGGGAGAAAGTAGAAAAGGCAGGTAGCTGCAGTTGAGTCTGGATCAGAATCAACATGCATGCTGGACTCAGAGGGACATGGGTTCAAATCCCAGCTTCTGTAACTTCTGACTGGCCCCTGGGACAGTTACAATGGTTTTTCAACCCTCTATAAAATGGGGATAACAACTGCTAAATTTTCAGGGTTGCGGTAAACAATATGAAAGAATATAGGTATAAGCTTATCACAGTGCCTGGCATATAAGCTCAAGAAACAGCTTCTTCCCCTTCCTTTCTTTGCTTTATAAAATACAATTTTATAGCCACAGCAACTTTTTAAATAAGCATTTATGAATAAAGGTGGCTTGTTTATAAATGACCAAGCACAGATTTATATCGGATGGTCATCTGTATAAATCATGAAATACATTATTTTCAATAGCTTCCTAAACATAAAATCTTTGCTTGTTCTTGTCTAAAATCTGTACCATTCCTGGGCTACTCTGAGACTACCTGAGAAGAGGAATTTCATTTTATGAATGTTAGGGACTAGCCTATTTTCTATCGGATACTGCATGCATACTCATACATGATCTCATCTTATTTTCACAACACTCTATGAGCTGGGCATCATTGCTACCACTTATTTGATTGAAAAAAAAAAAAAAGACCTGAAACTTAGGCAGGCTAAGTAACTTGCCCAGATCTGTAGCCAAAACATGGCAGATACAGAATTTATACTTAGGCCTCTCTGGGTTTCAAAGAAATACTAGTGTAGTTTCTCTGAGTCTAGCTACAGAATCTCTGAAACTGAAATGTGCTAAGGAGAAAATATTGTCTCATTCGCCTTGGTCCAAAAGGTGATGTGTTTACACATAATGATTCACGCCAGTTACCAATTCAATGCAAATTCCTCTTTACTGACTGTAACATGCTAGACAACATGCAAGACACTGGAGGTGAAACGTACTGAAAAAGAGAGGTTCATGGGGCTTACAGTCTGGTATCCCTATCCTATCCACCTGCTATTCCACGGTTTTGATAGCAAAAGCTTGTGAATGTGTGTGTGGAACTCCACTTTACCCCTTACCACACATGCATTCACAAGTTTTCGCTACCATATTAATAAGAACTTATGGAATATTTGTTGTATGCAAGAAACAGTGCCATGGTGGTAGGTACTGAGATATAAAACAGTTGTTTATACTCTACAAGTACCTGATGGATAGGAGGAATCTTCACCACCTACTCCTGCCTGAAGCAGAAACTGCTGTCCAAGTAAGGTGAAAGAGTTCACCTGGGGGGAACTTGGGGCTTTACCAAGGTGATATAAAGCCAGCCCAGAACACAAGGTGAAATTATATACAGATTTAGGCAAACTAAAGACGTTCCAAAAATTCCAGTTCCATAAAGGCACATGCGTTCATTATACCCAAGTGTGTGGCTCCCATTTCTACACAAATCTTTACCTTAGTAGCAGCAGTGACAGGCCTAAAAAAATAAGGTGGAGAGAAAGATGTGAACGAATGTTTCTTCTCTTTTATTATTATTATTTATTATTATTATTATTATTATTTGTAGAGACAGGGTCTCAATATGTTACCCAGGCTGGTCTCAAAGTCTTGTCCTCCCAAAGTGCTGAGATTACAGGCATGAGCCACCACACCAAGCTTGAATGTTTTTAAGTAAAACAAGCAGTAGCTTTAGTAGCTTCCTTAGAGCCCTGGCATTTGGCTACAAACAAACCTAAGTGCTGAAATGTTCAAGTGCATCATGGGAGCATTTCAAACTATGGCAGAAATTAAATTACTGTAAGAAATTTATGCAAAGCTGCTGCTACAGTCTTTTGTGCAATTTATAGTTTGCATAAATAATTATAATACATTCATTTGTTTTCTCAATTCTTTTTTTTTTTCTTACCTTGTCCTTCTGGAGTTTCACCAAAGGGATTCACTTCCACCTGAGTAGCATCAATTTTCAGGAAGAGATTATACAGCTTCGTAATTTGATCTGCAGCCTAAATGTGATCAAGTGAAATGGAATTACACCAAAGCAGTAAAAGAACATTTATTTTGCTGGATTAATGAAACCTTAAAAATAGCAAGTTATGTCTTTATTTTCAGTTAGGTTTTCTGAAGGGGAAAACAGAAAAACATAATTATTTTAATTTCCGCTGCTATTCATTAAAAGGAATTGCTCAACTCTCCTCCCGACACCAGAAGAGACCATTATCAAGAAAACAAAATATTTTCAGTACGGCCTAAAACGTTGTTAATCTTTTTGTAAATTATCATGTCTCTATTAGCAGAGTTATGCTGCAATATAAGCTACAATCATTAATACAAACAAGCTCCATTTAAGTAAAAGGTAAACATGATTTTGAGAGTTTATAATGACTAGATTTTCCTTATTGTGCTGAAATAAAACAGTTATTATATTAATCAATCCAACCCATAATCTGTGAAACAACAATTACTGAGTGTCTAACGAAAATTTTTGCAAAACAGGAAGATGAAAGTGCTCAATAGTGTAGTCACTGAACAGCACAGTTCAAACTGAAAATAGCTTGTCCCAAAGGCATTAACCACAAAGGGCAAGAATATCCAAGGTCACCCTGTTATGCCCTGACTTCATTTTTCTCACTCTGCTTGAAATTCGCTCATTCATTCATTCTTTTCAACCAACATTTCTTCACTGCCTATGATACAGCTTGCTGGTATCCTGAGAGCTGGCACTAGAAATGAGAACATGAATGAGACATGCCCCCACCCTAGAAAGCTCCTGTCAATAACGAAAGGAGCATGTGATGCACAGAGCAAGAGGGTCGATCATGAAGAATTAGGTATCAGTCTCATTCCCGGCTCCATTTTCCAAGCCAAAGTTTTTCCACTGCCACATTTCACTCATTGTGCCAGCCTTGGATTATTTGCAGCAGATCCATTTTCAGTTCTCCAACTCTACTCTGTATATCAGGGAAGCTGACTCTTACAGGGTGAGTTTTCTATGTTCCTGGGTCAGCTGGTTTCCAGCTGGCGTCAGCCAATGAAAAGCAGCGGTGAGAAATGGAGGTGGGAAGAAGGGAAGAACCAGGGTACTTCCACTCCTCTATCTGGGTAGCACCTCCTCCTCTGGCTCTTGCTCCCACTGGAGAAGCCCACCAGGGTTCTAGCTTCTGTATCCAAGGTCCAGTAACACCACTGCCTCATTTTTGTTCCTAGAGCATGCGGATGGATATGCTCTAGGTTGCCTTTCTGTCCACTCTTGACGGAGTCTCGCTCTGTCGCCCAGGATGAAGTGCAGTGGCGCGATCTCGGCTCACTGCAACCTCTGCCTCCCAGGTCCACGCCATTCTCCTGCCTTAGCCTCCCGAGTAGCCGGGACTGAAGGTGCCTGCCACCACGCCCGGCCAATTTTTTCTATTTTTAGTACAGACAGGGTTCCACCGTGTTAGCCAGGATGGTCTCGATCTCCTGACCTCGTGATCCACCCGCCTCGGCCTCCCAAAGAGCTGGAATTACAGGCGTGAGCCACCGCGCCTGCCCTGTCTACTTTTAAACTACTCAGCTCTTGCAGCACCTATGAACACATCCCTAAAGTAAATCCCCGCTGGTGTAAATATTGCAGGTGGTTCCAGATTTGACTGAAGGACTCCAGATTTAATTCATGCTATGTTAATGTATTTTATGTTTACCTACAAACGTCTTTAAATCCAAATTTGAGGCCCAGTAGATATAAAAGAACCCACATAATGAGTATGATTACATATTTTTAATATTAAATATTTGTATGGGTAGATAACACATGTATATGATACAAAATTCCCAAAGAACTTAAGGGTTTTCCCTGATTGTACCATTCAACCACACGGGCGGCCAGTGGCAGCACACTCATAAATGTGCCCTTCATCTGAGAGATATTCTATGCCTAAGACAGTATGCATTCCT
>NW_016819951.1:634323-657842 GCF_001698545.2 Rhinopithecus bieti
GCAAACTCATCCTTTTTTATGGCTGCATAGTATTCCATGGTGTATATGTGCCACATTTTCTTAATCCAGTCTGTCACAGATGGACATTTGGGTTGATTCCAAGTCTTTGCTATTGTGAATAGTGCTGCAATTAACATACGTGTGCATGTGTCTTTATAGCAGCATGATTTATAATCCTTTGGGTGTATACCCAGTAGTGGGATGGCTGGGTCATATGGTACATGTAGTTTTAGATCCTTGAGGAATCGCCATACTGTTTTCCATAATGGTTGAAACCTCTTTCCTTCTTAAATTACCCAGTCTCAGTGATGTCTTTACTATCAGTGTGAGAACAGTTGAGTACACTCACATATAGTTTTAATTTTAATTTATTTTATTATGAATGAGTTTGTACATCATTTTATGAGTTTAAGAGATATCTTATTTTTTTTCTGTGAATTTTGCCTATTTTCCTGTTGAGATTTTGATCTCTTTCTAATTTATAGGAAGAGTGTGTGTGTGTGTACACAATAGAGTCTTGCTTTGTCACCCAGACTGGAGTGTACTGGCACAATCATGGCTCACTGTAGCCCTGAACTCCTGGGCTCAGATGATCCTCCCACCTCAGCCTTTCAAATAGCTGGACGACAGGCACATGCCACTAGGCTCAGCTAATTTTTTTAGTTTAATTTCTTCTAGAGATGGGGGTCTCGCTATGTTACCCAGGCTGCTCTTGAATTCCTGGTCTCAAGTAATCCTCCTGCCTCAGCCCCTTTAACATTTACCTTTTGAACATGCTTTTGTTAGTCTTGCCACATGGAAATTTCACAATAATGTCACTCCTATATGGCTTCTGGCTTTGTGTCAGACTTTTAAAAGGCTAGTCCCATTCTGAGAATATTTTTTAAAATTCTCCCATCATTTTTTCTAGTATTCTTTATAATTTCTTTATTTAATGTTTCCATTTTTTTAATCCAAATAAAATTTGAGTTAAAGTGTGAAGCCAGCAAATACTTCACTGCTGAATATTTTTTTGTATTTTAGGGGGTTTTCTAGGCCATCAATGTGAGCTTGCAAGGTAAGTTGCATGGGGCAGGCATCTTATGTATCCTGGGCACTTTGGCATCCACTGTTGTCATACAACCTCTGCAGAGTCAATACTCGATAAATATTGGTTGAATTAAAGATTAATTCAATTCTAAGGGGGACTACATAATAGAAATAACTTCTAGGTACATATATATATGTATAATCTAATCCAGCTACTTCAAAACTTTTTTAAAAACTGTGATAAAATATACAAAACATAAAATTCACCATTTCTCAACCATTTTTAAGTGTCTACACAGTTCTGCAGGGTCAAGTTGGTATATTCACATTGTTGTGCAACCAATCTCTAGAACTTCTTAATCTTCCCTCACTCTGTATCGCTAAACAAACTCCCGTTCTCCTCTTACCGTTCTCCTCTTACCGCAGCCTCTGGTAACATCATGATAACATCATGGTAGCATGGTAACATCATGCTACTTTGTGTCTATAAATTTGACTGTTCTAGACAGCATCTCTCTCTCTGTCTCGCTCTCCATCTCCCCATATATACATACACATACACACACACACTCCTCTCTCTATATATATACACACATATGTATCTCCATATATATCTGCATATATATGTATAGATATCTATAGATAGCAGACATATAGATATTAGAGATATCTAGATACATACATACATAAAATAAAGGATATGGATATATACATACACTAGATACCTGTGGAATCATCCAGTGTTTGTCTTTTTGTGACTGGCTTATTTCACTTAACACAATATCCTCAAGCCCCATCCATACTGCAGCATGTGTCAGAATCTTCTTTTACAAGGTTCAGTAAAGTTCCATTATAGTATATACCACATTTTCTTTATGAATTCATCCACAGATATACACTTAAACCGTTTCAGAATTTCTTAACCCTACACCAACTTTGTTTAGTACAAGCCTACATTTTCCACACATTAATCCCATTGTAATTATACATTAGCACAGCATTTTGGGGATATTTTCTGTTTTAATTTTTACTGTTGTGCAAAGCCAGACCGTAATTTTTTGAGCAAGACTAAAACATAATTTGATCTTGAAGATATCTCCAAACCAAGCTGGTTCTCTCTTGTAGCTCTCACAATGACAAACCCTTGTAAGATATCTTATTCCAGAGGCTATACACTAAATGGTTATAAGGGCTAGGCAGACAGAATGTGTAAGTGTGACCAGGTGTGACAGGGAATGGCATGGCATGTGGCAAGTTGAAATTAGCTTTCCTGCTTTCTACATGGGTTCAAATGTTTAAAATAAGCACAGGTCAAAGAGAACATTCTCCTGGTCAACTTGCAGTCAGTCACTTACTATTGCCATCTACTTTCTCAGCTCATAACCACTATGTACAAAGGTTTTCTGCACTTTTGCCAACAATTGTTATTTTGTCTGTTAAGCAATTTTTAAAAATTAAAATCTGTAAAATCAAATATATGTACATGAAAACCTGACAAGTTTATAAAAATCTTTAAAAATGTCTTAACAGGAGCATAATGAGGAAGGGCCTCAGAACCGTGCAGGCACAGTTGTGCACTGCATCACCAAGATATCGTTCCCAAAGTCTACTCCATCATGCCTGGCCACTCCACCCTCAACCCTCCACCCAGCAGAATATGACATATCCCTGGAAACCTAGCGGGTGCGAGCCGAGCGGTTGGCCATAAGAGCCTAGCTGAAACGAGAGAGTACTTGCTTCAGTATAACGACCCTAACCGCTGGCAGCTCATTGAAGATCCTGCCGTGATTTGTTGGACTTATGCAAGATCAGCAAATGTCTATCCTAATTTCACCCCTAAAAACTCACTCTTGGGAGCTTTGTGTGGAATTAGGCACCTCTTCTCGTATTATGTTTTCAAAACTGACAGGGATACGAAAGAAAAAATTATCCAGGAAGGAAAATTGGATCGAACATTTAACATCTCATATTAAGTCTGGCAATGATGACTATGTGTATTCTTGCTGAAATAAATTGTCTAGGCCGGGCGCGGTGGCTCAAGCCTGTAATCCCAGCACTTTGGGAGGCCGAGACGGGCGGATCACGAGGTCAGGAGATCGAGACCATCCTGGCTAACACGGTGAAACCCCGTCTCTACTAAAATACAAAACTAGCCGGGCGAGGTGGCGGGCGCCTGTAGTCCCAGCTACTCGGGAGGCTGAGGCAGGAGAATGGTGGGAACCCGGGAGGCGGAGCTTGCAGTGAGCTGAGATCTGGCCACTGCACTCCAGTCCGGGCGACAGAGCGAGACTCCGCCTCAAAAAAAAAAATAAATAAATAAATAAATAAATAAATAAATAAATAAATTGTCTATTAATCAAAACAAAGTCTCAACAGGTTAAGAATTTTAAATGTCTTTCCTGCATTCCAGAAATTATCATCAATATTCACATATGGCTCTCAAATCTAGCCAGAAGTACAAACCACTTCAAGAGGTGTTAGTGATCTTACACTGACTTGGAACATCCGATCTTTCATCAGCCTAAATCCTAGAGGCACATATTGACAATTCATGGCACTCATGTTTTCAGAAACTAACAGTATAGATGATAATTAAGACACATTTGACAAACTTGTAAGTTTCAGTCATATGATAGACCCCCTTTATCCTCAGTTTCCCTTTCTGTGGTTTTAGTTACCCATGATCTACTGTGGGTCCAATTTATTAAATGAGAAGGACAAAATTATGGACTAAGATCCTTGGATGGAACACAGCACTAAAGTCACTGACAGATTACAACCTCTACAGCCACACTTTGATGAATTAAAAAGAAAGAGACAAACTTCTAATTATGATGTTCTTCTAAAATGTTATCGTGAAAAACCTTCAACTATCCAGGATCCCCGACCATTGACATTATCTGTTCCTGACATCCAGCCATTGACACCCATGGCTTGATGATCCACGATCATCCAAAGTAGATTTCCCTCCTGAATTACTGCCAGAAGGTCATGAGTAGCCCAATGCTACATCGTAATGCTCCCATCACTAACCCCAGGTCTTACCATGTAGATATTGTATCATCTCACATCATCGCAAGAAGGGTGAGTACAGTACAATGAGATATTTTGAGAAAGAGACCATATTCGCATCACTTTTATTATAGTATATTGCTATTGTTCTATGTTATTATTGTTGTTAATATCTTACTGTACCTAATTTATAAGTTAAACTTTATCGTAAGTATAGATATCCAGAAAAAAAGAGTATATATAGGGTTTGGTAGCAGGTAAGCTTCAGGCATCCACTATCCACTGGAGGTCTTGGAACGTATCCTCTACAGATAAGGGGGAACTACTATGTTAAGCTTTTCTATGTCTTAACGTTTTTCAACAAATTCTCACAGAAATAGACTTTAGTTGGGAACAAATACTTGGTAATTTCATGTAAAGTAAAATATCATCTTTATTTTTGTTATGTCTAATATTAATCACATTTTAGAGACAACAGGCATGAGTCACAGGAACGATAATAATTTTACAAGACTATCATCTTACATGATATTCAGCCATGAGTGAGGTACCTCCAAATGCCTAAATCCTAGATGAAAATTAAGTAACATTCAAAGTCACACTGAACCTAAGGGGCCTCTAAGATACAATTTTTTAGGAAAAGATCATTGATGATTGTTTAAATGTTTTCCCTTCTACACTATCCCATCTGCTCATTGTACACTGGCTCTCTAGAGCATTTCACTAACCCCACAGCTTGAGCAAGCCCCATAAAGCAGAGATTCCCAAGCCTACAACTCCAGTGCACAGCTTTCCCTGAGCTCCCAAGCCATATATCCCTTCTACTATAGAAATACACTTACATGTCCCTAGATGAACAACTTCCAACATGTCTACAGCTGAGGTCAACCTCTCTCTCCCTCTGCCCCTGCTCTCTCCTTCACATTCCTTTATCCATCCCTCTTCCTGTATCCTCTCAGCCAGCAGGCAGATGTCTACTGGTCTGTGAGCCCCTGAGGAACAATGGTTATTTTTCATTGTCTCTGTTCCCCAGGGCACAACAGCCTGAGCAGTACCCAATCAGTGCTCACTCCAAGCTGCTGAGAAAGTGAAGATTTAAAGCCTTTCACGGAGTTAGTAGTGAAAAAAGAAAAAAACAAATTAAAACATTTTATTTCCTTTCCTCGATAAATTAATTCAAAGGTATACTGACAATATGGCCACTTACTGACCCCTGAGTTCTCACATTTTCATCTTCCTTCTGTAGGTAACTCATTTAAAACCTAGAGTGTTTCAGGTACTAGGAAAACAAGAGTAAGCTATTTAAGAGCTATAAATAACTCTTAATTTTCTCTTATAATATGTAGTGAGGCAGGAGTATCTTGTGTATACATTATACTGTTATTAACTTCTCTAGAACTCTCTATTATGTTCACCTCCTGAGCTTTTAAATATGTGGTCAGTAGATTTTGCCCATTCCAGATTTATTTTTCTGTCATGAAAAGCCACCTATTGCTGAGTCTCTAGGAACCTCTTCAAAGTGGACAACTAGATGTGTTGTTTCACCTAGTCAGGCACATGACAAATGTTTCTTGGGCAATAAAAATAGATGCCAAGCACTTTGCCAGCTGCTGGCAACACAGCATTGAGTAGGATGGACAAAGTCCTTGCCGTGGTAAAGATTAGGATCTAGCAAAGGTGACTGCAAATAAATAAGAGAAACAGAGATGTCCAAAGTGATATGGAGGAGGCAGACAGGGTAACTACACACATTCTGGAGCTGACTGCTGGACAGTGCAGCTAGACCACAGCAGCTGTATGGAAAACGGGCTCTTGGTGACCACCACTGCCACAGGAGAAGCCCCTTAATAAACATCAAATGAATGGCTAATGTAGCTGGTATCCTCATTTGCAGGAGATGAAACCAACCACTGTAGCACATATTCAGGAATCTTCCAGTATCTTCCTTTCAACAGATCACTTTCCTGGCATCTCTTTGCTAGTCTCAGCAATGGCAATTAGTTCCTCTAACTGTCCATTGAATCCTGGCCCTTTCTCTCTCATCCTGAGGTTTAGTTCCAGATGACCCTGTCCCATTCTACCATCTTCAATCTTTTGCTTTCAAAGTGAGCCTTTATTCATTTTCAAGTAAGTAGTTTCTCTTCATTAGAGCATATATATTTTTTAAAACTTTATTCTGCTTTACCCCTCTTTGACTTGCCTACTGTTGTCATTAAACTTCCAGAGAGAGTCAATTGAAAGAAAAAGACAAGACCGAAAGAAAAGAGTGCATCATCTACTGTCTTATGGGAATAGTACTGCCTAACCAAAGGACATACTCTGTAACCTCTCCATAAAGTCCCAGGCCAGAGAACATACACACACGCACACATGCCCACAATCTAGGGCCAATAAGGTGGCCTCTCTGAGTAACAGAGGAAGGAAAAAGTAAGTTTATCTGATTTAGCTGTGGAACTAGGAAGCTTGCCCTGCTGGACACATAATCAGGTGCCATGGGCTGGACCAAAGGCAGAGCAGGGCACAATGCTAAGACAGATTCTGTCGCTCAATAGCTCTGAGGCCAACGTTTTCGTCTTTGAAGCCAAGGGATATTACTACGAAACTGGCATATTTTAAGCTGTTCTCAATAAAATATCAACTTTATGCCATCAATATTCATTTCAAATGCCCATTAGCTATGAAAGAATAGCAATTAGCTAAATAACATGTATTATTAATATTAATACCAATAAGAACGGACCTTTATGGAGTACTATAATAAGGACTTTCACACATTATTCTACTGAATCCCCACAATAAGCCTCTCATGAGTTGTCATCATTCCCATTTTATAGAAGATGAAACTAAAGTTTGAATGAGCTGAATCACACACCTACCTGCCAGGTGGCTAAGTACCAGTAGTGCTACAGAAAAAATACAGATTACCATCCATCATAAAGTGTATGTGTCCACATGCAATACACATGCACACACATACCAAAATACATTCAAAGACACATCATAAACTCCTCTTTTAAAACATCAGGGAAATATTTTTCTTCATCATAAACAGCTGGAAGAAAAAATTAGAAAACAATAAATAATCCTGTTTCCTGGTAATCACAAACACTAGAGGCAATTAAGCAAGTTCTCAAATGTTTTCTGAAACAAGTCAGACACACCATCCCCCAATGGCTTATATACCTGGCTTTTCAAAGGCCCAACGAAGCCTAGATTTTCTGCCATCCGCTGAGCTTGGCTGTCCTTTATTCCTTCAAAATGTCAATTTGCTCCTAGTAAAATAAATCAAATAAACAAAATTCAGACAGTCAACTGAGAAGATTTACAACCTCAAAAGAAAATGCTTCGTATTTATTTGCAAATGAGTAATTAAAGTGTGGCACCTATCCAGAGATCTCTGAGCAGGGCTACCGCAGATGCCTGTAGGGTATGTTTTAATTAGCAGACCATCTATAAAACAGCTCTTCCAAAAACTATATAATTCTTCATGGTGGCATGCTGACAAGAAACTCTGATGCCAGTTTTCACTTTTAATTACTATACAGATGGCATTGACGAATATTTAGTCAGTTAATTTTTATGACATCTTTTGGAAGACCTCCAAAGTGAGGTTTTCCTGCCTACTATTAGTTAAGTTTAAAGCCTGTCATAGATAGGTTAAATATTACTTTATGATTTAAGCACTCTATTGATGATAATGATTACTGATACCTTAGCTCTACAAAATGCTATTGTCTCAAAGACACCAAGCACTGTCATTATACATTATTTCATGCATCCTCTTAACAAATGGAATGGCCTGCTTTAAATAATGTGAACTTTGAAAACAGCTAGGTGTTATTGGTAAGTCTGCATGTAAAGTCTCAATTCAGTTTCCAAGGTAATTAACTTAAATATATAACATTAGTGAAAATATTTTAAAAGCAATCACAAAAGTATGAGTACAGTAGGTCTTCAAATAACATTACTTCATTCAAGGTCGTTTTGTTATAAGGTTGAGAAAAAAAACAAATCAATTCCCAGCCAAGGCCACTGTCTGTGTGGAGTCTACAAATTCCCCTCTTGTCTGAGTAGGTTTTCTCTGGGTCCCCCGGTTTTCTCCCACATGCCAAATCTGTACATGTTAGGTCAACCGGTTTGTATACACAGTCCCAGTCTGAGTGGGTGTGGGTGTGATGCGGGTGCGGGTGTGGTGTGTGAGTGTGCTCTGCAATGGGATGGTGTCCCATCCACAGTGGGTTCTTTCCTTGCATCCTGTGCTCTAGCCATCAGAGATCCTGAGCTGGAATAACTGGATAAATAATTACCTTACTTGTTTTTATGAAATCTTTCTGAAATGTATACATAGTTCCTATTTATTTTAAAGTGTAACATTAGAAGAGTGTTGGTCTTTATTTAGGAGTTGCGTGATGTTTTTGTGAGCAGAAATATGCCATAGGAACTTAACTCTTGTTTGTATCAATTAGCCTATGTATGGTAACATTGGTTTCCTTATACATCGTTTCCATTCAAGTTGAAGTTTCCAAGAACCTGTTGAGGATGCTAAGTGGGTGTTTATTGTACATTATTCAGACAAAGAGATTTAAGAAATAAAATCTCCCCTTTTCAAAGGGAAACAAAAAATCATTTTCTAAAAGAAATAATGAATGTTTCTGGTGGAAAATTTTAATGCAATTTTGACCCCAAGAACCCAGATTAAAACTTGAATTTTAGTTCTGAAAACTTATGTTTTCTCCTTATAGCTGAGGTAGGTTAAGAAGCACTTAATACATATCACCTCATTTAATCCTTATAATCCCACAGGGTAGAAATCACCCCATGTTCATTTTACTGATTTAAAAATGAGGTTTCGAGACTTCGAGAAACTTGTGCTCTGATTAAATCTGATCTCACATCTCTGACTTGAAACTAATCTTAATATCAATAAATGAGTCAAGATTTCAAGGATTGAAAAAAACTGACAGAATCTGGACTTCATAAAGATTCTAGTTTACATCAACAGTACTGAGAGATCTCAAGGCAGTTTCTAGTACATCTACTAAAAGAGAACTCATTCATCGCCTAGGAGAGAATTTCTAGATCATATATAATATTAAATGAAAGAGAGTTAACCATGAGAAATGAAAATATAGCAGTTCTCTCCCATTGGTTAATTCTTGAGGAAGACTGGATGGAAAGGAATCAGAGAGGAAGAAAAGGCAGGAAGAAGGAAAGAAGGAAGGGTGGGAAAAGCAAAGATAAAAAGTCCTTGAACACTAAATACCTTGATTCCACCCAACTTTCAAGTGGATACCTAGAAAGAAAAAGGGCTCAATATCTTCATACCTTAAATTGTAGAAACAGATTTATTGCTCCTGGCCCTAGACTCCACATTAAATATTTAACATCTTCTACAATAACAATCAATTAATAGCGGGTAGCCAGGAATTTAAACATACCTTAAAAATGAGCTCTGGGTTTGAAGCAGCCACCTCTTCAATGTCGACGCCCCCCTGAGGGCTGCCCACCAGCACGGGGCCATTGCAGGACCGGTCCATCAGAATTGCCAGGTAAGTTTCTCTGGAAATGTCTAAGGCTTCAGCAACCATCACCTACCACATTAGTGGGAAAGTCAAATTAATTCAGCATTAAGCTGATTTCTACTTGGAAATCTATACAAACTTGCTACACCAATCAAACGGCTTCATTTTCAGGCTCTTAAAGCCCAGTGAGTGAGTTTGCAGAGCTTTGAGTTCTGCTCTCATGGTGCACACAATGCCCATTTTCACCTCCTTAATTGATCCTGTTAACCTGTTCAAGTGACACGTATTTGGTTTGCCTCAAGGAACCTTCCCACTTTAATCTTCTTTTTTTCCTTCCTCAAGAAACTGTGTCACTTAAGAAATACTCTAGAGAAGTGGCTGTTATTTTAATTTGAGATATTAACAGTACATCATATATATTGACAATATAATAATAATATATACAACTAATAATAATAATATTATAAAAGTTATATATACAATATTACTACACTGACTTTTCTCAGATTTCTCTGGTGGAAAACCAAGTATTATGGCCACAGACGGATTCTTTTACAGTATGTCTGATGCTTCATAGGTTTGTATATTTCTGTCTCTTTGATTACTATATTTTATCTTGTTTTATACTTTCTTTTAATTTACAAACAGAATATTTACTTGTTCAAAAATAATGGAAACAACACCAAAAATATATAAACGAGAAAGTGAAAGCAGCCCCCTGCCGCATAGCTCTACCTCAAACAAACCCCTCGGGCCCCAGAAGTCAGCACAGATATGAGCCTAGCAGGAACCTTTGTGATAACTAGAAAAAGGCACCCCTTCCTCTGGGAGTATGTGGTCACTTGCCAGGACCATGACTGGGCAAGGGACAAGTGGGATGGAAGAATGTCATTCAATTCCACGAGTGAGTGGGGACTCACTCCCTCAGCCAGGTGTCCTTTTGCTCTGTAGGACTTGAACTGCATGTTACAGCCCCACTGGGAAAACCACTGCTAACATTCTAGTCCTTTTCTACGTATCTGCAAGTGTTGCAATAATGGAATCATCAGGAAGCATATTATACACACTAGGATGCCTTTCTTTTTTTAAATCTCTCTCTTTTTTTTTTTTTTTTTTTTTTAAGACAGAGTCTCATTCAGTAACCCAGGCTGTAGCGCAGTGGCATGATCTCAGCTCACTACAACCTCCGCCTCCCTGCAACCTCTGCCTCCCATGTTCAAGCGATTCTCATGCCTCAGCCTCCCGAGTAGCTCGGCTTACAGGTACCTGCCACCATGCTTGGCTAATTTTTGTATTTTTAGCTGAGACGGGGATTCACCATGTTGGCCAGGCTGGTCTTGAACTGTTGACCTCAAGTGATCTACCTGCCTCGGCCTCCCAAACTGCTGGGATTATAGACATAAGCCACCACGCCTAGCCTCTTTTTTAAAATCTTAATACTACAACTTAAATATCTTGCTAAGGTCTTCTCTCTTCATTGTGATTACATGGTACTTATATGACAATATTTATTTAACCATGTTCCTGCTTTTATTTGTTTTTATTATTATTATTATTTTGAGACAGTCTTGCTGTGTTGCTCTCAGGCTGGAGTGCAATGGCACAACCATGGCTCACTGGAGCCTTGACCTCCCAGACGCAAACGATTCTCTCACCTCAGCCTCCTGAGTAGCCGAAACTACAGGCATCGTGCCTCCATACCCACCTAATTTTTGCTTTACTTTTTGTAGAGATGGGGTCTCACTATGTTGCCCAGGCTGGTCTCAAACTCCTGGATTCAAGCAATGCACTCACCTCGGCCTCCCAAAGTGTTGGGATTACAGGCACGAGTCATGGTTCCTGGCCTGCTGATAGACATTTACATGAACTTCAATTTTCCTAAAATGCTACTTTCCTAAAATGTGAGTATTTTTGTACATATATCTTTATTCATTACTTTTAGTATCCCTGTAGATAAGTACCCTAAAAGTGAAATGTCTAAGTTTTAAACTGTGAATATTTAAAATTTTGATAAGTACTGTCCAAGTGCTTGAGAGAGGTTGTTCCAACTTATACACCTAAAGAGAACAGTGAAAGATGTCTTGGGTGTTTAAAGAATATAAAAACAATCCCATAAATAATCAGTAATAGATGTGAAAACAATGAAAGCAGTTACACTGCTTTTCTTTTTTTTTGAGACAGAGTGTCGCTCTGTCGCCCAGGCTGGAGTGCAGTGACGCGATCTCAGTTCACTGCAAGCTCTGCTTCCCGGGTCCACACCATTCTCCTGCCTCAGCCTCCCGAGTAGCTGGGACTACAGGCGCCCGCCACCATGCCCAGCTAATTTTCTGTATTTTTAGTAGAGACGGGGTTTCACCATGGTCTCAATCTCCTGACCTCGTGATCCGTCCACCTGGGCCTCCAAAGTGCTCGGATTACAGGCGTTAGCCACCGCACCTGGCCACACTGCTTTTCTTACAAGTAGTTTAGTGATGGGTTCCACAAAAAAAGTTACAGATTAAGGATTAAGTAGCATTAGATTTTAACTACTCAGATACCACAAAAATACTTCAGTTTTAGGTCACATGAAATGGGATAAATATATGATGATCTAAAAAGCTATAATGGAATGAATACAGAACTCCTCTTTTCAAACTTTTTTTGAATTTATCATTAGTTAAAATAAAACATACAGGTCCTCCTACTGATTTATCAGAAATGGAAGTTCATAAGTATATAAAAACTATTTCTCAGCACACAGTGTTAGAATTAGCACAGAACCATTCTGATTTAAAGTTGATTTTTCTCACCAACAATGAAGGTCAAACCATCAGTCAGTACTTAATTCTCTCAGCCTTCAGGCTGCCTGAAACCGTCAATTCTTTCAGAATTTCTGATTGAGGAGCAGGACAATATTTGAAGCAAAAATACTTAGCCCTATTCTTTCCTTATAAAATACAATAACAACTTGTCATTTATAGAAATAACAAAGTTTACCTTTCTAAGCATCAACATTCATACAAACATTTTAAGAAATTAAGATAGTCATTTCTTCTAAAACTTTCTCTAGAAGAGAAAGCTGTTTTAAGAAATTTGGCACAAAATACAAAATGAGGAATGTGTTTGGTATATGCTTTCAGGTCTACTGGCATAACACTGTTCATTTTCTAATACAGAGTTAGTTTAGTGAATAATACTTAATGACTTTCAGTAGTTATTCTTAGAGGCAACACAAAATTATAATTTTTTAGGATAAGTGTCATTCAAGAGTCCTATTCTTAATCTTCAAAAATGTTGACAGATGTGCTCTGTATTCCACCAAATTTCTATTTGTGAAGCCCAGATGCTGTCTGAAACAGCTCTTGCTTCATAGGAGTAATGTATGACTCTTTAAGACAATGTCACCAGGAAAATGATAATTATCAAGAGATAATTCAAGAAATTTTACACAACAAAGACCAGTTTGTTGACATCGTCATGCCTTCCAAATGACTGAGGATGACAGAGTATTTTAGGAAGTGTTGTAGAGAAATCTAAACGGAATCCACAAACACTCATCCCTGAGCAACTCCATTAGATACATTTCAAAAGAGCTTCACCTGTGAGTTACACAAAGACTATGTTGACACGTCCTCTTTGTGGAGTCCACCAGTATAGAAAGCTTTTTAACTTTCTTTGACCTATCTACCACTGAATCTGTTTTCTTAAAAATATCATGCTACTTGAATTGTGGTCAGGAGATGAGTGCTAGCGCACAAACTATTTGTAACACACCCATGAACAGAGAAGATTAAAAGTACATTCTTGAATTTTAAATTCATTACAGAGCAGTAACCACTATTTGTACTGAATCCTGGACCACGTGATGAGTAGCACTGTCTCATGGGCCCTAGTACTAGCCCCAGGAACACATAACGCATTGGCACAGACTTAGAAAACAAATATCTGATGTGTATAAATGTGTGTATGTGTTTAATAGCTTCTCAAATAAATTTAGAATCAAAAACTTCTATAATCTGGGGACTTCTACTTTTGAGAAAATGGAGTAGACATATTTTTCCCTATTCTTCCTGCTAAGTACAAATAAAAACCTTGGACATATATATACATAAAACTTAAGGTGACTCTGAAAGTTATAGAGAAGAAGGGAGACTAGCTAGGGAGCTTAAAGTCCAAGGAAGCGCATAGTAGTGAGTCTCCTGTGTTTTCTTTGGCCTCATAAATCTTAGGCAGGGTGCTGGGTGCTAGAGAAGCCAGCAACCCAAAAACATTAACAGACACAGACAAAGAAATCTCCAGGCTCACATGGTTTCACTAGGGAAGTTCACTAAGCATTTAACAAGAAATCAACACCAACTAACAATGAGTATGTTGGACACTGAAATTAAGAATCCAGTGCCACTTGTAATTGCTGTAAAAGAGAACAATGTATGTGTAAATCTAACAAAACATATACCAAACGTATATGCTGAAAACAATACAACACTGATGAAATAAATCAAAGGAGGCCTAAAAAAAGGAGAGACATATCATATACATGGGTTGTAAGACTTAATATAACAAAAAATCAATTCCCTCCAAATTCATATACAGGTTTAGTAAGATTCCTATCAAAATCTCCGCAGGATTTTTTCATAAAGACAAAATTGTTCTAGATTGTACATAAAAAGGCATAGGAACTAGAATGGGTAAAACTGTTTTGGAAAAGAAGAATAAAGCAAGAAGAGTTATTCTACTCAATTTCAGAACTTACATAAATATAGTAATTAAGATTCTGTGTTGTTGGTGGAGGGACAGACACAAAGATCAATGGAACAAAATAGAAAACCCCAAAACAGACTCAAAGAAATATGCCTAGCTGAATTTTGACAAAGATGTAAAAGCAATTCAATGGAGAAAAGATAAGCCTTTTCAAAAAATGGTGCAGGAGCAATCGAATATCACATCCCCCTTACCCCTTAAAAAATAACCTTGACCTAAGTCTCACAATTTATTCAAAAGTTAGCTCAAAATGGATCACAAACCTAAATATAAAACAGAAAACTATAAAACATCTAGAAAAAAATATGAGAAAATTTTTATTACATAAGGCAAGGTAAAGAGGACTTAGACCTGATACTAAAAATGTATAATCCATAAAGGAAATACTGATGTATTGAACTTCATCAAAATCAAACACTTTTGCCCTGCAAATGACCCTGTTGAAAAAATGAATATATATTGTTTTGCAGTTCTGGAGGCTGGGAAGTCCAAGATCAGTGCACTGCCATTTGGTGACACGGCCTTTCTTGCTTCATCCTCACATGGCAGAAAGTGGAAATGCAAAACAGGTCTAAGCTAGTTCCCTTCAGCCCTTTCATAAGGCACTACCAGGGATGTCCAATATTTTGGCTTCCCTGGGCCACACTGGAATAAGAAGGATTGTCTTGGGCCGCACATAAAATACACTAACGATAGCTGAGCTAAGAAACTAAAATTGAAAAAAATCTCATAATGTTTAAGAAAAGTTACAGATTCGTCTCGGACCACTTTCAAAGCCATCCTGGGATGCATGTGGCCTGTGGGTTGGACAAGCTTGCACTAATCCATTCATGAGAGCAGAGCCTTCATGACTAATCACTTCCCAAAAGGCTCTACCTCTTAATGCCACCACAATGGGGATTAAATTTCAACACGCATTTTGGAGGGAACATTCAGACTATAGCATCCATGAACAGACAATTCACCAATGACAATCTACAGATGGCGAATAAGCACATGAAAAGATGTTCAACATCTCTAACCATTAGGGAAATGCAAATTAAAATCACAACGAAATATCACTACACACCCATAAGAATAGCTAAAATAATACCACCACCACCAAATACGGGCTAGAATGTGGAGAACCCTGATCACTTACACATTGCTGATGGCAATGCAAAATGGAACAGCCATGCTGGAAAACATTCGTTAGTTTCTTAAGAAAACTAATCATACAACTTCCATACAGCCCAACAATTATCCCCCAAAATGAACATTTATATTTATACCAAAAACATGCTCATGAATGTCCAGAGTGGCTTTATTTGTAATAACCAAAAACGAACCAACCCAGATGTCTTTCAACAGATGATGGTTAAAAAAACTGTGGTAGGTACATCCATATCATAGATTGCTACATAGCAAGGAAAAGGACTGTAATGGGATTATTACACATTGGATGCCTGTATCAAAACATCTCATGTATCTTGTAAATATATACACCTACTATGTACCCACAAAAATTAACAAAAGAAAATGGAACTAAATACTGATAAATACAACAACTTAAGAGTTTTCCACAAAACTCTCCCTGAAAAGTAAAAACAGGATGTTACCACTGCACTGTCCTGCAGCATGGTGCACTGGTAGAGACCACTGATCTGTGATGCTATGTTAATGGAGCAGACAGCTGTCATCCCAAAAGGCGGGACCCTAATTTGCTGTTAGGACACGACCTTCTAACCATGGATGCTTTTCAGGGCTGACACATGTGATCTGTGTAGTTGTATAGGGATTTAACGTTTAGCAATGGCTGTCTTGAAATTTTAACACGAGTCCCCTGCCTTTTTATTTTGCACTGGATTCTGCAACCCAGATAGCTAGTTCTAGTGTCTGGATACACAAAAGGGATGGTGAAAGGTAGACTGGCAGGAGGGAGAGTTAGGTTCTGCTCTCAGCTCTACCACTCACAATTTCATGATTGAGGCAGGCCACTTTCCTGTGGGCTTTATTTTCTATGTGTGGATGAGGGGTGTGTGTCCACATGCTATACATACTTGGGTGCTTCAGCTGATCTTCCTAATGAAATATAGTCCCAGCAATAAAAATGGCTCAAAATTGTAGTCATCCCAAAATAAGGAATGGGGCATTTAGAAAAACAACCACAATAGGTAATTCTGACAGACACACCTGGAGTTGAGGGCCACTGTGTGGGAGCAGCGAATGTCCCTCATTGAGTATAAGGCTGTCATAGCAAGCACTTCTCAACTAAACAGAATACATCTGTGTTCTCAGAGGGACAGCCATTGCTTGGTCACTCACCCTCACCCACTTTTGCTAAATGCTAATGATAATAAATAATATTACTATCATAGAGCCCTTTTTATTTCTTTTCAAAGACATACCACTTACTAAACAGATTAGATGAGCTTTAAAAAATAAAATGGCACATTGCCAAAGAGCAGTATTTCATTAGATTCTGTCAAAAACTAAAGGATGGTTTTCTTTTCTATTTTTTAACACATACATAGAAAATGACCCAAAGCATCCATATTACCTTGTTAACTTTCACACCTTCTTTTGGAGTTTGTTTTGTCGCTAGATTGTACCCAATCATCTGTTTAGCCAACTGTCCCACAACATTTGGGCTAAGAGAAAGAGAAAACAAGCAGAAAATGAATGTTTATTGAAAATCATTTTAAAGCAGAGTCCTTACACAGAGTCTCATGTCTACACTGCAAAGGGTTCACCTTCACCCTCACAAAATCCATGGGTCTTTCTGCTTATGTGCTGCGTGTTTAGCACTGTACTAGAGGTTCACTGAGAGCAAAATAAAAATGAGTTCATGAATGAATAAATAAAACAAAAGATGCTTTGTGACCTCTTCACCCAAAAAAGTTACAGTCATAGTAAAGAGATAATGCTAAAATGCATACCAGAATCAGATAAGAGTTGACTGAAGATCCGGCAGCGGAAAACTAGGGAGATATTGAACAATGAGAGGGATAGGAAGAGGGTAAAGATCAAAGTAAATAGTAAAAAGGTGTGTGACAGGAACAGGGAGGAGAGGAAAGTGTTCAGTGCTACGAGACACAGTAGATGAAGGTGAAAAGACAGGCTCAAATAAAGGAAAGCTTGGACTATCAGAAGGGAGGTACCCCAGATGCCACTGGTAATGGGGAGTCACTGCAGGTTCTTGAATAGGAGTGACATTATGGAAGTAGCATTTCAGTTGGAAGTGGTATCATTTCCAACATTTATGATGAATCATTGATTGTCTAGGAGAGAAGGACTGTCAAGTTTTCACCAATTAGTAAGAATAATCATTTTATGGGAGCAGAAGGGAAACTAGGCTACTGCCAGAGCCCTCTACCTATGATTTCAGTTTCTTCTAGTTGCTTTGGCCCGCTCCTACCCCACCACAAGCATTCTCAGTGTGCCTTTCAATCTTGAGCAAGATCTTCCATAACTGCTTGGCCGAAAGACAAGGAATAACAACCTCCAGACTTACTCTTTTGTTAAATGAACACCTCCTTTCAAACCACTATTGAAGACACCTTTTCCTCTTCCTCCAGCTAAGATCTGGGCTTTTAAAACAATTTCTTTTGCATCTGAAAAGAAAATCCAGAGTTGGTAACTGATTTTAAATTTTGTTTGTTTTTTAAGCAACAAGGAAAGCAATAATGGCACATAACTTCCAAGTAACTGGTAAAAGCTCTCTCAAACTAACTTTGAAAATAAATGCAATGAAGAACTTAAAAAAAAAAAAATCAATGTGCCTAATACAGAGCTTGTTTACTGAGGATATTCAAATGCTTCCTACCAGTTTAATCATCTAATACTTGACCTTCCCAAGGGAAAGCAAGGCATGTGTTCCCTTGCTCTTTTGAGTGTGTCAGAAGCAGCTAAATAAATCCTGGAAGGAGGTATTAATTTTACTGTGCAATGGCACTCCCATATGGCAGAGGCACCAGTCTGCCAGTAAGAGGAGCTAACCATCAGAGATGTCAAAGGGAAGACTGGATTGTGTGGGGGAAGGTTTAAAGACAAGACACAAAGGTCAGAGTTAATAACTGCATTATTGGAAACCAACAGCTTTCTGAGCAGTTGTTCTATATATTGATAGGGTTGGGCCAGGGAGGAGGCAATGGATTAAAACTAAAAGCAAGCAGTATTTTAAAATTATTGGCAAGGTAACAAAATATCCTGGGGCAAAGTAGTTGTGGAATCTTTGTTTCTCTTCACACTCCAGGAATGAAAGAACTCTCTAATCTTGACTTTTTAGATGAGAGTTATTAACACAAGTATGTTCCCTTGCAGGGAAGCTGGGTGCGTGAAGTAGCCCAGTGACAAATGGGGTCTTTAGCAAACAGGGTAGCTCCCCTCCCCAACTACCAAAAAAAAAAAAAAGCCTCCAAATCAAATATGTTTAATAAACCAAATAGCACACATCTGCAGACCACAGCTGATACTGACATCCTCTGTTTGTGAGTCATCTTTATTTAAAATCAGAGAACCCAATCGATCCTCTATAAGGCCGTGAGAGTATTCTGGTTCAGTATACCAGATTTAGAATCTGCAAACCCAGGTTTCAATCTGGACTTCATCCCTCACCCAGCTGTGTGACATGAGGCAAGTTACTTAATGTCTCTGAAACTCGGTTTATTCAACTGTGAAATGATGATGAGGGTTGTTTTAAAAATTAAATGAACACACATGAATGCTTTATCCCAGAGCCTGAAAACTCATGATTAATTAAAAACTATTGCCTCGACCAGTTAGTTCATTCATTACCTTTGTATATTGTAAAGAATGAAAGGGATCATTACAGAGATAGCTAAACCAAAAAACTAACATTTTGTTGGTATCTGCCACTGCTCAATGAAGCAAGCGCTCCATTAAGTTTGGTTATTTCAGCTATTACTGTCACTGTCATCATCACTGTTACTCACAAGCAAGCAGGTAAAGGTTCAAATGGAAAGAGCTGTGAAAGGTTTTATCATGAAGGCAATAGGGAGCTACAGAAGTATTTTACAGAAGGCATTCGGCCAGCTGATGTCACACCATTGAGGCTCCTTCACTGTCTTTATTGGTTAGTCTTCTTGTCTCCTATATTTGCTTACACTCAGAAAGCTGAAGCCCACCTTTTTCTCAGAAGCAAACACAGTTTTTTCTTAGAATGCTGTCCTGTGTACCCTCTGGCAATAATTTCTGCCCTAGATACGAACCATCACAACATCGGTCAAGCCCTGTCTTAAAATAAACTGGTTTCCCTCAAGCTGAGTAGAAGACAAATTAATTGTCAGAAACTTACAAGGAAAGCAACCAAGTAAAATGAATGCACTGCATATTTAGCATACTGTAAGAACAGTAGTAAGAGCAAGGATATCGGAGTTAAACAGACCTGGCTACAATCTCCAACTCCACCTGTCACTTTCTTTGCAGAGAAGAAACAACTGAGATTCAGAAAGGTAAAAGTAGCATGCCCCTCTGTAAAGCAGTCATATTAAAGGAGTCTACAGTGTAAGGATGATGTGAAGAATAAATGAAATATAGTAAAGTGCCTGGCACACTTTTTTAAGTCAAAATATGACAGCTATCATCATTATAATAATTTTCAGCAATTAAGAAAAAATGGCACACAGGAAGACATTTCCTATTTTCTTTGGAAGACATCAACTGGAAAATACTTTTGCTGTCTACTCAACTTTTTAATTGTGATCACTTCAAATTCTTTAAAATAACTGGCATTCCATTGCCATTATCATTTTTCATATCCTTGTCATCCCAAAGAGATGCCTTCCTCTCTGAGCTTTCCAGCAGCAAAACCTGAAAGCCAGAGAGAATACCTAATTGGGCATTGTTAATTGGCACTACATAGGCTTGATTAGATCAGCTTTAGTCATGAACCATCAAGACACAGAAACAGTTGTATCCTCAATGAAATGCTGTCAATTAAACGTGTCGCTATTTGACCTCCAGCCAAAAGCATTTCATGCAAAACAGTTGGTAGACCAAGCAACCAGTTCAGAGACTCTGAAACCATAGATCAGGACAAATAGAAAAAGACAACAACCTATGCACATCTGCAACATACACCCCAGGCCAAAAATGAGTTCACTAAAATCATCTCTTCTGATTAAATCTCAAGTGCTAAATCAATATAGTAAGTCAGCAAGTCAGCAGTCCAAAGTAAAGCAAGTTTTCTCATCTTGAGAAAACTCTCATGAAGTAATTTAATTCAATGCTTATTTACTCAAGGTGCTGAAAATTAAGTAAAATAACTAAATCCCACTCAACAGTAACTCGTCTCTTCATTCAGTATTTACCAAATTGATTCACATGTACTAAATGTCACTGTGTCTATTTATTTAAAGATCTGATCTCTCCCAAAGCTCAAATTTCTTTTTTTTTTTTTTGACATTGCCTCTTGCCCCAATCCTAAACAGTATTAGAAAAGAAAAAAAATTCCAATACACGAAATGCAATTTTGTCTGAATAAGATGATTTAACCATCCTTTAGAAAAACAAGCTAACAGGACAGAGGAAAATAACCCCAATAGGTATTGGGGTTTTTTTCGGTTTTTTTCTTTTTTCTTTTTTTAGACAGAGTCTCACTTTGTCACCCAGACTGGAGTGCAGTGGTGTGATCTTGGCTCACTGCAACATCTTCCTCCCAGGTTCAAGCGATTTTCCTGCCTCAGCCTCCCGAGTAGCTGGGATTACAGGCACGTGCCACCATGCCCAGCTAATTTTTTGTATTTTTAGCAGAGACAAGGCTTCCCATATTGCTCCAGCTGGTCTCAAACTCCTGAGCTCAGGCAATCTGCCCATCTCAGTCTCCCAAAGTGCGAGGATTACAGGCATAAAATAGATTTTATATAGAAGTGGACTGCAACCTAGACGTTGATAATTATATTATTGGACTCTGAGTTGGTATAACTCGGGTCTGGATAACTCCAAAGTCTTTGCTCTTAATTGCTATTTTTATATGCAGCAGCCTAAGTATGCAATGTCTTCACTCAATTTTGTTCATTTCCTAGTGAGTTTCTGAAAATAACCAGTACTCATGGCTAGGTTTTCACTCAGTTTAATGGGAACCAGTTTATTAGAATTTACATATATTTTCGTAGAAAACACTGTAAGACGTACCTGACAAACTTATAAACATGTAAGACTCTCAAACACAATATCACTTAAGAGAATGATATTTAGAGCCATTTAAAAAGTCTAAGTAAAACCTCACTCTGTGTTTTTTTTTACTTTATTGGCTGAATTATAACAATGCTTTTGCAAATGTTTTCTTTTCATTCTTTACCACAAGTGTTATTCTAATTATAATACAGTTTTATACCAATTTTTATAGATCCCCAATAGTCACATGCTGGATAATAAACATTCTTGGAAGC
Organism: Rhinopithecus bieti; assembly: GCF_001698545.2. Taxonomy (NCBI): domain Eukaryota; kingdom Metazoa; phylum Chordata; class Mammalia; order Primates; family Cercopithecidae; genus Rhinopithecus; species Rhinopithecus bieti. The sequence continues at coordinate 656,018 of NW_016819951.1, forward strand.
AGCGGATCTAAAGGGAAAAAATCAATTCATTAAGAAAAGCATAATCTAAATAGAATACACATTTTTAATTAAGCAAGCTTTGTAAAATGTGGTTCACTTACTTTTCTTAGAGATGGCTTTCTGAAAACATATTTACACAAAGTAATGTTCACAAGACATATTTCAGAGCCATAACAGGAATCATAGTAAATGCCTGAAATGTTAATCAAATATATTTACAAAAGCAAGTTATTTTCAACTACTTTTTAAAAACAGTTCAGTGATGAATCAACTATTTGTGTTACTGAGCTGGTTTTTATTCAGCATTGCTCTTTTCTAAAATATAATGCTTTCCTAAATGCTAAATGTATCACTGATACTGCAATGAGATGACTACTACAACGATCATCTATTTGGAGTCAATAATGTTGGACTTGTTGTGGAAACTGATTGCCATGTTTCACTGACTGGAGCAAAACTGGAATATCCCAGTTCTCAGCACAATTGTATTGTGTAACACATAGCATGGCAATCGCCTTTCATGAGATTTGATAGAATTCCTAATTGAGAAAGTTAAATTGTATTGCAGAATTTCAGACTTACCTATTACCAGAAGGCAAGGAGAAGGGAAAGTGAAAGGCAAGAGAAGAGTCGAAAGATACTAGGTAAAGACGAACTTTAATAAAGAATATACAATTACATAGAGATAAGCTAGAGGCCTCGGTGCCAAATTCCTGAAGGAAATGAGCTCACTTCTATGTTTGCATTATGACTTCAAAACCCAAACATAAAAATAGAGAGTTACCAATCTTCAATCATTACTATAATATCACATATAGACTGACACATATTTCCTCAAGTTGCAACTGGGTTGGTGGGAATAAGATGATACTGTGATAATTCTCCATATGTCCAAAGGCATCTTTGAGACTGAAATAATTATTTCAGTTTTCAACATGTCTGACATGGACTTTTCAAATTTGGGAGAGAATTTCAAACACACAGCACATTAGAATAAACCACTTCACCGCTGGTCACATCACTTGACTGAATGAAACTGGAGATATGCGGCTTCCCAGTAGACTGCTGCCCATCAGAGATTTGAATCGTATATGTCTAAAACAGCCACTTTCAAATATAAGTAAAAGACAGAAATAGAACCATCTCCAGGACAAGGATTTTGTGATACAAATAGGAAGTTATCCAGGGAGATATTATTTCAAATCAAGAAATCCTTAACTGATAAGGCTTTCATGTAAGTTTTAAATCTAAAATTTCCTTTTGAATATGATTCCATATTATGAAAAAAAATCCTTTATTTGGATACTGTGGGGCATGATAATGCCATTTTAAGAGTTTGAGTCTTTAAAATGGTAATATCTTAACACAAAACATATTAATGCTTTCGATGGAATAATTTTAATTTTAGTCCCTACAAAAATTCCTGAAGTTTATTAAATCATTGTTTTTTCATATTTGCCATACTCTTTAAAATATTGTATATTTATTACTGTATTATAGGCCACATTAAAATCTGTAATATAAATTAGGCTACTCTTCTGATCTTGTCACTAATCTTACTTATTGCTTTCATAACCGTTAATATACATTTTGTTGGTGATAAAATTTTTAAAGGTAGATAAAAATTACCTCTAGAAAAACCCAATTCAATTGTAATATCTTACTATTTCTTCTCAGTAAAAGATACAGTCTTGCTCTTTTCATGTAGTTTAATACTAGTAAGCCAATCTTACACTGTGTCAATTATATTAAAAGATATATTTCTACACAAAAGCCTTAGGACAGAACTCCCTAACACTGATGGCAAAAAAAAAAAAAAAAAAAA
>NW_016819951.1:658013-663133 GCF_001698545.2 Rhinopithecus bieti
AAAAAAAAAAAAAAAAAAATACCCATGTGACCTCATTCAACACCCATAACTAATTAAAGAATTTTTAACACTGTAAGAATGAAACCACAGGACATTAAACATATCTTCTGCAGATGAAGCCACTTGAAGAAATGACAGTTTTTCAGAAGAATACAAGTTTCTTCAAAAGAACAAACTTCCAGAAGAAATCTCTACTGATTAATTACAGTTTAGAGCAATCGTATTATGATATACATTGACAGTAAAAATACCTGTGTAACACTTGTAATTTCAAGAGATGCTGGAAACAGTCATGGAAGATGAAAAGCATTTATGAAAGCCAAAAGTATTTCTACTGTGCTATGTGTACGTATTTAAAGAGAAGGAACGATAAAGGAAAACTAGCTATAAAAAAAAATCATGTTTCCCCCTGATTTTCAAACCAAAGATGTGAGTCAGCCAGGGTTCAATTAAGGAAGCAGAACTACTATGACTTATAGACAAGGGATTTATTATAGGAATCAAAGCTTGCACAATTACAAGAGGAGGTGAGAAAGGGCAGGTCTAAAAGTGAGGTTGGAGGATCCTAGAAGCCCCCAGCCAGTCAAGCAGAGGTATCAGCACCTCCAGATAGAGAAGTGGATGGCAAAGGAGGAGGTGGGGAAAAGGACTTGGGACTTGCTACCAAGTGCTACAGTTTGGATGCATGTCCCCACAAAATCTCTCGTTGAAATTTGATCTCCAGTGTTGGAAGACAGGCCTAATTGGAGGTGCTTGGATCATGGGAGAGGATCCCTTATGAATAGATTATCTGGAACTTAAAACAAAATTAAATTTAAAAATAAATAAATAAATAAATAAATAATCCATCCTCACACAAATTCTGTGCAAACTCCTCTTTTAGTCAACTCGACCCAAAACTATACAGGGAAGGGAATCCTGGAAAATGTAGTTCCAGCTTAAACAAAGTGACACAGTACAAGTCATCACACCTGATAGCTAAAACATCTGACAGCAGAGCCCACAAGTGTTGTGGGTTCAAAATGAACAGCTCTGAAACGTTTCTGAGTGGCTTGAGACTCCATCTCTCCTTTGGCTGCATATTACTGAAGGCTACTTGACATTAAGGGGATTCTCTTGTCGACCATAACCAGTGATGAGGAAGGGTAGAACAAAAGGTGGCCACAGTCAGAACAGCCCTCGGTGTGCACACACTCATATCCTGCTGGTGGAATATAAACTCATGAAGGTTTCATTTTCAGAGCCAAATGGAATGACTGTGAACTTTAAAATGTATGTAATATATACAATGTCTTGCTGCACCTATATTTAAAGATGTTTGTTTCACTTTTATAGCAGTATTACTAATATTCAGAGATCATCCACCTTCTTGATTAGAAATCTTATATTTTCCTTGATTTCTGTTATTTAAATCCATTCCTCTCTCAGACCCTCCCCCATTAGTGATGGGCGCCCTCATAGGCAATCACAACTGTACAGAATCTTTGCCCTGCTGTCTGTTCATCACCATCATTCACTGCCTATGGTCTCTGGACCATACTCCTGCCAGTGTTCTCGAGGTATTCCTGTCCACAAGGAAGGTGAGGACAATCCTTCACCTTCACATGAGTAGGTCCTTTCAGAGGGGATCCTAAAGCATTGTGGCTGAGCCCTTAGTGACAGTTTTTTCCTTTACAGCATGGACTATATGAACACCCTCCAGGGAAGACTCTGGCTCAATCAGGCACCACTTCACGCTAAACCTGAGACCACTGTGCCTGCAGATCACCAGGCCCTGCTGCCCAGTCATCTCCTTCTCATTCAGACACATCATCCCTCAGGAACCCTTCACCTCTCCAACCCATTCTGCTCTTTAGAGGAACTCATTTTCCAGACAGTCAATGCAGACTGAAATCAAACTCCCTCTCACAGGTCCTGAGCCCAGTGCAAATCAAGGAATCAGGCGGGGCAACTTATTTCATACAGCTGAAAAAATCACAACAGTTAAAAAGTATCTGGAATCTTTGAAGGCAATTAGGAAGGCCATCTGCTCAAGACTGACAAAAAAAATCCTTTGATAGCACAATCATACTTCCATGAAAACTGACATGAGAATTAAAGATTTTTATTGCAATGGAGTTATACTAGTGAAACACTAAAAATAATCCAAATGTCCACCAACATCTGGACACTATTGGGAAAATAAATTTTATGTATCCAAATAATAAAACAATAAAATGCCATATGTACAGTCATTAACAATAATTAAGTATACTTTCTAAAATTACACTTTAGGTTCTGGGATACATATGCAGAAAGTGCAGGTTTGTTACATAGGTATACACATGCCATGGTGGATTGCTGCACCCACCCATCAACCAGTCATCTACATTAGGTATTTCTCCTAAGGCTATCCCTCCCCTTGCCCCCAACCCACTGACAGGCCCCAATGTGTGGTGTTCCCCTCCCTGTGTCCATGTGTTCTCATTGTTCAACTCCCACTTATGAGTGAGAACATGCAGTGTGTGGTTTTTTGTTCCTGTGTTAGTTTGCTGAGAATGATGGTTTCCAGCTTCATCCATGTCCCTGCAAAGGACATGAACTCATCTTTTTGTATGGCTGCATAGTATTCCATGATATATGTGTGCCACATTTTCTTTATCCAGTCTGTCACTGATGGGCATTTGGGTTGGTTCCAAGTGTTTGCTATAGTGAACAGTGCTGAAATAAACATATGTGTGCATGTGTCTATATAGTAGAGTGATTTATAATCCTTTGGGTATACACTCAGCAATGGGATTGTTTGGCGAAACGGTATTTCTAGTTTTAGATCTTTGAAAAATTGCCACTGTCTTCTACAATGGTTGAACTAATTTACACTCCCACCAACAGTGTAAAAATGTTCCTATTTCCCAACATCTTCTCTAGCATCTGTTGTTTCCTGACTTTTTAATGACTGCCATTCTAACTGGCGTGAGATGATAGCTCACTGTGGTTTTGATTTGCATTTCTCTAATGACCAGTGATGATTAGCTTTTTCTCATATGTTTGTTGGCCACATAAACGTCTTCTTTTGAGAGGTGTCTGTTCCTATCCTTCACCAACTTTTTGATGGGGTTGTTTTTTTCTTGTAAATTTGTTACAGTTCCTTGTAGATTCTGGATATAGCCCTTTGTTAGATGGATAGATTGCAAAAATTTTCTCTCATTCTGTAGGTTGCCTTTTCGCTCTGATGATAGTTTCTTTTGCTGTGCAGAAGCTCTTTAGTTTAATTACATCCCATTTCTCAATTTTGGCTGTTGTTGCCATTGCTTTTGGCACTTTATTCATGAAGTCTTTGCCCATGCCTATGTCCTGAATGGTATTGCCTAGGTTTTCTTGTAGGGTTTTGATGGGTTTAGGTCTTACGTTTAAATCTTTACTCTATCTTGAGTTAATTTTGGCATAAGGTGTAAGGAAGGGGTCCAGTTTCAGTTTTTTGCATATGGCTAGCCAGTTTTCCCAACACCATTTAGGAATAGGGAGTCCTTTCCTTATTGCTTGTATTTGTCAGGTTTGTCAAAGATCAGATTGTTGTAGATGTGTGGTGTTATTTCTGAGGCCTCTGTTGGTCTATATATGTGTTTTGGTACCAGTACCATGTGGTTTTGGTTACTGTAGCCTTGTTGTGCAGTTTGAAGTCAGATAGTGTGATGCTTCCAGTATTCTTTTTGGTTAGGATTGTCTTTGTTTTAGGGGCTCTTTCTTGGTTCCATATGAAAGTTAAAGTAGTTTTTACTAATTCTCTCAAGAAAGTCAATGGTAGCTTCATGGGCATAGCATTGAATCTGTAAATTACTTAGGGCAGTGTGGCCATTTTCACAATATTGATTCTTCCTATCCACGAAGATGGAATGTTTTTCCATTTGTTTATGTTTTCTCTTATTTCCTTGAGCAGTGGTTTGTGGTTTTCCTTGAAGAAGTCCTTCACATCCCTTATAAGTTGTATTCCTAAGTATTTTATTCCCTTTGTAGCAATTGTGAATGGGAGTTTACTCATGATTTGGCTCTGTTTGTCTATTATTGGTGTATAGGAATGCTTGTGATTTTTGCACATTGACTTTTTATCATGAGACTTCACTGAAGTTGCTTATCAGCTCAAGGGGATTTTGGGTAGAGATGATGGGGTTTTCTAAATATACAATCATGTCATCAACTAACAGAGACAATTTGACTTCCTCTCTTCCTATTTGAATACCCTTTATTTATTTCTAGTGACTGACTGCCCTGGCCAGAACTTCTAATACTATGTTGAATAGGAGTGGTGAGAGAGGGCATGCTTGTCTTGTGCCAGTTTTCAAAGGAAATGCTTCCTGCTTCTGCCCATTCAATATGACATTGGCTGTGGGTTTGTCATAAACAGACCTTATTATTTTGAGATACATTCCATCAATACCTAGTTTATTGAGAGTTTTTAGCATGAAGGGGTATTGATTTTTATCAAAGGCCTTTTCTGCATCTATTGAGATAATCATGTGGTTTTTGTCTTTGGTTCTGTTTATATGCTGTATTACGTTTATTGATTTGTGTATGTTGAACCAGCTTGGCATCCCAGGGATGAAGCCTACTTGATCGTGGTGGATAAGCTTTTTGATGTGCTGCTGAATTCAGTTTGCCAGTATTTTATTGAGGATTTTAGTTAGCATCAACGTTCATCAGGAATACTGGCCTGAATTTTTCTTTTTTTTATTGTGTCTCTGCCAGGTTTGGTATCAGGATGATGCTGGCTTCATAAAATGAGTTAGTGAGGAGTCCCTCTTTTTCTATTGTTTGGAATAGTTTCAGAAGGAATGGTACCAGCTCCTCTTTGTACCTCTGGTAGAATTCGGCTGTGAATCCATCTGGTCCCGGGCTTTTTTTGGTTGGTAGTCTATTAATTACTGCCTCAATTTCAGAACTTGTTATTGGTCTATTCAGGGATTCAACTTCTTTCTGGTTTAGTCACGGGAGGGTGTATGTGTCGAGGAATTTATCCATTTCTTCTAGACTTTCTAGTTTATTTGCATAGAGGTGTTTATAGTATTCTCTGATGGTAGTTTGTATTTCTGTGGGATCAGTGGTTCCCCTTTATCATTTTTTATTGTGTCTATTGGATTCTTCTC
>NW_016819951.1:666211-673908 GCF_001698545.2 Rhinopithecus bieti
TGGCTTCATAAAATGAGTTAGTGAGGAGTCCCTCTTTTTCTATTGTTTGGAATAGTTTCAGAAGGAATGGTACCAGCTCCTCTTTGTACCTCTGGTAGAATTCGGCTGTGAATCCATCTGGTCCCGGGCTTTTTTTGGTTGGTAGTCTATTAATTACTGCCTCAATTTCAGAACTTGTTATTGGTCTATTCAGGGATTCAACTTCTTTCTGGTTTAGTCACGGGAGGGTGTATGTGTCGAGGAATTTATCCATTTCTTCTAGACTTTCTAGTTTATTTGCATAGAGGTGTTTATAGTATTCTCTGATGGTAGTTTGTATTTCTGTGGGATCAGTGGTGATATCCCCTTTATCATTTTTTATTGTGTCTATTTGATTCTTCTCTCCTTTCTTCCTTCTTATTCTGGATAGTGGACTATCTATTTTATTAGCCTTCTCAAAAAACACAGCTCCTGGATTCTTTGATTTTTTTGAAGGGTTTTTCATGTCTCTATCTCCTTCAGTTCTGCTCTAATCTTAGTAATTTCTTGTCTTCTGCTTGCTTTTGAATTTGTTTGCTCTTGCTTCTCTAGTTCTTTTGATTATGATGTTAGGATGTCTATTTTAGCTCTTTCTTGCTTTCTCCTGTGGGCACTTAGTGCTATAAATTTCCCTCTAAACACTCACTGCCTTAGCTGTGTCCCAGAAATTCTGGTACGTTGTGTCTTTGTTCTCATTGGTTTCAAAGAACTTATTTATCCACTGGTTTGAAATTCTCACTGCCAACATATCAGTCTGAAATTGACCTGGGATGCTTGGTGGGGGGAGGGGCATCTGCCATTAGGCTTGAGTAGGTGGTTTTCCCCTAAGAGTATAAACAAGGTTGCCTGGAAGTTCGGACTGGGCAGAGTCCACCACAGTTTGGCAAAGACACTGTAGCCAGACTGCCTGTCTAGATTCCTCCTCTCTGGGCGGGGCGTCTCTGAAAGAAAGGTAGCAGCCCCAGTCAGAGACTTATAGATCAAACTCCCATCTCCCTGGGATACAGCACCTGCTGGAAGGGGTGGCTGTGGGCGCAGCTTCAGCAGGGTTAAAAGTTCCTGCTTGCCGGCTCTGAAGAGAGCAGCAGATCTCCCAGCACAGTGCTCGAGCTCTGCTAAGGGACAGATTGACTTTCAAATGGGTCCCTGATCCTGATCCCCAAGGGACAGACTGCCTCCTCAAGTTGGTCCCTGATCCCTGTGCCCCTTGACTGGGAGACACCTCCAGCTGGGGTCGACAGAAACCTCATAAAGGAGAGCTCTGGCTGGCATCTGGCGGGTGCCCCTCTGTGATGAAGCTTCCAGAGGAAGGAACACACAGCAATCTTTGCTGTTCTGCATCTTCCACTAGTGATACTCAGGCAAACAGGTTCTGCAGTGGACCTCCAGCAAACTCCAACAGACCTGTAGCAAAAGGGACTGACTGTAAGAAGAAAAACTAACAAACAGAAAGGAATAGCATCAACATCAACAAAAAGGATGTCCACTCAGAAATCCCATTCAAAGGTCACCAGCATCAAAGACCAAAGGTGGATAAACTCACGAAGATAAGGAAGAACCAGTGCAAAAAGGCTGAAAATCCCAAAACCCAGAACACCTCTTCTCCTCCAAAGAATCACAACTCCTGGCCACCAAGGGAACGAAGCTTGATGAAGAATGAGTTTGACGAATTGACAGAAGTAAGTTTCAGAAGGTGGGTAATAACAAACTCCTCTGAACTAAAGAAACATGTTCTAACCCAGTGCAAAGAGGCTAAGAACCTTGAAAAAAAGGTTAGATGAATTGCTAACTAGAATAACCAGTTTAGAGAAGAACAAAAATGACCTGATGGAGCTGAAAAACACAGCACAAGAACTTCGTGAAGGATACACAAATATCAGTAGCCAAATAGATCAAGCGGAAGAAAGGATATCAGAGAGTGAAGATCAACTTAATGAAGATTAGAAAAAAAAGAGTGAAAAGGAACAAACAAAGCCTCCAAGAAATATGGGACTACTAAAAGACCAAGCCTACATTTGATTGGTGTACCTGAAAGTGACGGGGAGAATGGAACCAAGTTGGAAAACAGTCTTCAGGATTATCCAGGAGAACTTCCCCAACTTAGCAAGACAGGCCAACATTCAAATTCAGGAAATACAGAGAACACCACAAAGATAATCCTCAAGAAGAACAACCCCAAGACACATAATCGTCAGATTCACCAACGTTGAAATGAAGGAAAAAATGTTAATGGCAACCAGAGAGAAAGGTTGGGTTACCCGCAAAGGGAAGCCCATCAGACTAACAGCGGATCTCTCTACAGAAACCCTACAAGCCAGAACAGAGGGGGTCCAATATTCAACATTCTTTTTTTTGTTTGTTTTTTGAGACGGAGTTTCGTTCCTTCTGCCCAGGCTGGAGTGCAATGGTGCAATCTCGACTCGCCGCAACCTCTGCCTCCCAGTTTCAAGTGATTTTCCTGCCTCAGCCTCCTGAGTAGCTGAGCTGGGATTACAGGCATGCACCACCATGTCTGGCTAATTTTGTATTTTTTACTAGAGACGGGGTTTCTCCATGTTGGTCAGGCTGCTCTCAAACTCCTGTCAGGTAATCTGCTCACCTCAGCCTCCCAAAGTGCTGGGATTACAGGCCTGTGACACCACCCCCAGCCCTCAACATTCTTAAAGAATTTTCAACCCAGAATTTCATATCCAGCCAAACTAAGTTTCATAAACGAAGGAGAAATAAAATCCTTTACAGACAAGCAAATACTGGGAGATTTTGTCACCACTAGACCTGCCTTACAAGAGTTCCTAAAGGAAGTACTAAATATGGAAAGGAAAAATCGGTACCAGCCACTGCAAAAATATACCAAATTGGAAAGACCATCAATACTATGAAGAAACTGCATCAACTAACGGGCAAAATAACCAGCAGGCATCAACAACAGGATCAAATTCACACATAACAATATTAACCTTAAATATAAGTGGGCTAAATGCCCCAATTAAAAGACACAGGGTGGCACATTGGATAAGAGTCAGGACCCGTCAGTGTGCTATATTCAGGAGACCCATCTCACGAGCAAACAGGCTCAAAATAAAGGGATGCAGGAATATTTACCAAGCAAATGGAAAGCAAAAAAAAAAAAAAGCAGGGGTTGCAATACTAGTCTCTGATAAAACAGACTTTAAGCCAACAAAGATCAAAAGAGACAATGAAGGGCATTACATACTGGTAAAGGGATCAATGCAATAAGAAGAGCAAACTATCCTAAATATATATGCACCCAATACAAGAGCACCCAGATTCATAAACCAAGTTCTTAGAGACCTACAAAGAGACTTGGACTCCCACACAATAATAGCGGGAGACTTTAACACCCCACTGTCAGTATTAGACAAGTCAATGAGACAGAAAATTAACAATGATATTCAGGACTTGAACTCAGCTGTAGACTAAGTGGACCTCATAGACATCTACAGAACTCTCCACCCCAAATCAACAGAATACACACTCTTCTCACTACCACATCACACTTATTCCAAAATTGACCACATAATTGGAAGTAAAACATTCCTCAGAAAATTCAAAAGAATGGAAATCATAACAAACAGTCTCTCAGACCACAGTGCAATCAAATTAGAACTAAGGAGTAAGAAACTCACTCAAAGCCACACAACTACATGGAAACTCAACAACCTGCTCCTGAATGACTACTGGGTAAATTAAGTATACTTTTAGGTATAAATGTCAGAAAATGCCCATGCACAAACTTAGCTTTAAGCAGACCTTAATGACTAGTATTTAAAAAAAAAAAATACACTTGTAAATAGTTACATAGTCATAATAAAATCTAAATAACCAATGTTGTGTGTGGTGGTTCATGCCTCTAAGCCATTTTGTGAGGCCGAGGCAGGTGGGTTGACTTGGGAGGCTGAGGCAGGGGGGTTGCTTGAGCCCAGGAGTTTGAGACAAGCCTGGGCAACATGGTGAAACCCTGTCTCTACAAAAGGTACAAAAATTAGCCTGGCATAGTGGCACACCTGTAGTCCAAGCTACTCGGGAGGCTGAGGTGGGAGGATCACTTGAGCCCAGGAGGTCGGGGTTGCAGTGAGCCATGATTGTGTCACTGCACTCTAGTGTGGGCAACAGAGTGAGACCCTGTCTCAAAAACAAATAAATGAGCAATAACCAAACTATTAACTGAGGTTACCTTGAGTGGGTAGGGAGTAGTATTATGGGTACAACATTATATCTTTTCTGTGTTGATTTAATTTTTTTGCAATTATCATGTGTTAGAAAAATAAAAAATAAGAGTTTAAAAACTGTGAGTTAAATATGGGCAGTTATTCACAGTAGTTTGTCTTGAATATTTACTCATTTCTGTATGAGCCTTTACCATTTTACCACATGGAATCAGGGGTGTTTATATTTGAGGAAGCCTCTAGAAGATATCTTAAGGACACATGGCTGAATATCTTATAACATGACCTCCTAAAGAGTCATGCAAGAAAATTGGGAGTGGCAGGAAAATGTTTTGCCCTATTAAAATATTAGTGAGCACTTACTTATTCTATGGGAATTCAAAAATTTTTTTTAAATGTCATGGCCATTGCTTTTTATAAACTTAAAATTGACTGGAAGAAATAGACACAAACAAATTACTGAAAATTTTTATTTTAGAATAAGCATTAAGAAGCAAATTAGGAAGGGGAAACGGTGTCAAGTAAAGCTGGGAAGGAAAAAAGAGAGAAGAGCTATTGATATGGTTTGGCTCTGTGTCCCCACCCAAATCTCATCTCAAAGTGTAATCCCCTATTGTGGAGGGAGGGACCTAGTGGGAGGTGACTGGATCATGGGGATGGTTTCCTCCATGCTGTTCTCATGATAGTGAGTAAGTTCTCACAAGATATGATGGTTTAGAAGTGGCACTCCCCTTTTCACTCTCTCTCTCTCCTGCCACCTTGTGAAGAAGGTGCTTGCTTCCCCTTTGCCTTCCACCATGATTGTAAGTTTACTGAGGCCTCCCCAGCCATGCAGAACTGTGAGTCAATTAAATCTCTTTCCTTTATAAATTACTAGTCTCAGGGAAGCAGTGTGAGAACGGACTAATACAGCTATAAGGAGAAGAGTACTTGGCCAATGTCATGAAGAAGAGCTGTGAGACTTCTAGGAAGATGGGATTGGAGAGCAAGGACATGGAGGGAAAAACAACTAAAAAAAGGCTACTTTGCTCTTCTGTTTATTTCTGTTTGGCTTTCTTGGTTTCCTGTTTAAATTAGAAATCACTATAGCACCACTTCAAATAAAGCAGTAAATCATGCCAGGATCCCGTACTATAAATCATTCAAATTTGCTATTTCAGATATTCAGAAAACTTCTACAGATTAAAGTTTATTTTCCTGTGTTCAAGAACAGCATATAAATAGAAAATACATTGATCGTTTTGTTAAATTTAGATATTTTACCCCAAATGTTTTAAGAGCTCTAATAATTTTATCATGCCAGTCTTAAAACAGCCCCCAAGCAGGTAAGCTAACTCTCAGATAAAACAGCCTCCAACCAGGTAAGCTAACTCTCCTATAAAAGTTTCTCTTAAAACAGCCCCCAACCAGGTAAGCTAACTCTCCTATAAAAGTTCCTCAAGGGCTCAGTGAGATTCATACTAAGCATTAATTATTAGCAACAATAATAAAGTATATGCTCCCCTCCTCCAATCCTGCAAAGAAACACATATTCCATACTTTAAATCTGTGTAATTCCAAATGCCAGAGATACAGAATTCCAGACAACAGCTTGATATTGTTGCCATAAAAAGGAATCCAGGAGGTATTTATCTTCAATTTTAAAGTTTGTAAAGTGGTCAATGACATGCTGGAGTTAAGCAGAAGCCAGGAATGACCTACCCCAAGAGAGATGAAAGATCTCAGAACCACTTTCCCATGATACACACATCTACTGAGGTCCAGCATAATTTGTTATGTTGCTTTCAAATTGCACTGTGTTTTAAATTGCAATGTCTTGCTCTTTTATTGCCTGTCTTGATGCATTCATTGTGTCTGAAATCTAAGTCTATTGCTTGAATGCTAAACACAGAGGGGACTCTAGATTACATCCTGGAGGATGAAACTGAGCAGTATCAATGCACTTGGAAGAGTTTATATTTGGCTTTCAAGGGTTGTGAAGGCCTGAGAAATAGCTATTTCCTTTTCTCTTTATGCCACTTTCTTTGGTTTCCTCCTCCCTCCTTTCTTTCCTTCTCTCCTTCCCTGCCTCATGCTTTCTTCCTTTCTTCTTCCCTCTCTCCTTTCCTCTCTCCTTTTCATTCTTCCTTTTCTCACCCGTTTCCCTGCAATGCTTCCAAGTTATTTAATTTGCACGTCCGACTATATCTGAGATAACTAATTTCAGTTTCAGCAGCCAGAGATCAGCGTTTACTTCAGATTCTACCCTCCATTACACTCTGCCTCAGAACCACTCCCAAATAAGGATTTATCCACTTAAATCCCTGTGAATTGGAACACTCATTATCAATGTGCTACACCTAACCGCAGAAGCCATAAAACCTGCATCTACTTTCCTGGATTGTTTTCAGAATGACATTTCTGATTATATGTGAGCATTCAAATCTCTTCTGGGACTTTCTGCATCTTATTTTTCAATGCCTGGCTTGAGCCAGAATTCATACTGGGGGAAGTCAGGCCAAGTGTTATAAATGGGAAATGAGGGAATTAACAAGCTGGTATAAATTTTACTTCTTGGAGTAAAAGAATACAAAATTTTTTGACTTGAGTTTGGAATTATACCACCCAAGACAGCACAGGAAAATACTTAAGAGATAGCATCCATATCTGGTAAAACTGAAATAAAATTTGGCAGCTTTTAAGTAGTTCTCCAATGGTATTAGGGTGGCAGAGAAATCAAGTCCTGTTTCATATGAACCAAGCAGTCCGATAGGAAGACACCCTTTGAAATTCCAATCATTACAAGAAATTTGCACTAATGATTCATATTTCAGGCCAGGCACGGTGGCACACACTCTGTAATCCCAGCGCTTTGGGAGGCCAAGGCAGGTGGATCGCTTGAGGCCAGGAGTTTGAGAGCAGCCTGGCCAACATGGTAAAACCATGTCTCTATTAAAAATACAAAAATTAGCCAGGCATAGTAGCACATGCCTATAATCCCAGCTACTTGGGAGACTGAGGCAGGAGAATCGCTGGAACCCAGGAGGTGGAGGCTGCAGCAAGCTGAGATTGTGCCACTGCACTCCAGCCTGGGCCATAGAGTAAGAATCTGTCTCAAGACAAACAAACAAACAAACAAACAAAATTAGCTAAGCACAGTGGCAGGCGCCTGTAATCCCAGCTACTTGGGAGGCTGAGGCAGGAGAATTGCTTGAACCTGGGAAGTGGAGGTTACAGTGAGCTGAGATTGTGCCATTGCACTCCAGCCTGGGCCACAGAGTAAAACTCTGTCTCAAGACAAGCAAACAAACAAACAAAAAAGATTCATATTTCATCATCACAGCTGGAGAACTAGCATATAAGTCTATTCCTCCTATCCACAGACAGCTTACTAATATGGCAAATATTTTTTCTATGCCCTCACATTCTCTGCTATGGTCTGAATGTTTGGGTCTCTTGTACTCCAAAATTCATAAATTGATATCCTAACCCCCAAGGTGATAGTACTGGGGG
>NW_016819951.1:674257-690064 GCF_001698545.2 Rhinopithecus bieti
GGGGGGGAAGGGCAGAGCCCTCCTGCATAGGATTAGTGCCCTTCTAAATGGGACCCCAGAGGGCTCCCTCATCCCTTGTACCATGTGAGGACACAGCTAGAAAGCACCATGTGTTAACTAGAAAGCAGGCTCGCCTCAGACACTGCATCAGCCTTGGTCTTAGACTTCCCAGGCCCTAAAGCTATGAGAAACAAATTTCTGTTGTTTATAGGCCACCCAGTCCCTGGTATTTCCTTACAGCAACCAGAATGAACTAAGATACTCCCTGAACACATAGTGTTTTACTCCGTTTTCTACTTTAGTTTCCAGCAGCACTGACATCCAGAAGTAAACAACACATCTACAGAATTACCTGAAATATTCTCCTTCGTCCTCAAGCACTGGTGTCCTTAAACCCAGCTGCAGCCTCTTCCAGGTTCCTGACCCTTTCTCATTGCCTCCCAGCACGAGGTGGAACAGTCTGTCATAATGCATAAACATGGTTTGACTGTGGAGAGGGGGCAGATCTTGCTATCCTACAAGAATTTCCCAGGATACCTGTCCAAATAGCTAGAAACAGAATAACTCCAGAAAAGAAGATGTCCTAGCCTTATGCAAAGGAAACAATTCTTACGAATCAACTAAATTAACATTGACTTGGGAATGCTATCAAGTCTAACAAAGCAGATGCCACCTTTCCTCTGAAGGCCCTTGGAGTTCAAAGGAGATGCTACACCAAGGGGGATCCATGAAGCCAGGGAGGTGTTCTGTCAAACCTAATGAAGCCACTCTCCAGTTTCGCTAATCACGCCCCTCACACTGCCTCTAGTATGAACGTTTCTACCAAAGGACACATACGGCATGATGCAAAACAAAATCACTTCATTCTCCTGAAAATGACCAGTACCAGGCACATAGTAGGCCCTCAGCATACAGTCATTCATTCATAATCATCACTTGCTTTACTCTGTGAAATCATAATCACAGTGTTTGCTGGAAGCTTACTGAAAAGTAAGATTTGTGCTGAGCGTATTCACCATTTCTGTTTAGCAAATGACCCAACTGAAGTTAAGGGAGTTTCCTGGAGTCATACAGCTAGGAAGAGACAGAGTTGAGATTTTTAAGCTAGAAAGATCATTTTAGAGACTGTACTTTAACTTCCTCACATAGAGCCTTATTAGTGATTTTTCCCCAATGTTTTATTATTAAAATTTCCAATCATATAGAAATGTCCAATGACTAGTAAATATCCACATACAACCTAGATCTACAACTGTTCACATTTTGTACATTTGCTTTGTCACATCTCTTAATCCAGCACAACCCATCTTATTTTTTCATGCAATTCAAAGTAAGTTCCATGCATCAGTACAGTTACTCTTAAACTCTTCAGTATCTATATCAGTTATTAGAGTTTAAAAATATTAGAGTTTAAAAATATTAATTTATAATAAACATTAAGAACCAAATAAGGTACAGTTCCTTTGGGGAAGAGATAAAATTTAATTACAGGGAAATACCCAAATCTCGTGTGTGCCAATCAATAAGTGTTAACAAATGCATATACTTATATGACTCAATTACCAAATCAATACATCTATTATTGTTTGAGAACATATTACAAGAGTATCCTTAGGACAAACTAGTGAAAATATTGACAATAGGGATCACAAGTCTCTTCCTAAATACTTACTGAAACTAAGCATAACAAAATATTTAATTTATACACCTTAGCACAAAGCTCAATGTCCAATGCCTGGCCTACAAGAGGCCCCCAACGGGTATGAGACTATTCAAAGGTGTATAAAAAAGGAATCAGCTTCCCCATTATCATCTCCAATCAGAATACTGCTTGAAACACTCCTAAATCAGTCATAGCCAATTATATGCAAAATACTGAGTTCAAAAGGATTTTTTTTTTAAACCATGAACATAGTAATTCCTTAGAAATAGAAACAATTCATTATTTACACATATGTTTTTACAGTAATGATGTTGTGTAAGCTCAGTGGAAATTATCAAAAATAGCTGCATCCACAAGTTTCCTTCCACCACACCTGCCCAAGTATTTTTGTGTGGCTCTTCCATTTTCAACAAGAGATTGAATTTTCCTGGAAATACTTGCAACCTCAGGAAAAGCCAGGATGATGCTTGGAGCTTAAGACTGATACTTAAGCAATGAAGTGATGAAAACGACTATCCTTAACCAAAAGCTTTTCTATGCTGTTAATGTCACTGTCACCTGCCTGAAGCTTAACATCATGGGACTTCAGACTTTTGATAAGCCTGCAGGATTTTTGAAAGGAAACCACCAGAAAGTACTTAGAAGATAAAAGCCAAAACATATCTGTGGTACAAACTAGAGTACGTTACTTTTTGCAAACTTTAGAAAATACAGATATAAATGTCTAAACACAGTCTGAAATGATATTAATATAAAGTCCACATCAACAGTGGTTATCTATAGGGAGTAGGGGTTGATTTTTACCTCCTTCTTTATAGTTTTGTTATAACCTACATTCTTTACAATGACTATAATGAAAGAAAAACTATTTTCGAATTTAAATAAAAGATGTTTCTTTGACCTGGTAAGAAGAGTAACAGTATACTGCTATGAGGGGGAAAAGCCTAGTATAGTGCAAAATATATAACATTAAATATATGTACATATACACATCTATAACTGAGGATAAATCTGGAATGAAATATACCAAGGTATTAACTCTGATTACTGGTAGAGAAAGGTTGCAATGGATAATTTTTTCTTTTTTTTTTACTGCAAATTTGCTACAAGAAACGTATATTATATCTGCAAATGGAGAAAATGACAGTTATTTTTAAATGAGCTTATTACACATTAGATTAAATCAGTGGCCTGAGATGTGTACACAGAGACCATTCAGCTCTACTGGGCTTAACACCACTTCTTCATTTCATGGGAGGAGTGACTCAAAGTAACAGGCAAAACTGACACTTCTGAATTCAGCTGCTAATCCTCTGGTCGAACACCAGCCGTATTCTTCCCTGGGCCTGGGGCACATACATCTGCATTTGCCAGAATTAGCTGACCTGCTCCATGTGGGTAACAAGATTGGTCTCTGTGAAACTCGGGCCACATTACTGCATCTCAAGTCATTGATTCCTTTCGTGAAGCAGAAACGGGTGATGCACTCTCTTGAAGTGTCCCCCAACACCAATGTCTAAGATCTATAAGCAGGACTGTTAACACATCTTCCTTTTTTTTTTTCTTTTTTCCCTGAGACAGGGTCTCACTCTGTCACCCAGGCTGGAGTACAGTGAAATGATCATGGCTTACTGCAGCCTCGAACTCCCGGGTTCAAGTGATCCTCCCATCTCAGCCTCCCAAGTAGCTGGGAGTAGCTGAGAACACAGGTGCACACCACCATGCCTGGATAATTTTTTTGTTTTTTATAGAGATGCTGTTTTGTCATGTGGTCCAGGCTGGCCTCAAACTTCTGGAATCAAGCCTTCCAAGTGCTGGGATCATAGGTGTGAGCCATCACACCCAGCCAAAACGCCTCCTTTCTGTGTACATCTGTCTTACCAAGTTTACCATCTGTCTTAAATTCCTCCTAAAGAAGGTAACTTACCAGAGATAATCAGATGCAGTGATAAGTTCATGAGCCGCAGGCCAGATGGCCTTGGATTAGAACTCACCCTTTGTCGCCTTCTAGCTGGATGAGCGGCTTTGGCCAAGGGAATAGGGCTTTGATTTTCTTATCTACAAAATGAAGCTGATAATAAAAGTGCTTACCTTTAAGAGTTGCTATGAGTATTACATGAGGGGGGGAGCCGAAATCCATGGAAAATACTTAACACAATGCTTGGTTTATATTGGCTTATACTTAAACGCATCAAGTAAATGGTAGATGATAATCATAAATATGTTGCCCATTGGGTAAAATAATTTTTTTAATAAGTAATCTATTACAGACTTTTGCCAAGTGTTAAAAATATATAAAACACTTATTTATTTATGTCTTGTATTTTCTGCAAGTATTCAGAAATAAGTAAAATGCGCTCATGGCTGACGAGACGGTACAAAGTTAAAAAGGGTTAGATGCTTTCAAAAGCCGCCCAAATTCTAAAGACATTTAGTACTGCCCTGCCACCTTCCGATGGACTAATGCTTTTATACATAAAATGAGTACCTCTGGATCCCAGATAGGATTCGCCTGCTACAAATGCACATCATGTTTTTATTTATGCTTTGATAGTTTGTTTTGTTCCAAGGCCTGTGCCTTGTCTTGCTTTTCGCTAGTCTCCCTTGTGATATCCATGGCTGTCACTAGTGTTGGTGGCCTTGGAAATCCACCACATTTTCTGGCAGAGAACACAACACTTGACTCCATCTGGAGCTGCTCAACTTTGGGTCTCATTAGCAGGCTGAGGCTTGTACCAGCACAGCACATCCCTCCCCCAACATTGATGCAGGGACTGATCCAGCCGTGTAGCAGCCTGGGAGGGAGAGAAAATGAGCTGGGAAGCAACCAGACACTGAAGCTTGGCTGGCGTTTTGTGCGGCAGAGTGAGCATACACAGCTATCTGTCCTTTAGTGTGATTACTGACGTCGCCGTTATTGTTACCATAATGGTTGGGACTGTTGTTGTATGTCTTAAGGAGACCACACATTCAGCACTGGCTATGCACCAGGAAGTATTCAAAGGTCATTACAAACCTCACCTCGTTTATCTTCACAGCAGTCCTCTACAGGAGGAAACTCAAGGACATAAAGTCACTTGCCCAATATCACATAGCTGTCAACTCCAGAGCACAAAATCCAGCCAGAGCTGAAACCTTATCCACACCACCTTAGCATGGTGCTAAGAGGCTGCCCACAGCTCTCACCTGTTCAAGCTCAGGTGAATATAAGAAGTTGGTGGGAATATGATGTGACAGTCAGCAAGAAGCCAAGCTACCCAGTTTCAAATATGACCAGAACTCCTGATGATGGCTTCTGGGGAAACTGCCTACCAATTAAAATGGAGAAAACACCTGCACTCCAGCCTGGGCAGCAGAGCAAAACTCCATCAAAAAGAAAGAAAGAAAAGAAAAGAAAAGGAGAGGGAGAGAGAGAGAGAAAGAAAGAAAGAGAGAAAGAGAGAAAGAGAGAGAGAAAGAAAGAGAGAAAGAGAAAAAAGAGAGAAAGAAAGAAAGAAAGAAAGAGAGAAAGAGAGAGAGAAAGTGAGAGAGAGAGAGAGGGAAGGAAGAGGAGAGGGGAGGGATTGGAGGGTAATGGAAGGAATGGAAGGAAGGAAGGAGGAAGGAGGAAGGTGAAGGATGGAAGGAAGGAAGGAATGGAAGGAAAGGAAGGTATAAAGGAAAGGAAATGTGAAGGTGGGAAATAGGAAAGGAAAGAAAGGAAGGGAAGTGGAAGAAATACGAGGGGAGGGGAGGGGAGGAGAGGGGAGGGAAGGGAAGGGAAGGGAAGGGAAGGAAGAGAAAACACAATGACCCAATAATAGCAAAACAAAAACCTTTCCTTTCAAGCTATATGAAAGGCTGTGCCCATCAGGTAGCTCACATGTATGAACGGCTTCAAGGACAATTCCTTTTATTGTCTATTTAACCAAACATTTTTGTGATTTAATATACCAAATTAAAATAAAACAAGGCCCACTCTATTGGTGTATTCCTGTAGTACTTTTATTATGCATGTGAAAAAAGACAGTAGTCTGAATTGATGAGGTACAAAAGTCAGAGAGCAATTCTGCAAAGTAAAGGCAATACTGGCTGGTCTTAACTTCTCTACAACACTGTTACTGCAGACATGGATGTCTGTAACATAGGAATACAAGAACAGGGATTTGAGTTCAATAGTCTAGCATTAGATTTTGTGGATTACCATTCCAGTTCAACTCTTTCTACTTAGCTGTGTAAAACGAAGTCACTTAACCTCTGTAAACCTCAGTTTCTTTGTCTGCAAAACAGAGTATAACAATAAATATTTCATGGGTTATTGGGAGAATTCAAAGATGCAATCTATGTGAAGACTGCACAATGTCTGGCAACATCCCAAGTGACTGACAAATGTAAACTACTGTGGGTTTTATACCTTAAATTCTCTGATTTGGCCCCAAATCATTTGTAAGCTATTTCAGTGGTCTCATCATCTTCCTTTAAAAAATGCCATTGTTGCCTGAACACCTGTTAGGTGACAAGCAATATACTGAATGCTTTGTATACCTTTACTTGTAATCCACCCCATAATCACATATTAGAAACTACTGTCATCAATTAATTGTTTAAAACACCAGAATTCAACAGACAGTAAGACAGCCCATGCTTTTTCTATGACATCTCCCATCCCAACCAAGAAGTGGATATGAATGTTATCTTGCTGCCTAGGGCATCGAGATCAGGTACTGAAGGCTAACAATCTCTAATCTTGCCATCTTAGCCCAGACAATGATACTAGAAATTAGCTTTGCCATCCAATGTGGCATCCAGCCCCTGTGAAGACAGTACTCTTGTCCACCACAGATCTTCCATTATGGCCACTCCAGCAGGGAACTGTTCCCTTTGTCCATGGTGGCTTTGCCACAAAAGGTCCACTTGTGGCCTTCAATTAAACATTTGCTTTAATAAAATGACAAATGTTTAAAACTTCATCTTTTCTGTAGCTTTTGAGTTCAACTTGCAAATCTTATCATTCTACTTAAAAGCCTAAAATTGTAAGTTTAAAATGTAATTCACTTTCAAGGGAGCTTTTGGATTTAAACAATTCAAGTTAGATACACTAAACTCCCTTAAGCAATCAGTATCATTTACAAATTTAATTTAACTTTTAATTTTTCTTAAATATTTTAAACTGCATTTACAAACTCATTATACCCATTTTCTTTTCTTAAAGTACTTCAACTTCCGACCTGGAAAGCAAAATCTACTGAGTACTAAATTGCACCAGCAATTCCCTAATAAATTAAAATAAAAGATTCCATATACTTTAAAAGCACTGCAATATTGTTTATAATCTTTGTCAAAAACTTGATCTTTCAACATAAAAATTACAAGAGTCATGGTAATTACTCAACTAAACATAGAAAGTGTAATCAATACCCACTTTGTCAGTTACTTTAATATGCTGAGTTATCTTAAACAGTAGAAACACATCAACTAAAAAAAGTATGCAGAACACTAATAACTGATAAGCATTAATTATCATGGGTTTCAGAAATTGTATCATGTTTACTAAATTCTAAATGTTCCTTGGGTTAAAAGTAACATAACCAGTAACTAAAGACTTTTGAATCCCATGTCATAGACAAGGTCACAACTCTAAGGAGCTGGGGTAGCCCTCTCGGTCAGGGTAGAAGTGATTTTTTGCATGCTCTTGATAGCCAGATTGGAGCTATTTTTAGCAGTTTCCAAGACAAATGGGAACTCCCATACACAGTGATCTCAAAGATGGCATCCCGGGGTTCCCTCAGGACATGCTACTACCTGTTTTTACCAAATTCTATCTGATTTTGGCAGAGAGAAGTCAGCTACCCTCTGTAAGGCCGAAGCTATTACCTTTACTTACCATGTGAATGTTGTTCCATTGCAGTGTCGTTGTTGTTGTTGTTGTTAGGAATTTCAGTTGCTTTCTAATTGCCTGAGAACCTTGATGCCATGCAATAGAATCCTTTATATTCAGCTGTAATTCTTTTAAACTTCTATAAATTGTGTCACTTGATTTAGGGAGATTTAAATTCAGCACTGTCAATGTAACCTCAATAAATTTGGTGCCAGACTCCTTTATGAATTTCTTTACTGCCTGACTGAATTCAGATTTATTTTCATTTCCTTCTTGTCTAGAAGGGGTAATATTAGTTAGAATTAGGTTGGCTGTTAAGGGACCAAAAAATTAAAATAATACTTTGAAAACTTTACATAAGAGAGAAGTTTCTATTTCTCTCACATGAAGTCCCAAGGTGAGTTAGAGGGCTGGAGTTGCAATTTCGCAATGATCACAGTCTGTCAACATACGGCTTCCACTTCATGGTCACACTGGCTACCAGTAGCCATAATAAAATCACACGCCCACAACTAGTTACAAGGGAGGTTGGGAAATAATTTATTCCAGGTAGACATATACTCAGTGAAAAAGTGAGAGGTCCCCTAGTACCTGAGGAGAAGTGCTGAGGGGGAGAAGAAGTGTTGTGAAGATACTGGCGGCATGCATGCTGGAGATCAAGTACCCAGGCACTGAGGGATGTTGGGGAGCTTCCTCACAAAGACACGATAGTAGCATATCTGACAGCACCCCAAAACTGAAGATGTTGGAGAGCATGGGGGTTGTGGGCAGAAGAGACAGAACAATTGGGAAATTGATCACATTGATTAATAACAGTAAATTAAGGAAATAATATAGAGAGGATGAGAGCCAAGTTTCTTGCTGTTGGAGGAACTTCCAAACATGGAAAGATAGGAAGCTAGAAAGAACCCTGAGATTTAGGAATGGAATTGGAAGTATCAATATAAACCCAATATTTTTGGTAACACAGGTAGACAAATAAATGGTTGCAGATGCATGTTTATGTATGTAAATGTACCTAGGGAGAGTAAAATGAATGTGTATATTTTACACTCACATATATTTGTGTGTATACTTACATATACATATATGTGTGTTTGTGCATGTGTATACACACATACTACCTCCCGAGATGGCCTAAAAGCAGTAACGCCTCAACAATAATGATCACAACCAAGTGCCCAGATCTTAGATTCTAAATACAATCTTTTCCCAAAACAACCAGGGTTTCTTAGAGAAATGGCTGATAGCAGGGCTGGGACAAAAAAGGGACAAGTTGACACTGAGATATCTTGTGCCATAAAGTAAGGAAGTGCTTAAAGAAATGATGAAGCCATGTCAAAAAGTCTTAGAAATGAAAGACAATCCACTAAATAAAACAAGAATTTGTAAGTCTTTGATTATATAAATAAGGTAGAAGAAAAGGCTCTTCCTTATACTAAAATACCAACCAGCAAATGATGGAAATGAGAATACCAACTGACAACCCATGAAAGCCAAGACAGGTGGGTGGAAGGTAGATAAGGAACACGATACTGTCATAATCTCAGAACATCTCCCCACAAAATTCTAATCACTTACAAAGGAAAAATGTCAAATACAAGGTGGAGAAACCTGGCATGTACCAATGTGAACAGAGTGGGACAGGCCACATGCCTTCTGATGGGACATCTATAAATATTTGACTATCATTTCTATGGCATTTTCCCCGAGTGGGGGACCTGAATCTGGTCATGTGGAGACACTGGATGGATCCAGGTTGAGAGACGTTCTAAAGAGAAAAGACCTGACTTTAAAAAAACTATCAAAGACTCATCTTTAAAAAAGACTTTAAAAAAACTGATCAAACACAGGGAAAGATCAAAGAAATGTTCCAGAGTAGAAGAGATCCAAGAGACGTGATACCCAAATGTGACATGCGTTCCTGACTGAAATCCTGGTTCAGAAAAGAAGGACAATTACCATTGGGATAGCTGGTGACCTTTTAGTGGGCTTTGTGGCTCGGGTGGCAGCAGTGCATCAACACTGTTTCCTGACTTGGAGGGCTGAATGCTGATGACGTAGCAGAGTGTTTTTATTATTTGGGAAATACACACCCACAATGTTTAGGAGAAATGCTATATCATGTTTGTAGCTTCCTCTCAAATGCTAACGGTTGAGGAATCAGGATGAAAATGATATGGGACATGTCTATATTGTACTTCGAATTTTTCCCTAAGCTTGAATTTATTTCAAAATAGAGAATTAATTTTTTAAAATATCAAGGCTCTATTATTTAGGAAGAGGGGGAGCCCTGAGAGACAGCTAGTGGTGTCTGCTGGTCAAGCCACAAAACATCCTACTGTATCTGCATATATTTCCTGGCTTTGTTCAGCTCTAAAATCACAGTCCTTCTTCCCATTGTTTCTGCTGTAGTTGTTTGCTATAACACCATTATCTCCTTCCCACTAGTCCATCAATGAGATCCAAACTTGCTTTATGTACAAACCAGTCAGAGTTACCAAGGGCAACATGTTTTGGGGCCAGATAACAAGATGTTTTTAACATCACAGTTTCTGTGCTGCATTTAAGAGCTTTTCGACACAACTCTGCCCTGAGGCAGAAATTGAGCAGGAATAAAAGAATGGAAATAACACACGTAAAAAAAACTAGAGAACGAATATAATACTCAGGCAATGTGGGGAGTATGAGATAACATAAATTGTAAAATAGAAAACAGAAATGAGAGCAAGTTTCAGAGACATAGGCTTGGACTGCCTTTCTACCATGCACAAGACCACCTGTCGCTAGTATGATGACTAGTGTTTATTCCAAAAGTCTGGTCAATGAATCTCCCAACTAGAATTCTAGACATGTTTCTTACAGGTATAACTTAATGTTTGCAGACTTCTCCCTCACTGGAAGAGGAATAAAGGATAGGAAGAATCTCCTTCCTAGTATCAAATGCATGCAACTCTACCTCTATAACACTCAGGTGACATTTTAAGAAATACTAATATCACAAATTACATAGACATTTATAACATGGCTCTTAGCATCAATTTGTGATGAACAGAGATCGTGTCTGATGTTCCTAATGAAGAGAATATCCATTTTGCTCCTTTTCACATTCAAATTTATATTCCATAAACATTTATTGAATTCCGACCACGTCCTGACCACCAAGATGAATAAAACAGCCAGTGCCCTTACTGAGCCCAAGGAGACAGATCCATAAACTAACAAATTTCATAAAAAGCACAGGTGACATCAAATTATTTGTTTCTGGGCTTACCAAATGAAGTTCCAGACCTTATATTTTTATTTTAACTTACTTTATTCTACTATAAAGTTAGGAATCACAGTAGGGAAACAACACAAACTAGCTATAGTCTTTATCATTTAAATATATAGAGCTGTATGATATATCACTTAAATTAGTAGTTTCCATGATCCATGGCTGAGCAGCATCAGAATCACTTGTAGTGCATCTTAATAATTGAGAAATCCAAAACGAACGAATCAAAATCCCAGGAATTAGATTCAGAGTTCAGTGTTTCTAAGATTTCCATAGAACTCTTAGATGCACAGGCAAATTTGGTCACCTCTGAAAAATCACTGTCACTAATTCTACCAAGGGTGACCTTAGCTCGCAGAACACTAGTTTGCAAAATAACAATCAGTCCCTTGGCTGTGAAACTCACAAGACTGCTGATTAATTCATTTGAATATGATTAAACTGTTTCCCTCTACCCCGGGTTTGTGAACGGTGAGGAACTGAAATGTTTGCTGCACCATCCATTACTAATGCTCTTCCCTTCCAAAGCCTGTCCCTTTGACCTCTGTTTATTCCGGCTTGTCTCCGATATGAGTTTATAGTTACTTATTATTATGTGCAATTACATCATGCTGGGTGTGAGGACACCCCACAAGCTGTTAGCTATATTAACTTAATAATAGATTTCAGGGTGCAATTTCCAATTAATTTCATTTTCCATATGCACATACAGCTCCATGGGAAGCCAAAATTATAGAGTAGCCATATGGTGCCTCATAAGTAACAATTAAAACTAATTTTCTATTCTTTGACACTAAAAAAAAAAAAAAAAATCATACGGTTCAAATGCCACAGAGAAAATTGAAACTTGAACAGCATCTGTAGCTCTCTAGAAAGAAGATAACCCACTTTCCACATTTGTGGCATGGATATTCCGGCTTCTTGCTTGGCTGTGGACTATGGTCCCACCTGGCTTGTCACACATTTGATTCCTCACTGCTCTTACCCTGTTGGAATGTCTTAGAGCTGCTGTGAGAAAGTGCTGGGATTTCTGTTTCACAACAGTGAGTTGAGTTGAAAAGAATAGTTCGTTTCCTTCAGAAACAGATGATATCCGGTAATAGAAATTTCCTACTGATCCATTTCCAAAAGGCAATATCTGAAACACCGGGGCAATCTGCCCAAGCCAAGGAGAAAATAAGCAGTTCCACTAAAAGCAGGTGATGTTTGTCAAGCAATAATGTAACTGTCCAAGGCTGAGGAGGACTGGAGAAAGGGCCCTCCCCTGGAAACTCCAGCTGGTTTGTTAACCAGATCGATGATCCTTTTACCCTTATCAAACAGTATAATTTTATTAATTCTCAAAGGCCCTATTTTATCAAATTCATCAGCTGGGAGGTTAAAAAATAAAGGAAACATATCAAGACCCTATTCAAGATAAGCAGTGTGACAAAAAATTAAAATCCTTGATTTTATTAGTCTTTCTCATAGGTTTCAACTCTTAAAACTCTCAAGTTTTTATGTGGGAGCAAATAATATCACAATGTATTAATAGATTTACTCTAAAGAATACCTTAACTACTTTGCTGAAAACATGACTAAATCTCATTATTTTTTATTTTATGACGAATCCCTTCTACAGCTAATAAATGTGCACAAGGGTGGCAGAAGGAACCATGAGAAGGTAGAGTAAGAAGTCAGAAGTCTTTTTAGATTCTAGTATGAACGAGTAAGAAAACCACCTGTATTAGTCTGTTTTCACAATGCTATAAAGATACTACCTGAGACTGGGTAATTTATAAAGGAAAGAGGTTTAATTGACTAATGGTTCCTCGTGGCTGGGGAGGCCTCAGGAAACTTACAATCATGGCAGAAGGTGAAGGAGAAGCAACTACCTTCTTCACAAGGTGGCAGGAGAGAGAGCGAGCACAAGGAAGTGCCACACTTTAAAACCATCAGATCTTGTGAGAACTCACTCACTATCATGAGAACAGCATGGGGGAAACCACCCCCATGATCCAATCACCTCCCACCAAGTTCCTCCCTCCACACAGGGAGGGGACTCCAATTCGGATTTCAATGCAAGATGAGATATAGATGAGGATAGAGCCAGACTACCATCTATATGTTTATTGTAAAGAAAAAAATAAAATTATCAGAGGTGAAACTTTGTGAAACTGACATCAAAATTTTACCAATAAAATTATAATGGCAGAGAATTTTTCACAGAGAATTTTCAGGGCAATAAAACTACTCTGTATAATGCTAAAATTATATATATATTTGTACAACACCAAAAGTAAACCCAAATGTAAATTATGAACTTGGCCTGATGATGTGTCAGCGTAGGTTCATCATTCGTAATGAATGTACCATGCTGGCGGGGGATGTTGGTATTGGGGGAGGCTGTGCATGTGTCGCGGGACGGGTACATGGGAACTCTCTGTACCTTCCTCTCAATTTTGTTATGAACCTAAAGTAGCTCTAAAAAATTAAATCTTTAAAATATATCTATATAATGGCTACAAGAAAGACAAACTCTAAGTCCATGTTAGGAGTTGAACTATGCCCCTGGACCTCTGAAAATTCAGTTGCTGAAGTCCTAACCCCCAGAAACTCAGAGTGTGATCTTATTTGGAGACTGAGTTGTTGAAGATGCAGTTAGCTAAAATGGCATCATTAGGGTAGGCCACAATTCAATACAATAGTATCTTTTAAAAAATGAGAAATTTGGGAGACTCTGCCTCACAGCCTCAGAAGGGTCAACCCTGCCACCACCTTGAGTGGGGACTTCTAACCTCTAGAACCATGAAACAATCAATTTCTGTTGCTCAGGTCACCCAGTTTGTGCTACTTTGCTATGGCAGCCCTAGGAAATAAATATGGCCACGTTAGGTAAAGAATGTGAGATTTGGGTTCAAGCCCTGAGTCTGCCAACCACTTAGCTATGCAAGAGATGTCTCTAAGCTAGATGTCCTCTTTCAACAAGGAAGGTAAGTGTAGCCTCCTCACAGCATTGTGGTGGGGGTTCAATTATTAATACACAAAGCAGATGAGGTACAATGCACAAGTCTTGGTGTCCAGGTAAGTGTAGGATACCTGCATGGTTCTCTTCACCATGTTCCCAACCCCAGGAGTAAACTCAGCCTTTAAGAGTGTGGGAGAGGCCGGGCGCGGTGGCTCAAGCCTGTAATCCCAGCACTTTGGGAGGCCGAGATGGGCGGATCACGAGGTCAGGAGATCGAGGCCATCCTGGCGAACACGGTGAAACCCCGTCTCTACTAAAAAAATACAAAAAACTAGCCGGGCAAGGTGGCGGGCGCCTGTAGTCCCAGCTACTCGGGAGGCTGAGGCAGGAGAATGGCATAAACCCGGGAGACGGAGTTTGCAGTGAGCCGAGATCGCGCCACTGCACTCCAGCCTGGGCGACAGAGCGAGACTCTGTCTCAAAAAAAAAAAAAAAGTGTGGGAGAACCTCACCTACATTTTTAGTGTCTCCTCCGAGAAACTCCTTCATACACAGAACATCACACCAGGTCTTCCTTTTCATATTCCTGGAACCACAAATTCTCCCCCTCCTTCAAGTTAGGAAACAGCAAGACGTGGGAGTTTCTGCCCAACCTTGAGATGCCTTAGGTGGCAGTGATCAATTAAAATAGATAATCTCCCCTCCCAACTCCATTTTTTTCCTTCCCTCTTCACCCATACTCACAAAGTGAATATAAAACCAGCATAACAAACACAAACTCAGCAAGTTAATACTAATGCAATTGTATACTTTGCTCATCTAGAATGCTAGGCTTCTGACTCTGCGAGATGCTAAAAGAACACAAAAAAATCCTCTTTGATGGCTAACATCTTCTTCCTTAAGGTAAGAACAACCCAATCCTCTCAGTCATTTAGTATTATATTAGCTTTGTCTTATTCCCAGGGGCTGCTTGCACCTTGTCTTAGTGACTCCTACAAATTGCACTGGTCAGAACTACTGTAACAAGTACTGTGCCTATTATCTTTTTGTAGTAAAGGGTTAATGAATATTAAATACTATATTTATTTACTCTCATGCTGGTGGACACGGATGAGCACAAAGAAAATGAAGTGGGTCTTTAACATCTTTTGCTTTCTTGCATTAAAAACATTGCCAACATTAAGACATCCTTACATGTGGCATTTCCTGCTCAGCAAGTCTTAAAATTCTCAACTATTTAAAAAATACCCTCTTGTCTGGCAAAATAATAACAAAAAGCTTAGCAACAGCAGCACCCTACTTGCTTTGCTAAATAACCATTTCAACAAAAAATGAGCTGGAAGATGAAGTGTATCTTTATATTCCAGCAAAAATAAATATTTAGAAAACATGTTAGGTCAAACAAGTCCCCCTTCAACATTCAATCAACCATTCCCTCTTGGTTTGCCTTTTTTCCCCCTACTCTATTCCCATCCCTTCCATGAGAATGACTAAAGAAATTCTTGGAGTTTCACTTTTCAGTGGTGCATAATCAAAATTCAGAATGAAATTAAATAGCTGTCATTATTATGAGTATCCTAGGATTCTTTATTCCTGTACATACCAGTTCAAAAGGCAGACAAATGCACACATGACACACACTTATATGAAGAGCTCTTACAAATAAAACTTGTGGTTGCTAGTTTGCTATTACATTATAAGGTTTTAAAAGTGACACTTTTACACTGTTGGTGGGATTGTAAACTAGTTCAACCATTGTGGAAAACAGTGTGGCGATTCCTCAAGGATCTAGAATTAGAAATATCATTTGACCCAGCCATCCCATTACTGGGGATATACCCAAAGGATTATAAGTCATGCTGCTATAAAGACACATGCACACATATGTTTATTGCTACACTATTCACAATAGCAAAGACTTGGAATCAACCCAAATGTCCATCTGTGACAGACTGGATTAAGAAAATGTGGCACATATACACCATGGAATACTATGCAGCCATAAAAAAGGATGAGTTCGCGTCCTTTGTAGGGACATGGATGCAGCTGGAAACCATCATTCT
>NW_016819951.1:691383-697188 GCF_001698545.2 Rhinopithecus bieti
ATAATTTTAATATATAATACATATGTACATAATATATAATACCTACTTTTTAAAAATGTATTCTCTGAAAATTTCCCAATACCACAAAATCTGACTGGAAAATACCTTGGGTACTCCCAAAGCCAGAGCCAGAAATCGCTATCTTAGAAAATTAGTTTTGGGAGTCTAACTGCTATGAACAGCAAAAAACAGTATGGTCTCTTAAGGAGTTCCAAGCCTCTTGCTCTGACTTTTAACAAGGCCCGTCATGTATAAAATGCTCTATTGTTCCTCATTCCCTAAGTTTCAAGTCCTCAACTAGCTCAGAATAATACATTTAGCCATTAACAAGAATAGTGAGAAAAATGAGACCGTGAAGATGTGTACGTAAATATGACACGTCCATAAACTGGAACACCATGAACAGTGTGAAAAGAATGAAGCTGTTCCCTATATACCGACCCCTAAAATATTGTTCAGTGAAAAAATGGCAAAGCACAGGACACAATGTACAATATGCTACCTTTTAGACTGAATGGGGTTCACTGAACTTCTTAAGGAGCCTGCAATTGAACTTTAGCAGATGTTAGAAAAGAAGTACTAGTTGTCCCTGAAGCTCTCCTTTGCCAATTAAGTAATATCTGTGAAAGAATAGAGGGAGAGGGATAACAAAGAAAATCACTAAGAATATTATAATTTTTCCTTCTAGAAAAATCAAGTGTATCTGCAATAGCAATGCAATTTGACCAATCGAACATCCTCTTTCCTTCTGTAAACAGAGCAGGCTGCCAGCACAGGAAGCAAGTGTCCATTTTTTGGACTGCCTTCCCCTTGGAAGATTATCTCCAAAGTATTGGACTGCAGCATATACACTTTGTTAAGCTGACATAATGAGTGAGTAATGAGTGAGTGACTGTGGTACCTAACAGAATCAATCAAGCCTTATCTTAAATAGAATTTTGACATGAAAACACATTAAATATGTGCTACGTGCTGGTCACTGCACTAGGTGCTGGGTGTAAGGAAGCAAATAAAACAGACAGGTTCCTTGATTTCACTAGAATTATGTCTAGGGGAGAAAAGTCATTCCACACAAGTAATTTCATAAACTATTTGATTTAGTCATATATACTCTATATAGTTCCTGCTTTATATAGAGTTAGTAATAAAAACCCCACTAAATACAGTATAGTCTTCTTTTAAATCAATGTACTGTAGCACTACAGGGTACCTTGGAGATATCTATGTGAAAACCAGTTATTTTATTATTTCAGTCTTACCCCAACCTTATAACCCAGCATTAGCTATTAAAATACAAATATGCCATACTTCTAAAAGTTAAAAACTAACCTATTTCATTGGCCACTGGCTTAAGTACAAACTATGTAACATTGGCATATACACAAAAACCCTTCATTGCCATCAGCATGAGATATGCCACTGCCCCTGAGAAGCATTCCTGACTCTCTAGGTGAAGTTTGTAAACTCTCTGGTTGCCACAATAATTTATCCAAATTTCCACTGTGATGTGTATCATATTGTACAAGAGTAATTTGTCATCCTCCATAACCTGTGAGCTCCTCAGGTGCAGGAACAATGTCTCATTCACTACGCATCCCCAGCACTCTCACTGGTGCCTAGCATCTTGCAGCCTCTCCACACTGGTCTACTAAATGCATTGGTGAAAAAGGGGGAATTGAACACTACATGGCAGCTGTCACTTAAAGTACATATTGAGCTTCCACAAGGCAGATTCACTGCTCAAATTGGAAATGTTTTAAAAGTCTTGTTCAACTCAGCTGTCTACCCTATCTGAAAATCATTCTTTCCTCTTGTTATCTTTGATTTACTGAGGCACACTCTATTCCAGGGACCACAGTAACATCCTTGACTTAATCAGGCAAGGAGAGTATAGCATGGTGGAAGGATTCACATACCTGTCCACTTAAGACAAGATTTTGCATTCAACGACAAGCATTTGAGTGAGCTACTCAAGCATCAGGCAGCTGATAAGCCTTTTCTGTGATCTTACTGATTTTCTGAATACGGTGAACATTCTGCTCTATCTTTGACCTCACAAAGTTGTATTTTTACTTCTCAAGTTGCAAATTTAGAGTGGTAAAATCATCCTAAAACTTTACTGGAGGAAAATGGTTAAGTAAGTTTTAATTCATCAAATGACAGACTTTAGTATAATCATTAGAATTACATTTGGGGGGAATATTTTAAAATATGGAAAAAATCTCATATACCATGTTAATGTTCAAAAAAGCTGAATACAACTGTATATAAAGTATAATCAAAATTTTGTGAAATAAATCTATATGAAAATAGTTACATATACATATGTATTTCCACACAGAAAATAACTTAAAGGAGTTTCAACTTTTCAACTATGATCATGTATTATTTATAAAAAATCTGAAAATAATGCATGCTTTTCTTCTAAAGTAAAAAACATAATTTCTTAACAGGCTTTATGGTGGATTTTGCAAAGTAACAATTCCTCTACTATCTTCCAATGATTCACTTTTCTTACATTTTAAATTATATCTTATTCATGAAAACGCATATACCAGAAGTAAAGATGAACCACTATGTTTCTCTCTGTGGTGAATAAATTACACTTTTAATAAATTTAAAAGATATAATTATCTAGGACATTAAAGATTAATAGTTTCATTTATAATTATAGATTCCTTCCATCCTATGTTTTTATGCCTCATAATTGCAGTATCTCTAACCTCCTTTAAAAGGCAAGAAAGACTGGGCATGGTGGCACATACCTGTAATCCCAGCATTTTGGAAGGCCAAGGCAGGTGGATCACTTGAGCTCAGGAGTTCAAGACTAGCCTGGAAACATGGCAAAACCCATCTCTACCAAAACACAAAAAAATTAGCTGCCCATGATGGTGTGTACCTCTGGTCCCAGCTACTCAGGAGGCTAAGGTGGGAGGATTGCTAGAGCCTGGGAGGCGGAGGTTGTAGTGCACCAAGATTGTGCCACTGCACTCAACCTGGGTGACAGAGTGAGATACTGTCTCAAAAAAAAAAAAAGGTGGGGGAAGGAGGAAAAATATCAGTGGAAACTTAAAATACTTTTAAATATAAAGTAATGCTGCATTTTAATGTGGCAGAACTATACTTCCTATATCAGGATTTTTTTTTTTTTTTAAGTGACAGGGTATGGCTCTGTCACTCAGGATAGAGTACAGTAATGTAATCATGGCTCACTGCAGCCTCAAACTCCTGGGCTCAAGCAGTCCTCCTGTCTCAGCCTCCCTAGTAGCTGGGGCTACAGGTGCATACCACCACACCTGGCTAGTTTTTTTCATTTTTAGTTTTCTGTAGAGGCAGAGTCTTACTTTATCATCCAGGCCGGTCTCAAACTCCTGGCCTCAAGCGATCCTCCCATCTCAGTTTCCCAAAGTGGTGGGATTATAGGCATGAGGTACCTTGCCCAGCCTCCTATATCAGGAACCTAAAGACTAAAGGAAAATGGTAATTTGAAAACATTTTTGGCAACCTCTATATTCAAGTCCTTCTTTATTCTCCCTTATACAGAAAAACTTCATTCCATTTGGCGCCAGGCAAGGTGGCTCACACCTGTAATCCTAGCACTTTGGGAGGACAAGGCAGGCGGATCACCTGAGGCCAGAAGTTTGACACCAGCCTGGCCAACATGGCAAAACCCCATCTCCACTAAAAATGACAAAAAAATAGCCAGGTGTGGAGGTGGGCACCTGTAGTCCCAGCTACTCAGGAGGCTGAGGCAGGAAAATTGCTTTAACACTGGAGGCAGAAGATGTGGTAAGCCCAGATCCTGCCACTGCACTCCAGCCTGGGTGACAGAGCAAGACTCTATCCCCCCCCCCAAAAAATTATTGCATTTGGAAGGAGGCTACCAGAATAATGGAACCCAAGTCAAATATCAGACCTTGCCTAGTTTAGATGATCAACTTTTCCTTTTGCTCTTTTTTCACACTCGAAGACCCTAAAATTGATTTTTTCCCAGTTGAGCCAAAGTGGAAGAGGGACAATGTTTTATTAAGAGATTTTTCATTTCCCAGCATAAACTGTCTTCTTTATTTATATACAAAGAAAATCTGTCTTTTTGTTCTTATGAAAATATTTTCAGAAGCTATCATTCTACAAAGTTAATTCAATTGTACTTGACTGAAAACAGAAAGAGAGGGAGAAAAGATGATGATGACAACACTATTAGCTGCCTCAACAAAGGATAAAGATATGCACTGATCAGCTCTCTTAAGAAAAGCTGCACAAATTAAATTCCACGAAAATGTAAGAACAAGGGCATCGTGGAGAGCAGTCTTTAGTGACTTCTGTTGTGTGTGAGAAAGAGACCAGGACAGCAAAAGAACTGTGGTATTAGAGTCACTGAACTGGTTACAATTTAAGAAACATTCATCACTGGGCTTAAATGTGCTGAAGAAAAGGGTATTCATGTGACACAAAAGGCAACAGAATAAGGAGAATCCAAAATGATCCATCAAATGGAACAGACTGAGGGGCATGGTTTTGGGCCAAGTGGAGAGACCCAGCTGGCTACAACTCTGAAGGGAAAGCATCGAATAGATTTTAAAGTAGCAAAGTAAGGAAGGGATAAAAATAAATAAAAGACTAAAAAGTAATATGATTCTTAGATCCTATGTAAGCCTAAGATTCCACAGCAACACAGAAAGAGATAAATGAGAGAGAAAACGTGAGAAAATGAATGTTTTCCATCCTGGTCTTAAAGAAAACTTAAGTGACTTCTTTTTAAAAGAAAAGCACAAGTATTTTCTGAATACAAACTTCGAATCATTAAAATTACCTTCCTTCATTATTCCTAAAGCAGCAAGCTTTTAAAAAATAAAGACTGAAAGCTCTAAGCACAAATTTAGAGCTATATGGAGTTTCCACTTTTTCAGTTTTCAATTCTTAAATCAGAGCTATGATTATTATAGTTGAAACGGTATTAGAAACATGTTTAGGAAAGATGATTGGACTACTGAGCTTTTCAGTTATGATCCCCACCCCTATCCTAACTGGAATCCTGAAATTATCAAGCTTACCAAAGCTAATGTATTAATTCTCTCATTTCATGATTCATTAACTTAGTAATTTCCTGCAAGATACATGGCCAACAAAAATCTCAAAATATCCCTGACGATATTCCAGATTAAAAATTGCTGAACTCTTAGAACATAATCTTTCTAGCACTCATAGAGTTTACTGTTTCTTAGTTTGTTACAACTATTTGCGTAAGATGCCTGTCTCCCCAACTAGGCTGTAACCTCCAAGCAAATGAAGATAGATCAAGTAGGATTCAATATTTCTTTTTCTTATATATAGATCTGATCATATTTACTCTCACCTGGACTCTTAGGGGTAGGGCTATCACTCAGAGCCTCAGGGGCATCGCTGCTGCCCAAGTGGGCCCAGAAGGCTGGACTTTGGCTTCAGTGGGCCCAAAAGCAGAGCATCACGGAAACAAAGAGAATTATTCTCGAGCCTTAAAATATAATGGACTGGGCCAGGCGCGGTGGCTCAAGCCTGTAATCCCAGCACTTTGGGAGGCTGAGATGGGCGGCTCACAAGGTCAGGAGATCGAGACCATCCTGGCTA
The DNA here is from genome assembly GCF_001698545.2 of Rhinopithecus bieti. NCBI lineage: Eukaryota > Metazoa > Chordata > Mammalia > Primates > Cercopithecidae > Rhinopithecus > Rhinopithecus bieti. The sequence continues at coordinate 696,991 of NW_016819951.1, forward strand.
ACACAGTGAAACCCCGTCTCTACTAACAAACACAAAAAAGTAGCCAGGCGTAGTGGTGGGCGCCTGTAGTCCCAGCTACTTGGGAGGCTGAGGCAGGAGAATGGCGTAAACCCGGGAGGCGGAGCTTGCAGTGAGCTGAGATCCGGCCACTGTACTCCAGCCTGGGCGACAGAGCAAAACTCCTTCTCAAAAAAAAAA
>NW_016819951.1:697658-725620 GCF_001698545.2 Rhinopithecus bieti
TATATAATATATATATATATATATGACTCTGTCCTGCTAGGTTTCGGACTTGCTTGGGACCCAGGATTCCTTTCTTCCTTCTAGCTTGTCCCTTTAGGACTAGAATGTTTATTGTATGCCTGTCCACCTATTTTGGAAGCAGATAACTTGTTTGGTTTCACAAGTTCCCAGCTCGAGAAGAATTCTGCTTCAAGATGTATCATACCTAGAGTCTTATCCATGGCTGATTTAGATGAGATTTTCAACTTAGAGCTGATGCTAGATGGGTTAAGATTTTGGGGGCTGTTGGGATAGGGTCAATGTATTTTACATGCAAGAGGAAACAAATCAGGGATGGGAGGGAGCGTGCAGAAGGCAGACTGCTATAGGCTGTTTGTGTACCTCCCTAAATTCATATATTGAATTCTCAACCCCCAGTACCTCAGAGTGTAGCCATATTTAGAGACAGGGTCTTTAAAGAGGAGATTAATTTAAAATAAAGCCATTAGGGAGGGACCTAATCCAATAAGAAGATGTCCTTATAGAAGTGGGAGAGACACCAGGGACAGGTGTGCACAGAAGCAAGGACATAAGAGGACACAGCAAGGAGGTAATCAACTGCAAGTCAAGGAGATAGGCCTCAGAATGGAATCAATACCTTGATCTTGGACTTCTAGCTTTCAGAACTGTGAAAAATAAACTTCTGTTATGTAAACCACCCAGTTGGTAGCATTTTGTTATGGCAGCCCTAGCTAACTAATATGCCTGCCATTTACATTCTCCCTGAATTGCCAGTCCTGTGGCAACGTGCCACACTACTTCATCTACAAATGCACATTTACTCCTTTTGTCAAGGACTGTGTAGTAGAAAATCTGGCCTTGCCCAAAGGGTGGTCTGACTTTTGTCCTCAACTTCTAGGAGGTAACCTATGTCACCCCTATGGGAATATGTTTGTCTTGGGAAAGAACTATTAAGTTGGGGCCAGCTACAGCCAGTAGTCTTAGGTTAGGGGCTGGGCATGACAGAAAGATCAATAGTGTGATTTACAGTGGGGCTTTGGGTAACACAGAGGCTGAAATCAACTACATGGGCAATCGGTCAATCGATCATGCCTATATAGTGAAGCTCTCAATAAAAACTCTGGATACTGAGGCTCGGGTGAGCTTTATGGCTGGCAATACTCTGTACGTACAGTTACACATTAATGACAGGAGGGTAATGCATCCTGACTCCATATGGAGAGGACACAGAAACCTGGTGTATGGAATCCTCCTAAACTCCACCTTAGATGTCTCCTCTTTCCCTGACTGATCTGGATTTGTATCTTTTCCCTGTAATGTAATAGTAATCATGAGCACTCAGTGAATTTTGTGTGTCCTTTTAGCAAACTGTTGAAACTGAGGGTGGTTTGGGGGAACCTCACACTTGAAGTCAGTGTCAGAAGTAAAGATAGTCTTGGACACTGAGCCCTCTAAGTTTGCAGTTTGGATAATTCCATGTAGGGATGAAACCTCAGATGTCACCATCTCAGCAACACTTCTTCTATCTACCCCAAACAGAGTTAATCATAATTTCCTTCCTTCTCAGTATACCACAGCATGTAATTCTAATTTACCTGATAATTACAGTGATTCTAAACCTGAGGAAATTTTGCCCCCCATAGAAGAGAATATTTGGCAATGTCTGGACACAGTTCTGGCGGTTACAACTGGGCGATGCTATTGGCATCTAGGGGGTGGAGGCCAGGGATGCTGCTAACCATCCTATGAATGCACAGGACAGCCCCGACAGCAAAGAATCATCTGACCTAAAATGTCTACATCGTCAAGTTTAAGAAACCCTGCATTAGACTGTTGACATTTACTAGATGAACCCCAGGTCTGAGACAACAACTCTTGGAGTAGTGAGACAATAGCACCCTGAATTCCAAGGGCGAGTGTCCAAATGCCAATTCCACATAAATCACTTCTGTTTAATGTCAGGCAAACATCCAAACCCTTGGCCCTCAACTATCTCATTTGTAAATGAAACTAAAATAGGATGTATTCCATAGAATTATTTACAGAAGAAATAAGATCATATACTAGAACAAGTTAGCAAACTATTTAGACCAAAGTAAACACTAGCTAAATGTTCACCCTGTATCATTTAATTTTCCTTATACAATGTAAAACATTTTATAAAAAATATTTGCACTGACTAGATTACTGGTAAAAGGTCACAAATCACTTTTTCTTTGGTTTAGAACAGATGTAGGACTCCTGGATATCATAAATGTGGGCTACTAACAAATTAAATATTTCTTTCTATGCAAAATTTGTCTTCTCTTACCAAGACCACTTATTGCTCTTTCCTTCCAGTATCACCCCTTATTGGTGGCTTCCTTGTGCGTCCATTTTCTTCAGAGAAACAAAGTTTATATCACATATGAGAGTTACCATAAGAGGCAATGACAAAGGAAGCAATCAAGCAATCCAGAAAGGAGATTGTAGTCCACCTATTACAACCTCCTGTGAAATGCAACCGCCAGGTAGGCAGCTCCTTCCCATATGATCATCTTCAAGGAAATTATAAATTGCCCCATATCAGACATTATTCAGGTCAAAAGCCTATCTATGCATACTATATCTGAGAACTAAAAGGTTTAATTTATTCCCCCTGTGTCTGTGTCTCCTACAGGCCTCCATCTAAGTGAATTCCCCAAGAAACAGGAATAACTTTTCCCTCAGACCCCCAAACTATCACAACACCTGGCACACTGTATATGTTAATTCATCTTTCTTGGATGAATTAAAGAAAAGATGTACAGATGGCCACATGGATGAAAAAATTTAAGACCAAATGGAGGAACAAATAAAAAAAGGAATAAATGAATAATTAAATAGTTCTTTAGCCTATAAATAGCAGTACTACTAATTTCTGCCTGAGCTTCAACAACATTAAAATACCAGTGTTCTTACAAATATATACGCAGGACGCAATTGTTCAACAAAAGAACTTGGTTTGCAGCTATACTCTGAACAGTAAAAAAACGTACTCTCTCAATGTTAATGATTTAACCCAAAGCAGTAAGAACAGGTTAGATTCTTACTGGGAGGAAGCTACTCTGCATTTTGCAACACCACACCACAGACTCCAGGTTAAAACAGCCAGGAATACAACAAATATCATACTTACTGGGAGAGAATTAATGCTACTCCCCTAAGATAGAAGGCAAGGTAAGGAAGTCTCCTCTTACCAATTCTACTCAACATAGCACTAGAGGTTGACCCAGTGCAAGCAGGCAAGGAAGGAAAAAAAAAAGGCATTCACACTGGAAAAAAACAAAAAGACGTAACATGACCTATTCACAGAAGACACAGTTCTGTATAATGAAAATCTTAAGGAATCAATTTTAAACACAATTTGCATGAATAAACAAGAAAAGGAAAGTCACAAGATACAAAATCAAAGATACAAAAATCAATTGTATTTCAATATACAAGCAATGAATAATCTAAAAATGAAATTATTAAAGTAATTCCATTCACAGTAGCATCAAAAATAAAATACTTAGAAATAAATTTAACAAAAGAAATTAAAGACATATGCTTGAAAACTACAAAATATTGCTGAAATACAGACCTAAATAAACAGAGAAATATTCCACATTCACAGACTGGAAGATTCAATATTGTGAAGATGGCCATACTCCCACAATTGATGTACAGGATCACCACGAACTCTAATCAAAATTCCAGCAGGTTTATTTTCAGAAATTGACAAGCAGATCCTAAAATGTATACAGAAATGCAAAACACCTAGAATTGCCAAAATGGATTTGAAAAAGGAAAAGAATATTGGAAGATTTTCACTTTCAAATTTCAAAATTTCTAATAAAGTTAACAGTTATTAAGTCAGCATGTTTCTGACATATATTAGATTTGATTGCTTCCATTACAAATTACCACAAATTTAGTAGCTTAACAAAATGTATTATGCTACAATTCTGTAGGTCAGAAACTCAACATTGGTTTCACCAGGCTAAAATCAAGGTGTTACTGAGACAGCTGCATGGGAGGGGTCCCTGGAGAAGCTCCAACCAGCCTGCCCACTGGGGTAGAGCCTGGAGCAGTTCAGGACCTTTCCAGCAGAAAGGAGCCTGGCCTCTCCTTTTCCTGTGTGAAACCTGGGATTCAAATGACCTGATGGGAAACGCTCTATCAGGGACTCTGGCCTGGTGAGAGTCCCTGGTTCCCCCTATTTTTTCCTTTTCACCCAATAAAACCCTGTCTTACAATTCAAATTGTCTGTGAGCCTGAATTACTTTGTGGCTGTGGGACAAAGAACCCCATCTTTAGCTGAACTAAGGAAAAGTCCTGCAACAATAGCAGGGCTGCATTTTTTCCAGGAGGCACTAGGTAGCATCTGTGCCATTGCTCATTCAGGTGATTAACAGAATTCAGTTCCTGGTCTTGTAGTACTAAGACCCCTGTTTTCCTGCTGACAGTTCTCAGCTACTAGAGGCCATATACATTCCTTGGCTAGTGGCCCCCTTCCACCATTTTCACAGCCAATAACCATAGGTCAAGCCCCTGTCATGCTCAGATACCTCCTCCTCCTTTCATCTCTCATCTCTGACCTAATATGGAAAGGTTTTCTGTCTTTAAAGACTTGTGATTAGATTGGGTCCCCCTAGTAATCCAGGATAATCTCTCATCTAAACGTTTACACTTGTTAACACATCTACAAAGTCCCTTTTGCCATATAAATAACATATTCACACGTTCCAGGGCTTAGGACTTGGACATCTTTGGGGAACTACTTTTCTAATGACCACATGGTATAAAGATAGATACATAAATCAATGGAACAGAATTGAGAGTCCAGAAATACCTTCTTACATTTATAGTCAATTGATTTTTGGCAAAGGTGCCAAGGCAATTCATTGAGGAATGTATCCTCTGTTCAAAAAATGGTACTAAGACAGTAACAAAATTTTAACTTAGACCCTCACCACATACCATGCACAAAAATGACCCCAAATAGATCACAGACTTAAATGTAAAAGCTAAAATAATAAACTTTTACAAGAAAATACAGGAGAAAATCTTTGAGATGTGACTCAGGAAAAAAAAAAAAAAATTTAGATACAACATCAAAAGCATTCTCCAAAAAAGAAAAAAATTAGTAAGTTGGACTTTGTTAAAATTCAACTTATAGACTTCAAATGGCACTACTAGAAACATGAAACGACAAGCAACACACTGGGAAAAAGTATTTGCAAAATACATATTTAATAAAGGACTTGTCTCCAGAATTTATTAATAACTCTTATTATTCAGTAAGACAAACTTCAATCAAAAAATGGGCAAACTATATGAACAGATAATTTACCAGAGAATTTAGATGAATGGTCAATAAGTTCATGAAAAGATATTCAACTGCATTAGTTAGTTAGAAAAGGTAAATTAAAATCACAGTGAAATATCACTCTATACCTACTGCAAAAGCTAAAATTAAAGAGACAGAAAACAACAAAAGTTGGTGAGGATATGAAGAAATAGAAACTTTCATGCATTGATAATGGGACTGTAAAATGGTGTAGCTACTTTGGAAAAAGTTTGGCAGTTTCTCAAAAAGTTAAACATAGAGCTAATGTAATGCAATAATTCCAATTCTAGGTATCTATTCAAGAGAAATGAAAACATTTGTTCACAAAGACTTACATGAATATTCACAGCAGTATTATTAATAATAGCCTCAAAGGGCAAACAATCTAAATGTCCACCAACTGGTGAACAGATTACAAACCAAATATAACATATCCATATAATAAAATACTATTCAGCATTACAAAACAAGTAATTCTTGATATATGCCAAGTCACAGAACAACCTCAAAAACAGTTTGCTAAGAAGCCAGATACAAAGAGCCACATATCGTATGATTCCATTTATATGCAATGTCCAGAAAAGGCAAACTTAGAGACTGAACGTGAATGAGGGGTTGCCTGGGGCTAGGGGTGAGAATGGCAATTAACATCAAACAGGCATTAGGGATCTTATGGGAGGGGGGTGAAAATGTTCTAAAAGTAATTTATGGTGATGGTTGTGGAACTCAATAAAGTTACTAAAAATCACTCAATTATACACTTGAAATGGGTAAATTAATGATACATAAACTGCATTTCTATAAAGTTGTTTTAAGAATAACTTACTAAAAAAGAAAGCTAGCCAACAAGGAAACCTATGAGGATTATCCTAGTAGGAAGCATGTGTTCTTGGGAAATTATCTCAATTATGCTATTACCACTGAACCTAAGAAAAAAAGTCCATCTCATTTAGACAGATTTGAAGAAAATGAGTGATATAACACGAATCTAGTGGAATTCTAGTGGATTCTGGGTGGCTGTTCTCTGGATTCCTAAAGGACTGAAACAGAAAAACTAGGCACTTACTATCAGGCCATTCTTGTCACATGAAATACAGGTACCTCCGTGCAGGGGGCTTGACTGGGAATCCTCTTTCACTGACAGCTGAGTCCTCTTTATCTTGAATTTCCACATAACTGCAGCTGACTGAATACATTGGAAAAGATGGGCCTCCTTGGTATTTTCACAGCAGAGTTTCTGTGGACATGACTATTGCCATGAGAATAATAAGTAAGAAATATTCACCAATCAACAGAGTAGCAAACAGATAACACAGGTCAACATAGGTCTCCTCAAGAAATCCCAGATCAAGTCTTGCCTGAAAGACAGTCTCATTGAATTTGCAGGGGTATTGTTTCTTTATAACTTAGCGACTCTCTTTGAAGAGAGAGCCACAGTATGCCATGACAGGATTTGTGCAAAGCAAAACACAAAAGTATTTCATGTGGGCCAGTAAACAATCTGTACAAGTTTTAATAGGAAAAAAAAAAAAGAAAAGGTAGACTTAGGAAATTTTCCTGATTCAGAATCGAACAGAGTTTTCAGAAGTATTTCCCATTCACAAATGTGTTGAAACATTCTCCTCTTTAAATAGAAAACAGATGATTTGAGATACACATATTTAAATTTCCAGAGCAATCTTGAGGAGCTGCAACAGTTTGGGGAAATGTCAAGAACACCCTCCACTTGAGAAAACTGCTCTGCTCTGTAAGATGGAGATCATCTTAAGGAAATAGAAACCTTCTCGAAGAAACTTACTGAGTGCCATGTTTTCCCAACTGTTGATTTTTGTTAATTTCATCTGAGAGTTCCTCTCATTCTGCCAACTAAATAAAAATATCTCAAACTGGGTTGGAGGCGAAAAGCACGTAAGTTGAGAAGACAGAAAATACTACAGGTTCACCTGATTCAGAGCTTGAACACTTCCAATCCTCACTAAGAATTGATAACCAAATGTTTCAAATAAACTTCACTGTCAATACCAAACAGTGATTTAGTTATTTTTATTTTTTACAAAAAGCCCCAACTGGATTAACCACCTGAGTGTAAAGAACTCTCCTGATTGATCGACCCAGCTAGATGGTCTAAGGAAAGAATTAAGTCCAACTAGAACACTCAAAAGTGAAGTGCTGGCCAGGTGCAGTGGCTCATGCCTGTAATCCCGGCATTTGGGGAGGCTGAGGTGAGCAGATCACTTGGGGTCAGGAAATTCAAGACCAGCCTGGCCAACATGGCAAAATGTCATCTCTACTAAAAAGTACAAAAAATATTAGACAGGCGTGGTGGCACATGCCAGTACTCCCAGTCAGGAGGCTGAGGCAGGAGAAAAGTTTGAACCCAGGAGGCGGAGGCTGCAGTGAGCTGAGATCGTGCCACTGCACTTCAGCCTGGGTGATAGAGTGAGACTGTCTCAAAAAAAAAAAAAAAAGTGAAGTGCTTATACTGAAGTTACAAATAAATAAGATAAAAGGACTTTTAAGGAATACTCTCTACTACAAAATAATTAGGACTCAGAGCAGAGTTTCGTTCATAAGTTTAAGTAGAATCATGAGCTAGAGAAAAAAAAAAGAATTGCACTAAGTAAAAGAAGACATACATAGAAATGACACAGGAGGAGATCTGATGTAAACATTAAATTTTCATAGCTACTAAATGCTAAATAAAAGACTTTCCATATTATAGAGTTCTTAAAATCTGGTGACATTTCAACCTGTGGAAACCTAACACATTTTGCTCAGGGCAAAAACTGGGCAGCCAAAAGAATCTCTATCAGAGCCTCTGTCTTCACTGGATCCTTCTCCTCAAATAAGGGCAGGAATGGCAAGAAAGAAGGCAAGGAACTCTTCAAAGCCTCGGAAAGTGGTACGCAACCAGGGCAGCCAGGTACACCCCTACTGTAAAGAGGCATCCACACTACTGTCTAGCCAGCCGTCATGCTACATATTTTATATGAACTTTCTCATTCAATTTTACTGAACAATGGAATTGTATTTCCATTTGCCCAAAGACCTAAAGGCCAAGATCAGGAAGGATACCCTTTCAAGATCTTAAGAGTAATAGGAAGAAAAGAAGGTGTCAAATCTGAATTTCAAAAAGCATCATCAGTTGCAGAGAACTTGGTGAGAGCAGATGGAGTAAGAGGGGAAGACCAGGGGTTTATTTTGTATCTTCCTTTCTCTGTGGGCTTTCATCTCTGATTTGGTCAACACTTTTAATTCCTAACATTTCAAAATCACATCTACTTTTGGTTAAGATGATTGATTTATAAGTTGCACAATGAATAAATAGCATAAATTCAATCATATAAGGAACACACAGTAATACGCATTACGTATTATATATATAAAAACATATAATATATAATTTTAAAGCCTATTTCTATATCCAATAGGTAGAGAAATAGTGGCACCTAATCAAGAGTAAGCTGGTGCCTGCTGGAACTATCTATTTTTCCAATAAGTATTTAGATAAAATGATTATGAGAATTTATGTTTTCAAAATGTCTTAGATTGACTTACCTAAAAACCAAAAGCATGTGAAAAATGTGTATGCCAATACTTATGTGAGGGTAGAATCTCAGGGAAGCCAGAAAGAGAGAGGACAGGGCAGTGAGGCCAGGGAGGAACGAAAGGAATGCAAAATGGGATGTTGCCTAGGTGACCACGGCTGAACCAGAGATCACAGCTGGAAGTTTGGTTACGGGAGATGGGTGTCTCCAGAGAGGCCATACGAACCACTGTGTCTGGAAATCATCCCTGAAGGAAGAAGGGTGAAGATGAGGCAGAAAAGCAAGGCAAGGAATTTATCTGCAGGCTTTTTCTGATTCCTTTCTCTCACTGGTCAAAGTCAGCTAAACATAGGTGGGAACAGCCTGAAACCCAGAGGGTCTGATGGGGCTGAACTTGGGCCTCAGAGGAGAAAAAGCGTTCCCAGGCAGGACAGCAACATGGGGAGGCCCAGGGAGGTTGGGGTGACCTGGCACCAGTGCTGCAGCTCTCGAAGAAGATCCAGGAGCACCTGGCCTGGCATCAATTGGAACACATACAGAATATTTTCTAGGATTTTACAGTGTTTTCCAAAGGCCAAAATTTCTATCTTGCAATCCTAAAATTTCCTCAGAAAGAAAGGAATTAGGAATTTCGGTATGTTATGTGCAATATCAGAATTTATAATCCAAATAAAGCTGAAAATAAAAGTATTTCACCCTTAAATAAAAATGTTCCTTCCTCATTAATAGATCATTTTACAATTGAGTTTCTGGTAAGTTAAAGGGTCAAAGTTCACAATTTATAAATTATGGCAAGATAAGGCAATTACAAGATTAAGAATAGAAGAATTTAGAATGTCAAGTGGCATTAATTTAAGTGGAAATAAGTTCTCTACACATAATTTAATTAATGCCACGTGCTCATAGAGCTTTGTTTTTCTGCGATGAAACTCGAAGTTGGATGAGACTAACACAATAATCATAGTCTGATACCCTGCCCTTCAGAACTACAACTTTTACTGCCCATCATTTTTTTAAAATCCTATGACTCAGACTACGTGTAATATAAAATCAGGGGTAAAATCCAAACAGATGTTAATAAGCTTACTGCCACTAAATTATAAACCAAGATACTTCCAGAGGGGTCTCTGTCCTGGCTTCTCTTTCTACCTGATTGGAAAGACTGTTCTAGGAGCACAGTGATATTCCAAGCTGGGCACTAATGTCCTTCAGTGTAGCACCTTTCAAACAAGTCAGGGTGGTGTTAGAAAAACACAAATTTTTAAAACTTGAACAGCATAATGGAAAATAAAGCCCATGTCAGTTGTCAAAGATACTGCAATGTTATCCTTTGAAATGACGTTAGTATGTTTAAAAAAATTAACTTGTTTATCTTGTTTATAGGAAAACATATGACATTGAGTTACAAGGTAAAATAGTACTTATTATTCTGAGATACATGAACAGAAAGACATGTTATAAAATATTTAAGTCACTGATCTCAGTCAGTACAACTCCACACGACTTAAAAATCAAGGAGGTGAGTCAACAAAAAGAAAAAATAAATGAGAAACCATCAAATTAGAATATACTCTAGCAAATCTCAATATATTGATGTTTTATGGTTTTGTCCATCTTTATTTCTTATGTTACTACTATACAACTATATTCTAATACATTTTTAAAAATCAAACTTCATAGAATATAAAGAATACAATGTAAAAATCCCTCACTTTTTTTTCTAGCATATTCAGATAAGCAACATAGGAGAAGCCCACACCAGTACCTGTTGCCATGATATCTGTATTTCATTCATAACACACACAGATACAGCCATGTTTTGTGGCTGTGTGTATGCACTTATACATTCATATGTAAGTCTCTGGAAGGTCATACCACTACCTGACAACTGTGATTACATCTGGGTGGGAAAATTTTACTTGGTCTTCTTCATATTTTATTTTTTGAACAATTTTGCAACATGTTCTTTTTGATTAAATTGAGGGAAACAGTGCTAAAAAGATAAAGTTAAATAAATGAAAGATACATCTTCAAAGTGGCTACATTTATCCTTTCACCCAGCATTTACTGAATGCCTCCTCGGGGCACTGGGAGAGATGCACCAAAGCTGGCCAAAGCTGAGTCTAGAAATGAAGCCTGAGACAACAGACAAATGGCAGAGACTGTCCCTTGATTAACTATTAACTCTACTTCTAGGGTGAGAATGTTATCTATAGGTCACAAAATTTGAAGCGGTTTCATCTTCCAAAACCATTGGTCAGTTTTGAATACAGTTGAGTTGAATATTATAGACTGTCAATCATAATTTCACAACTGAGTTGTCAGGGAGAAAAAAAAATTCCTACTGCACTTAGAAATGTCAAGTGTAACCCAATATATGTCAAATTAAATTGAGCTGTTTTTAGGACATTGTTTAGAGTTGTTTATAACAGGGGGAAAACATGCAATCATCCTACATGGGTATATGAACAGGAGGCCTGGAAAATACCTTCCGAAAGTATGACCACCTGTATCTATCAAGAGTTGTGTTTGTGTTCCTGATATCAAGGATCCTCCCTCTCATGGTACCTGGTAAGGTAAATGGTGCTAACTTCCTCTGAAGAGTACTTAATCTTTTAACACTTGGATATCCAGTCACTTTTCTAATAAACACATTTCTCACACATGTATCTCTGTGTGCTGATACAAAGGGAGTTACTGAGCATGTCACCAACGCTTAGCCATTCCCATGGTAGTCTTTTTCTCAAGACTAAACTCCAAAAATGCAGACAAATTAAGAAGGCAAAAGATCAAAAGTACATAGTACCCAGTTATTTTTTAATACTGAAAATAAGACTTGGTAAGCAGATGTGTCACACACATGTCTATGGTCAACGTAATGGGGCTGTCTTCTGCCGTATTTGTTTGTCAAAAGGATTGGAAGGTCTGTCAATGAGAAGTGACTTTCTCTGGACACTTAATCTTTCTCTAAGAGATTAAACATTCAGTATTTTTTAGAAGAGGAGGACATGCAATGAAGTAATGGTTGCAATTCTTTGCTTTAATTCAATCAGTATTTACTGAGCACTTTCCTGTTGCAAGTTCTTTGCACCAAAGGTGCGATGGTGAAAAGTGAGCCTTGAACTTTTCAAGCTCAAAATCAAGTTAGGGAGACAGATGAAAAGAAGGCAAAGACAAAAGAATGCAAGATGTATAAAGTGCAGTGGCAGCATCTCAAAGTGATGCCTAACTCCAGTATGGAAAGTCAGAGACACTTCTTGGAGTACTAGGCTAAGGAGAGGTGAGCACAAAGTACCAAAGGGAGGGAAGAATAATTATAGAAAGACCCGATGGTATTTAAGGCAGCTTATAGGATTCAGTCAGGTAAGGATGACTTCTACCAACACAGTTAATCATCAGACATGCATTTAATGTGCAGAAATGGTAAATCAGTAAGAGTTGTAAATTAGCTCCCAAAAAGTTGGAGCACTAAATATTAACTTACAATACCCAAATTAAGAAGCCAAATTAGGAACTCTGTTTAGTTCTCAGGTTAAACCAAGCTAGATCCTTTGAAAGTTTTGTACTGAACACTTAATAAGTACCAGAGAAATTTTGCCATGTGCATGACATATCAATATACCATAGTTCCTTAAAAAAACTTATTTAATATTCAGGGGTACATGTACAGTTTTGTTATACAGGTAAATTTCACATCTCAGAGGTCTGGTGTATACATTTTTTTGTCACCTAGGTAATAAGCATAGTACCTGATAGGTAGTTTTTCAATCCTCACCCTCCTCCTACTATCCATCTTCAAGTAGGCCTTGTTGTCTGTTGTTCCCTTCTTTGTGTCCATATATACTCAATGCTTAGCTCCCACTTATAAGTGAGAACATGCAGTATTTGGTTTTCTGTTCTTTAGGATAGTTTGCTTAGGATAACGGCTTCCAGCTCCATTCATGTTGCTGGATAAGACATGTTCCTGTTCCTTTTTATGGTAGTACAGTATTCCATGGTATATATGTACCGTATTTCCTTCATCCGATCTACCAGTGATAGGCACCTAAGTTGATTCCATGTCTTTGCTGTTGTGAATAGTGCTACAGTGAACATATGTGTGCATGTGTCTTCATGGCAGAATGATTTACATTCCTTTGGGTATATACCCAATCACGCTGGTTGAAAAGTAGTTCTGTTTTAAGTTCTCTAAGAAATCGCCAGACTGTTTTCCACAAAGGCTGAACTAATCTACTTTCCCACCAGCAGTGTATAAGTGTTCCCCTTTCTCCAATCTTGCCAGCATCTGCTATTTTTGACTTTTTACTAGTAGCCATTCTGACTGACTACACCACACATCTAAACCATTCATTTCAGTGGAATGACATTCCCCTCCCCCAAAAAACGCCTTTTATTACATCACACATGATCATTCTCCCATAAGGCAATTCTCAGTCTATTCATTTTGATGTTTGTTTTCTTCCATCAAACTTCCATCATCTCCCTCCAGTAACTCAACTGTCTCAGGGTAGTGAATGGGAGTTATTTGTATGCAGTGATAAAAGGGGAAATACCTTACATACTTTACATTGTCTTTCTTTTACCACTGAGTCCATGACATAGCTCCCTCTCCTCTGATGCCTCAGCCTCCCACTGAGACTCACCAGTGATGTTGGTATGTTCAATCACCAAGGCTCTGGGACACCACCTCTTGCCACACCATCTCTGGACACGTCAATTCCAGCAGAGGGCCAAACCTGTTGCAGATGCCTCTGTCATCCATTGCCCTGTCCAAATTCCAACTTGGAAGAGCCACCCTAGGGAGAGCCACCATCGTCTCTGCTTGCCTGCCTCCTCACTGGTCTCCTTCTTCTGTTCTTGGCCCCCATACAGGCCAATTTCAGCTCAGCCAGAGGATCGTTTTAAAATATCATGTCACCTTGAGCTCAAAACCACGGCAAAGTTTCTCAAAGTGTTAATTTACCGTAAGACCCAGCAATTTCAACGCTGGGGATCTACCTGTTTTAGTCTATTTTTGCTGTCATGACAGATTATCACAAATTTAAAGGCTTAAAACAATGCTCATTTATTGTCTCACAGTGTTTGCAGGTCAGAAGTCTGGCAGGACGTAACTGAATTTTCTGCTTAGAGTCTCACCAGGCTAAAATCAAGCTACTGGCTGGGACTACGATTCGTATTTGCAGCTCAGAGTCCTCTTCCCACCTTACTAGTTAGTGGCAGAATTCAGTTCCTTGCAGCTACAAGACTGAGGTTTCCAGTTCCTTGACACAAGGCCCTCATCTTGAAACCAACAATGGTACATCAAATCCTTCTCAGGCTTCAAATGTCTTTGATTTCTGCTATACCTCTCTAAATTTCTCTTCTGACTTCCTCTACTTCATCTTGTGCTTTTAAGGGCTTATGTGATCATACTGATCCATCTAGTTAATCCAGGATAATCTCCTGATCTTAAGGTCAACTGCATAGTAACCTTAGTTACATCTGCAACGTCCTTTTTGCCATGTAATACCACATATTCAACGGCACAAAACTAGGGGCAAAAGTCCTGGGGCCAGAATTCTGTCTATTACAGCACCCAAGAGAAATAAAAATACATTCCACACAAAGACTTGGACACAAGTGTTCATAGTAGCATTAATCATGATAGCCAAAAATTCAAATCAACATAAATATCTACCAGTTGGTAAATGGACAAAATGTGCTGTATCTATACAATGGAATACTCTTTGGCAACACAAAGAACAAACTACTAATACATTCAGCAATATGAATCAACCTCAAAAATATGATATTAAGTGAAAGAAGCTAGACACAAGAGACCACATGTTGTAGCATTCCATTTAAAGAAAAGACAAATCTATAGGGACACAATGTAGATTAATGGCTGCTGGGGCTGGCAGCAGTAATGAGATTAACAGTAAAGGGCATAAGGAATCTTATTAGAGGACAAAATGTTTTAAAACTGGACTACAGTGATGGTTATATAACTTGGTAAATTTACTAAACATCATGGAACTAAGCTTCTTTCACTTAATATCATGATATCATGTTTTTGAGGTTCATTCATGTTGTTGAATGTATTAATAGTTCGTTCTTTGTGCTGCCAAAGAGTATTCCATTGTGTGGTGTATTAGTCCACACAATGGAATACTCTTTGGTAATTGCTGCTATAAAGAACTGCCTGAGACTGAGTAATTTATAAAGGAAAGAGGTTTAATTGACTCACAGTTCCACATGGCTGGGGAAGCCTCAGGAAACTTACTTTCATGGTAGAAGAAGAAACAAACATATCTCTCTTTACATGGTGGCAGGAAGAGGAAGGGCCGAGCAAAGGAGGAAGAGCCCCTTATAAAACCATTAGATCTCATGAGAACTCACTCACTATCACGAGAACAGCATGAGGGTAACCACCCCCATGATTAAATTACCTCCCACCAGGTACCTCCCCACGACACATGAGGATTATAGGAACTAAAATTCAAGATAAGATTCAGGTGGGGACACAGTCAAACCATATCATATGGATACAGTACATTTTGTCCATTGAAGTATATACTTGAAATGGGTAAATTTTACGATATATAATATATAACTTAATTAGCCTGTTAGAAAATTAAAAATAAATAAATAAAACCATCACAAGGCCGGGCGCGGTGGCTCAAGCCTGTAATCCCAGCACTTTGGGAGGCCGAGACGGGCGGATCACGAGGTCAGGAGATCGAGACCATCCTGGCTAACACGGTGAAACCCCGTCTCTACTAAAAAAAAATACAAAAAACTAGCCGGGCGTGGTGACGGGCGCCTGTAGTCCCAGCTACTCGGGAGGCTGAGGCAGGAGAATAGCGGGAACCCGGGAGGTGGAGCTTGCAGTGAGCTGAGATCCCGCCACTGCACTCCAGCCTGGGTGACAGAGCGAGACACTGTCTCAAAAAAAAAAAAAAAAAAAAAACCATCACAAAATAGTTTCCTCTTTCATGCAAATTTAAAGCCAGCAACCCTCCAGTTGCATACAGAGTCCTACAGGATATTCTCCATATTCCAATTTCACCTCATGTCCCACAGCTTGCTTACTGTCTTTCTCTAATCACCTGATACCTCCAGGAACATTCCTCCCTCAGGACCTTTCCAATTGATCCCACCAATCCAATCTTTCGAATTAGGTTAAAGTTGCTTTGGCTCCAGCTCTCCCTTAAATTAGTTGTGAATACACATGGTCTTGACCATGATGCACATGGTCTTGACCATGGAAAGAACATGAAGAGGATACTCAATGCTCCTCTCTGCTGCCTTTGTGCTCCAATGGGATAAGGGAAGATATAATGAAAAATGATGGCACTGTAAAAACTGGTACAAATATTATGATGCTTAGAGAGCAGGCAAAGGACATTCTTCAGAAAAGGGATATTCCATCATGTGTCTCCAGCTACCAGGCATCTGTCTCCATGCCAATAAGCCACTAGAATATACGAGCTGACTACACCAGGAATGTACATATCACTATCATGCTGATGCTTTCTCCCCGCTACCACTCATGTTCCCTTGTCCACTAAGAGTCCTGCTTTAGGCTGGGCACAGTGGCTCATACCTGTAATCCCAGCACTTTGGGAGGCTGAGGTGGGCAGATCACTTGAGGTCAAGAGTTCAAGACCAGCCTAGCCAACATGGCAAAACCCCATCTCTACTAAAAGTACAAAAAATTAGCCAGGCATCCATGTGGTGGGTGCCTGTAATTCCAGCTACTCGGGAGGCTGAGGCAAGAGAATTGCTTGAACCCAGGAGGTGGAGGTTGTAGTGACCTGAGATCACATCACTGCACTCCAGCCTGGGCAACAGAGCAAGACTCCATCTCAAAATAATAATAATAAAAAAATAAAAAATAAAAATTAAAAAAAGGAGTCCTGGTTTATTTCAGTTATTTCCCTGATAGATTTTCCTCCACATTTGTAAACTAATGCTGACATCAACCAACCTATATCCTAAACTAGCCAAAAAAATCACACTCACTTTATCAGAACTATGTGTGCAGTTAAATAAATAGCATGCTGCTTCCAAAAGAAACAATTACTTCTACTTTCTAAACAAGGATGAAGCATCCTACTTGTAATTCTCAATGATTTCCACAGAGATCAAGTGAGGTTCCTTCTTTACCACAGCCAAATTTCCCACCACCAGATTCACAAGGCAGAAACTTGAGAATTCAGTGAACAGTACCAGTTAACCTCAGAGGGCTGTTGTAGTTTCTCAGTAAGCTCCTGGAACAACCTAGACTGCATGGGACAAAATTTTCTTTTTGCAAATGATGTGTTTTATTTTTTTTAAAGGAAGAGGTATGAATAATAATGAGATTCATTGATTTCGAGAGATCAGAAACAGGTAAGTTTTGTAGCAGAGTCTAATGTGCCAATTTCAGTCCTTAGGCAGTCAATTAATCTACCCTTCCCAATTGGTCTGATGTTCATGATCCTATGGGGTGTTTTTTAAAGTAAGTAAAGTAAGTAGTTTAAATAAAGAAGATCAAGGATCTTGCTGGCTTCTCCTCTTTTTATATGTTCTGTTGGATGACCTTTTGAAATGCTCTAGACCAAAGTTTGTTGCTTTTGGTTTAAAGCAACACAGTATGGTGGTTATGAACACATGCTGGGACAGGCGGAGGTTCCAATTCCAAATGTGACATTTACTACGTTCAGAGATTTAAGTAACTTGTTCAAGGTCACACAAATAATAACTGACATGAAAGGGATCTGAACCAAGATAGTCTGACTCCTATGGGTTTAGTCAGTATCCTAAGCTGCCTCTCATTTACTGTTATTACTACTGTTCACCCATCACCACCACCGCTATCCTCCTCCTACTCCTGCTTCTCCTCCTTATCATCATCACTATCAGACAGCCAGGTTATAGATAACAATTAAAACTGTTATTAATGTATCCAGTCTTGAACACCAAAAAGCCACATTCAGCAAATGTCATCCAATAAACAGTCACCACATTCATTCGTTTTTCTAATGCTATTCCAGTGAACTAGGGAAGAAAATGTCATAAAACTCATTTTACAGATTGGGGAACTGAGCTAAAAATGATTAAGTCTCCTCGCTTCCCTCGGTGACTGAGAGGCTGAGACAGAACTGATGACACTCAGCTCTGTTTGCCCGGCATTATCACTCATCTTAAAAATATTTAAGCTTCCCAAATGAAAATAGGTAGGACTATTTCTAGCCGTCTGATCTACCTGGAGACAAACAAGGCCAAGCTGGCTTGCTAAGCACATTGGAATAAATAAAGTATTAAGACATGAGTGAGGGCCTATCATAAAGAATTCCCATGTTGCGTCTGCAGTCAGCATAATAACTGTGGCATTTCTTTTCGTTCTGCATTCAGCCTGGGTAATTCAGTGAAACCTTAAAAGTGACAAATGAATGTTGAAAAAGAGCTGACATTTCTTCCAAGATTTGAGAAGATGCCAGAAGGACCCTAGGAAAGTGCAGTGACAGCTGGAATGGAGGAGGACAGAGTTTAAAAAGCAACTTACCACTTATTTTTTGTGTTTAATTTTTATATCAAGACCACAGAAATAACAGGAGATTGTACTGAAAGAAAAAAAAGCTCTTTTTTATTGTACAATTAATATTTCTAAATTAGCCGAAACCAGAATGATTGTCAAATGTGTCACCGAATCCTATAATCCAGTCCCTATGGTATCATTCATTGACAAATATTTCTATCCATTTCAAAACACACAAGGAAAAAAGACTCTTAAAGATTCTACCAGACCTTTAAAAAGGCCCTAAAAAATTCCAAAGCTTTATAATATTTTTCTACTACTTTGCTACATGCACATTTGCCAAAATTTCCCTAAAACAAATCACTTAAAATTAATAAATTACCTGTCAAATCCCATAAAAACAGATGGTCACTTAGAGACAGGAAAAGATGTTAGCATTCTGTTTTACACAGCTGTTCAGACTAGGAAAAGATCACTTCATTTTCCATAACAGACAATGAACCTTGTCTAAGATTTCCAATATTATGCATAAAAATGAAAATATCATGCAGCTGCTTCTATGTTACACATCTGGTTACTGCTGAAGAAACATCTTTAATAGTAAAATGAAAATCATTATAATAAATAAGAACTAAAATTGGTCTTTGTTTTCTCTTAACAAGTATCATGCTACTTGTAAGTCCTTTGCTATCAAAAAATTTTAAATTGCTAAATGTTCCTAAATTGCGGTACTCTAATATGCTATCTAATGCAATTAAGAATTTATCAGTAATCTCCTATCCATAAGAAAGTACACACAGCTGAATATCTGACACGCCAATTGTTTCTTCCTGTTACTCCTTTCAAGAAGGTGTTTTAGTAATTTTATCAGAAATCTAACACAAGAAACAGTAAGTCAACACAACATTAGTGTCACACATCCAAAATGAGATTTTGATTTGTTAGTCTCCAACACATTACTTACATTACTATAAATCGCATGAAGATGAAGACATTTGGCACCTAAGAACAGTTATGAAATACCCAACACCAAGAGCATGCCTGTATTTATGCTCAGAGCTCTCTTGGTTCTATATTTTAGCAAAAGACATGAAACTTGATAGCTAAATATATGATCACTTTTTCACATTATTTGCCTGGAGCACCAATGTTTAAGTCTTCAAAATGTCTACAAAATATATTGGTGACATTCAACTACTCTAAGAGATGGGGTATATACAGCAGGGGGATTCATTTAATATTGGCAAAATGATTACAATTTGGACAGGCTACTTTGAATTAACTGTTAAGTATTGAATTTGTTTTTTTTTTTTGTTGTTGAGACAGAGTCTCGCTCTGTCGCCCAGGCTGGAGTGTAGTGGCCGGATCTCAGCTCACTGCAAGCTCCGCCTCCCGGGTTTACGCCATTCTCCTGCCTCAGCTTCCCGAGTAGCTGGGACTACAGGCGCCCGCCACCTCGCCCAGCTAGTTTTTTTTTTTGTATTTTCAGTAGAGACGGGGTTTCACCGTGTTAGCCAGGATGGTCTCGATCTCCTGACCTCGTGATCCGCCTGTCTCGGCCTCCCAAAGTGCTGGGATTACAGGCTTGAGCCACCGCGCCCGGCCTAAGTATTGAATTTGATCAGAAGTTTTCCTATCAATCCCTTGTTTAAAATTTCCAGTGGATTTTGCTGGAACAAAATCCAAGCCCCTTTCAGGGCCTACAAGGCTCTGGTGACCTCTAAGACCCTGCCCATCCCTCTAACCCCATCTCCTTCCACTCCCTGACGCCATGCCTCCATGATCATCTTTCTGACCCTTGAAGTCACCAAGCTCCTGGCCATCACCCATGTGATCCACCCACTTGGAATGCCCTTTTCCTTCCCTTAGATCTTCTTGCAGCTGTTGAGCATTCACATCTCGCATCACAATGTCATTTCCACAGGGAAGACTCCTCCCACCATTAGTCCCACCTTTATTTTTCCATGACTATCTCACTTCCCTCTTTTATATTATTCATAGCATTACTAACTTGAGGACAATATATTGTAATTCTTTACATGGTTTTCTGTCTTCTCTCACTAGAATTCAAGGCCACTCCCAAGAGATGGCTTACTCCAGTTATGTCTCCAGCACCAAGTACCTGTACATAATACATACTAAATGAAGGGACAAACTGTTTTTCACTAAACTGACTAATAATGCGATTGAAGTGGCCAAACAATCCAATGGTATCTAACTTGTATCTTGGATACCCCACTACTGGCCTCATAATTAGACTTAATCATGGAATGAGGTGATAAGTCCTCAAGGCCTAAGGGATTGTCCAGAGCCTATATATCCCCTCCCATGCACATCCCCGGAAGTCTACCGAAATGGCCCATTTTGGGCCTCTTCTCAAGATGGGACCTTCTGAGGGAAGCATGTGCTGTCCTCTAATTACACTCCTATGCTCAAGGGGTGGCTGTGTGCAGGAGAGGCAGATGGACCTGAACACACATACTCATGAGGCACCTCACAATGCAGAATGAAGCTGGGAGTGGAAAGAGGAACTACAGGCTAGGGGGTGATAATCCCTAATCCCTGTGCTGCATGTTCCTGCACTAAACTCCACAAAGTCCGGGAATGCAAAATGGAAGCCAGGCCTCACAGGTCACTCTGAAGGTATGTTTGTCAGGGCAAGACATTTTATTCAATTTCGGATATACTTTAGTCTACTTGACACAGTATTAGCTTGATTTATACATGCATTTATAAAATTTTATATTTTGAACACATGGTGGATGGGCCTCTATTTGTCCTCCTGCCTTTGGTACCATAAATGTTAGGGATGAGGCCTAACTGCTACTCTGAGAACTCGATCAAGTACCTCAGTTCACTGAGTCTGTTTCTTCATTTGAGAAAGAGAAATAATTCCTGTCCTGTCGATACCTTATATTATGTGAAGAACAATACATACAAATATAAAACATAATTGTAAAATATTTCTATTATGTTCTATCCCACATACCTCCCCATGTATTCCAGCAAGTGAGAACCATGATAATTTCCATCACCAATTCCAAAGCAACTGTGGCTTTTGAGAAACTTTTGAACTAGACAGGTGTTATGGTGGATGTTTGTCCCCTCCAAATCTCATGTTGAATTGTAATTCCCAGTGTTGGGGGTGGAAGCTGGTGGGAGGTGTTTGGGTCATGGGGGAAGATCCCTCATGAATGGCTTCATGCCCTCCTTGCAGACATGAGTGAGTTCTCACTCTGAGTTCATGTGAGATCTGGTGTTTAAAAGACTATGGCACGTCCCACCTCCCACTCATGCTCCCTCTCTCACTGTGTGACATACCTACTCCTGCTTTGCCTTCTGCCATGATTCTAAGTTCCTTGAGGCCTTCCCAGAAGCTGAGCAGATACTGGTACCATGCCTCTTGTACAGCCTTCAGAACCATGAGTCAATTAAACCTCTTTTCTTAATAAATTACCCAGCCTCAGCTATTTCTTTAAAACAACACAAGAACAGACTAACACAACATGGTTTGGCTTTTCACTGCCTATTTTTTTAGTGTTAAGTACTCTACATTTCTTCTCCATTCTACAAAGTTTCACATCTTTCCAGAAGAAAAGATGTCCAAGTGTCTAAGACTTTGGACATTAAGAGAGACAGAGTTCTTTAACAAAATTTTTAAAGTAAAAAGTAAAAAAAAAAGAATCTTTTCTAATTATTTATAGTTGTAGAGAGGTGCCAACTAAAAAAAATCTCATCTCCTATTTAGCCTATTGAATACTGACCTGTTTTCCAGGAAAAGTGCATAATATACACTAGTACTATGCATTTATTGATCTCTAATCGGTTGCTGGGATGAACTGAACAAGAAATATACCCCTGGGGCTGTTTTAGATCTCTCCAGCTGTCTGTCCAGAAGCCTTTCCTCCCATTCCAGAGAAAGGATGATCTCAGAGATTTAATAAATCAAGAGCACAAATAGTGCACACAAGGAAGCTAGGACAAACAAAGAGAAATGCAAAATGAGCTGGCAGGTGGGTTAGGGTATAGCAGTAGACGAAACAGACTCTGCAGGGCAAGGGAAAACAGAATGAGTTTTCAATGGACTGAGATTGAAAAAATCAAAATTCCTTTTCACAACTGATATGGTTTGGCTGTGTCCCCATCCAAATCTCAACTTGAATTGTATTTCCCAGAATTTCCACATGTTGTGGGAGGGACCAGGGAGAGGTAATTGAATCATGGTGGCCAGTCTTTCCCGTGCTATGAAGTCTCATGAGATCTGATGGGTTTATCAGGGGTTTCTGCTTTTGCTTCTTCCTCATTTTTCTCTTGCTGCCGCCATGTAAGAAGTGCCTTTTACCTCCAGCCATGTTTCTGAGACCTCCCCAGCCATGTGGAACTATAAGTCCAATTAAATCTTTTTTTTCTTCCCAGTCTCAGGTATGTCTTTATCAGCGGACTAATATAACAATACATTAGATCTACCACATGGAGTACACTAGTCACTGTAGAAAAATCATAAACCACCTAAAAATAAACAACAGAAATCTATATCACATTCTCCTTTAGAGTTCATCATATCAGAACTTTCCAATTTTCTATATAATTAAATAGTTCTACCTTGTCTCTGAAGTCTACAAATCAAATAAATGCAGCAGGAAACCTACCTGTAAATAATAACAGCAATAATAATAAAGGATTTAACATTTATTGTCTTTTTTATTGATTGACTGATTTCCATACATTGATCTGAGTTATCGCTATTAATTTAATGAGGACTCAGCAACAATCTGATTCAAGAAATATGATTAGTTCCTTTTGTAGATGGGGAAACTAAGACACAGGAAAGTTAAGAAGCTTGCCCAAGATCTCATGTGGGAAAATTAAAAGAAAAGTATTTAGACTCCAGAAGGTCTGGCTTTATAGAGGCAGCCAATGGTTCACATGTAAGAGACAGAGTGAAGAACTGCCAGGAACTTGACACTTGATCAGCCAGCCCTTCAACAAATCTGTGTTCATCATTATCACATTCAAGGGTGCAAGGAAAAACAAACAACACAAATAAAGCTAATGTGAATCCAGGCCTGGAAACTCACTATCCTAGCAGAGAAGGAAGAAGATCATACTGATAAGACCTTACAGAGCAGCTTTGTATACAATCTCTCATATGGTATCTCTTCACAATATCCCTGAATTGTTATTCCCAGTTCATACAGAAAGAAACAGAGACCAAATATGCCAAGCAAGTTATTCAAGATTACAAAAGTATTCAGTGGCATTCCCCACATACGAACAGGTGTTAATTCAATATTAATTCAACCAGCATCCCCAAATAGTCTGGAGAATGGATCGTCCTTGTTATTCAAGACATCAACTCAACGAGTGGGAAAAGAAATTGGTAATATCTAATCATAAGCACATGTAACTCCCACACCCTCCAAAAAAAATACTGAGTATCAAAGCCACAGCTCAAATCCAGACCTTCTAAATCCTATTCAAATATTGTTTCTACCACACCAGGTGCACTATCAACCCACAATACTGTAAAGAAAACCCCATGATGTAATTGTAAACTGTAAATCCTGATGGGTTAGGCCTTGACAAATCAAAATGAAGAAAATACACTCACTTCCCAATGTCCATGGCTTCCTTGTTTACTATAGAAGCAAACCACTATGGTGAACCTAGGTAGTCAATGAAGGCTATTAGGAAAATTACCTTCGTTAGTGACAACCATTCTTCTGATACAATTTGTGCACATTACTATAGGTCCGGGTGGTTACACGGCAACCTCCACAGTTATTCCACCAATTTCTTTAACATGGTTTTAAAGATAAATACCACATTACATGTCTATAATATATAATATATTTTCAAATAGTGGCTTGTTATTATATTCTTGCAATAATAATTAAAAGTTGTTCTTCTACCCTATAGGATATTTGCATCATCATACTCCAGCAAATAGCATATTCAATTGGTCTAACACATCCTCAATGCCTTTCTTCATCTACCACATCCCAAACATCAACGAGTCCTGAGCTGTCCATCCAAAACACATCCCAAAGACATCTGCTCCACCACATCTCCTGTGTAAACCTCTCATTCACACCACCATCTTTTCTCACTTGGAAGACCGTAACGACAGCTGATCTCTTTCTCACTTCTCCTGCAGCCCCATTAATCCATTTACCACAGGACAGTCCATAGGGTGACCGACTCATCCTGGTTTGCCTTAGGCTTTCTCAGTTTTAGCCCTGAAAGTCCCATGTTCAGGAAACTCCTCATTTTTGAGCAATCAAGAGCAGTTGGTCACCCCAGACTATGGTGAACTTTTTATAAGATAGATAAGATCAGGTCATTGCAGAAATCACTAGCCACAATTCCTCATCTCTCCCTGGATCCCTTTTCCAAGTGACCATGCAGTTCTTCCCACTAGAGGCCTTGATCCCTTGTCTTTGGATTCCAACAATGGGCTATTAGCAGATGTGATACAGCAAGGAGCTTGAAACACACTTGCAGATGGGCTTGCTCTCTTACATTCTAATGGCCACTTCCTTGTGAAAACTACACCCACACCTAGCCCACAAGTCCAAGGAGGATGAGAGGCACATGGTGCAGGCCTGGATCCAACCTGCAGCTTGCAGTCAAGCCCAAAGAGGGCCACCTCACCCCACTAATATGTAGACACTTGAGCAAGAACAAATGACTCCCTGAGTTTGGGGATGGTTTGTTATCTAGCATTATCGAGGCAATACCTAACTGACATGGATTTCATCCAAACTTTTTAGTAGCTTCCCGTTTCACTTAAGAGTAAAATCAAATATACTTACCTGAGCACAAAGCCTTATATGATCTGGGCTCTAACCCATTTGCTAGACCTCATCATACTATCCTTTTCTCAACTTCATTCTCACTGATCTCCTTTCTGTTTATCAAATTGATAAAGCTGTTTCTAGTTCAGGATATTGGCCTCTCCTGTCACCTGCGCTTGAAACATTTTCATCCCAGTTCTCATGACTGGCTCCTTTTCATCCTCACAGGTCAGCTTAAAAATCACTTCCTCAGAGAAGCCTTCCTTGACTATCCTAAGTCCTAGATGATTTAATAACATGAAACCTGTGTATTTCTGTCACAATATTTCTCACAATCTGTCAATTATTTGCTAATTTGTTTGCTTATACTCTGCATCCTCACCAAGCTCAAATATTCAAACTATTTTCTGCATATGTTAGTGGATACCAATTGGATGGTACCCAAAGGCTCAGAAAATCCCTTAGCCTGGTACCTTCTGGTGTGATGGGTAGAAGATATTTATTATTGAAAACAGACAGTGAAAATCAGTAAGACAGTAAAGCTATAGATGACTTTTAGCAATCATTGATATTGCTTTAAAGTCCAAAAGGGATTTGATTTTTTAAGAGTTAGCTGGATATAACTTTTTTAAAACCAGAAAGAATTACACCAGATTTTTAGTTGTATCAGTCTTTCCAAATGAAATAATACCTCAAAATCAGACTCCAGTAACAATATCCCCCCCCCCCCCGAAAAAAAACTACTTTGCTTAAATCAAAGGAAGCTGAACAAATAAAAATTTGTTTGATGTGGTATGAAATTACAAGCCTTTAGTGACAGAAGTTAAAAACAGAAGCAATGAAAGTATCATTCTCTATCATTAGTTACAGTTCCATACTACTGGTCATGTGGAAAATTTTAGCTATCTACTTCTTCAGGGACTTCAATGTTCACAAAAGACCCCTTTAAACTCCAACCACTGTGAAGTTAAAAGGCAGAGAATAGTGAAAGTAGGTGTGTTTCTATATTGAGAATACCTTTGTAATGTGAAACACAACAGACCAGTTCCTTGTTCAGCTAAAGGGGGCTGCTTGCAGTATTCAAGACAGAGGCGAGGAGGCACCAGGGCTCCTCAGAGTTTTGACTTGGGGAGGCACCCCAAGAAGGGAAGACACAGAATGTCAGCTAGGCCTCAAGCAGGAAAGGAGTGCCGGGGTGGGAGTCTGACCAGTCTAGAGAGTTTTGAATTGAACTTCGGGAGAAAGAGGGTGTGAAGAGATGGCTCTGCGTCCTAAGTGAAGGTAAGCAACCTCATGAACATGGCTCCGGACGCTGGAGGCCCTGCTCCCTGGACTTTGGGCTTGGAAGCAAAGGCCACTGACTGTTTCTCTATCACTCTGAGAAGCTCCATTGTGCCTGGGCCTCTTAGATGATTATTTTATAAACTATGGATTAGGACAATGGCATATCTCAGAAAAGGCACACGAGGATTCAGTGAGACAAAGCAGGATAAACATTTAACAGTGTTTATTATAGATACACTGAGTTTTCAAAACATTTCAGCCATTGTATTTTCTACCACCTAGCACACACACCAGATCAATATTTGATGAGAGCATAAGTAAATGAAAGTCTAAGGTTTTGTTGAAATGTGCTCTTTGTCTTGAAAAGGAAAATAATTGCATAAAGGTAAAACAAGATGAATGTGTCTCCTAAGACACCAGGATAGCAGATCTGAACATTCTAGTCATGAGAAAATCATTCCATTTTGTAAATGTACCACTGGCCTTCTGGTGTATACATCATTCTCATAGGCTTGGTTGATGAACATCCAACTTCCTTAGTTTGATGAACTCTGGGTGGGTATCCACAAGTTTCCTGACCTAAAAGGCAAGGAGTGGTTTGGTTTACTTAAAGTAGTACTCCTTGATGGGTTGTCTATAGGATCCATCTCAGAAAGCAGCCATCTATACTTCCATCAGGAAACACACCTCTCTCTTACCCTTAACACAAGTAACTAGCTTTACACACAAACAGTAAGAGGATCACAGTTATTACTTCTCTGTTTAAAGCTAGAATTGCCAACTTCTTGCTAATCATTTTGAAAAATAATTTTCATGAGAGCCAAGGAGAAAGAAAGAAAGTTAAGGACAGGGTTTCTATTTTGGGTCAGAAAAACACTCTGTTTGTTAAATGTATTATATTTAATAATGAGTCAGAAAGGGAAAGTAGTTTTCATCTCTTCCAAGAAGGCTTCCCTGGCCACTCAGCATCTACAGTGGAATAGGCATCCCTTTTCCCTGTGTGCCCATGATATCTGGGCACACCTTTACTATCGCTGTATTCCTATGGGTTTACACATCTGTCTCTCTACCAAGCAGTGAACTTCTTGGAAGCACCAACCATTTGTAGTCATCCTTGTGCCCAACCAACCTCAGTACCTGATCGTTTCAGGTGCTCAATAACTGTTAAATGAATTACTGTCCCATTGAAAAGAGGTTACTGATTTCTAGCGGGGGCGGAGCAAGATGGCCGAATAGGAACAGCTCCAGTCTCCAACTCCCGGTGCGAGCAACACAGAAGACCGGTGATTTCTGCATTTTCAACTGAGGTACTGGGGTCATCTCACTAGGGAGTGCCGGACAATCGGTGCTGGTCAGCTGCTGCAGCCTGACCAGCGAGAGCTGAAGCAGGGCGAGGCATCGCCTCACCTGGAAGCGCAAGGGGGAAGGGAATCCGTTTTCCTAGCCAGGGGAACTGAGACACACAACACCTGGAAAAT
>NW_016819951.1:730270-731571 GCF_001698545.2 Rhinopithecus bieti
AAAAAAAAAAAAAAAAGAAAAGAGGTTACTTAAATCACTGGGGGTTTTGAGCCCTCTCATGTTTTCCTCATAGTCCCCTCACTTATAACACACACAACACTGGCAAGGATGGAGAGCTACTGTCTAATACTGAGGAATATTGATTTATTTTTCCATGAGTAAGGGGAGGCAGTGAAAAAAATGACATTGAGATGAGTATATTTGGGACACCTTTAAACTGAAATGAGCACATATCCAAAGATCCTATAACTGAAAGCAGAGCTCATCAATGTAAATAGAACAAAAAGCCACTATGGACCAGGGACTTTTGTTAACATGACCTGCCAGGGATCAGAGAGAACACACAGAAGGTAAAGCTGTCTTTGTCTAAGGAGATTCATTCCTAGTAATACCAGACCTAACCATCCCCACATTTCAGCTAAGGCTATCCTGTGGCATCAGACAGGAGGACCAGCCTGAAGAGAACCCTGGGCACAAGGATGGCAACAGGCAAAGCCACCAAGTTGATATGTCCCTTCATAATTTCCCAACTTCCCACCATTGCCTATAGGGCTGCTGCTTCCTTAGTTTTACCTTCTCCCTTAAACAAAGCTTACACACATGACCCAATGACATTAGAGAAAAGCCACTGGGTATGCACACCAGAAGTCCTGCTTGGCAACTTTCAGCCTAGATGGAGGGTTCCTGAACGTCTTTGTTCTCTTATTAACTCTTCAGTTCGGTAACCACTTATGGAATTCATACTATGGTCCAGGTACCAGGAATGCAAAGGTGAATGGGAAAGTTTTAGCCCTGGAACAAATCCAGCCTCGTCCTCCCTATCTGTTTCTGTACCTGACTCCCAGTAGTCATCCCAAACTGTCTGGAAGGCCCTTTCTTCTCTTGTTCATCCTTCATTTAAAAGCTGCATGAATTGATGGAATAATATTTAAAGCTCTCATCTTTGGCTGGGTGCAGTGGCGCACGTCTGTGGTCCCAGCACTTTGGGAGGCCAAGGCGGGCGGATCACAAGGTCAGGAGTTCAAGACCAGCCTGGCCAATATGGTAAAATTCCGTCTATACTAAAAATACAAAAATTAGCCAGGCATTGTGGCGGGTGCCTGTAGTCCCAGCTACCCAGGAGGCTGAGGGAGGAGAATCGCTTGAACCTGGGAGGCAGAGGTTGCAGTGAGCCAAGATAGTGCCCCTGCATTCCAGCCTGGGTAACAGAGTGAGACTCTATCTCAAAAAAACAAAAAACAAAAAAACAAAAAAAAAACCTCTCATTTTCTTTTCCTTCTTTTTTTTTTTTTTTTTTTTTT
>NW_016819951.1:732541-756550 GCF_001698545.2 Rhinopithecus bieti
TTTTTTTTTGGAGATGGAGTCTTGCTTTGTCACCCAGGGTGGAGTGCAGTGGCGCAATCTCGGCTCACTGCAAGCTCTGCCTCCTGGGTTCCAGCAATTCTCCTGCCTCAGCCTCCTGGGTAGCTGGGACTACAGGCGCAAGCTGCCACGCACAGCTAATTTTTTGTATTTTAGTAGAGACAGGGTTTCATCGTGTTGCCCAGGCTGGTCTCAAACTCCTGAACTCAGGCAATATGCCCGCCTCAGCCTCCCAAAGTGCTAGGATTACAGGTGTGAGCCACCGCGCCCAGCCAAAACGCTCATTGTCTTTCCTACAAAACAGGCTTCCTGTTAACGACAGCTGCTATCAAAGAGTCATCCTTAATCTTATTCAGGTAACCACAAACTTTATTCTTTAAATGGAGACAACTTTGAGAGTAAAAGGGATTTTCAGTTAATAATAGTTGTGGAGTACCAGATGTATCCAAGTCTGTCCCAGGCAAACCAATAGGGATGATCACTTATACTTAGAGACAGAAATTCTAAGCTTAAATGCCAGATGAATCTTGAAGCCTGTCCGGGTTTACGGAAACACCTATGCTTTATTTTGTATATGAAAAGTATCATGTGAAAGGTCACCTCACAACTATGTCATAAGGAATGTGCTTCCTCTTTCTGGGTACAGAGGCAACAGGTTAAATTTCAGCCCCTGCACCACCCAGTGTATGCTGTGATGTGGAACACACTACTTATCATAACAGCAAAAAGCACATCATCTACTGATGTTTCCTACGAGCCAGACACTGTTTAGGCCTAGATCACTCCTCCTACCAAAGCCATGAGTAGACACTACTGACATCCCATATTTTATAGATGAGGAAATGGAGCCTTCGAGAAGTTACAACACAGTTAAAAAGGAGTGGCACTATGCTTCAAACTAAGGCAGTCTCTTCCAGAGCCCACCTTCTTAAATACTACCGCAGTGCCTGCTCAAAGATATCACTGAAGAGGTGATGATTAAGTTTAGCCACGAAAACTGGGAGATCGTGACAATGATAATGATCCTAACTACCCATTATTGGAAACTTTCGGGTATGCAACTCTGCTAAACCTTATACATGGCATGATCTCATTTTAATCTCCTGGCTCTCCTAGGAAGCAATATTACTAAGCCCATTTTACAGATGAGGAAACTGAGGATTCTAGAGGCTAAATAACTTGCCTAGGGTTGTGCAGCTATCATGAAGCAAATGCAGGATTTGAATTCAAGGCAAACTCCAGAGTCATCTTCACTGTGGTGGAAGGTGCACTATGGAAGAAAGAATATGGACGAAGGCAGGAAGGAAACTGATGTGGGCACACATTGGGAAACAGGCATAAAGAGACGACAGTGAGGGAAAGGTAAATTGTGACTGTGTCATGCACAGCTGACTGTGTATGCCACAGTGAGTTAAAACTGAATCCACTAAACAAGGAACAGTAGTAAGAAATTCTGAGCAAGAGTGTCTCAAAGGGATCCAGGTTTCCTCATGTTTATGATGCTAATGGACAGGTTACTTATAAAGAAAATATATATTTATGTAAAGTTGTTTTTCAGTGCTACATCTAGCACCTGACGACTCTGGGAACAATTTGATTTTTGCATATCAAATACTTTTAGCACTGTTATTTTTCCCCTGTTATCCACATCCCATCTGTTTCCTCTTCCCCATACTGAAGTGACTGGTATATTTGCTCAAATAAAAGCCTGAAGACAAAAAAAAAAAAAAAATTCTAATACTTGGCTCACATTTAATTTGAGAGAAATAACAGACTCCCAAATCTCTTAGCTTGTTCCATGTTGAATGAAAGAAAAAAAATTACATAATTGAGATAGCTTGTTTACTTACCCAATTTTCATCCTAAGGTAGATCAAGTAACATAACTCTTTTAAACCTTCTCAATTCATTTCCTGACTTTTTTGTCCATAGCCTAGAAAACTCAAGTGGAGCCTTAGTACTATTTATGAACATCTGTTAAATATTGCCAATGCCTGTTACAACCACCTTGGGGAATAGCGTAGCATCTTAAAAGCATACTTCCATATGTAATATTTATTCTGTTGCAATGTAAAGAAAGTATGATTCTCATTTTCTTTAAAAATTATGCAACATTTGACTTACATGTTCATCTACCTAGAAAATATCAACCAACAGTATACAAGTCATTATATATTCATTATCATGTTATCTGACAAGTTGTATAAAAAATATAGCTTCACACTTGGGTGTTACTGAAAAGTATTGAAAATTTTATTTTATCTGCTGTTGATGTTTTAATAGTTGTTTTGTATTTCGTTTACAATAGCTCAAAACACTGGCTCTGTTCAATCCAAAAAAGAAGAAAAAAAGAAAGAGAACTTGGTGAGTGCCTCATTTGTGTGAAACATGTGTTTCATTTATCTTGGTTGCTATCTCAATCATTCCTTGAAGTACGTATTATTATCCCCTATTTTATAGTCAAGTAAATTGTGGTTTAGGGTAATCAGTCAAAGTAGAGCTGGGGTGGGAGCTCTGTTCTGACTGTATAGCCCATGTTTCTTCTAAGCCTTGAAGCAAAGAGACAAACGTTTTCAAGATTCTGAACACTACTTTCAGAAAAGACTGCTACATGATCATCAAACCCATTCTTCCTTTTCCTAAGCATGGACTGAAACTGTATTTCCCAGCCACCCTTGAAGTTGGTTAAGATCATGCGATCACTTTTAGCTGAAATGATACAGTCCGTGCAAATTCCTACATGCAATCCTCCATAGTTGTTTTGCCTTTTGAGTGGCTGGAATGGGCATACTTTCCAGGTCATCTTTGGGAGCCATGTGTTGAAGACAGCGGAGTGAAAAACAAAAGGAGCCCAGGTTCCTGCGGCAGACTAAGAACATCATGCTAGATGTTTATGTGAATAAGAAATAAATCCTTCTTGCACCAGGCTACTGGGAATGGGGTAGCTTATGTGCTTCAGATGCTAGCATTACCTAATATGTCAGTAGAGAGAAAACAATCCAAAATAACTACAAGAGGACATAACACAACCTAGAGATTATCATAAAATCTTAAAATAATATTTTGGAAAAAAATATTTAATATTTAGACAATGTTCATTTTATAATATAGAATTTTAAAACAAAAATTATAAACAAAACTGTACTTAGTACTTTACCAAATTTAGAAACAAGTTCATTCTCTCTCAATTATGTCATATACATATGTACACAGAAATTAATATTGCTGAACGAAGGCATGCATAAGAAAAATGAAAGAAAATATGTTAATATTAGCACAGGTTTCCTCTAAGTAATGAGATTAGAAGATATTTTTTACTTTTTTGTACTTTCCTATATTTTCCAATATCAAAATAATGAGCATGTTCCTTTGATAATCAGAAAAGATTTGTGTAATTAAGTTTAAGATGTCTTTAAAAGGGGCAATCCACCCAGACAGAAAGATTACAGCAGTGAGGTCCTATGTCATTTACCCTAGGTAAAGTTCTTCTGCATTTATAGCCCATAAAGTACCCTCTGAACTTTCAAAACTGCCAAACTTTACACTGGGGTGAGTCAAAGGCCCCAGGGAATAATATTTCATGGGAAACTCCTGGAAAATGAGATCACATGCCAACATAACTTCTTTGTCCATTCTCAATGAGGTAGCTTTAAAAAAACAAGTCAGCCAGGCCTATAATCTTCCCACCTTGACCTCCCAAAAGCCAGCAATTTGGGAGGCCAAGGTGGGAAGATCACTTGAGGCCAGGAGTTTGAGACAATCCTGGCCAACACGGCGAAACCCCGTGTCTATTAAAAATATAAAAATTAGCTGGGCATGGTGGTGCACGCCTGTAATCCCAGATACTCAAGAGACATGAGAATCGCCTGAACGCAGGAAGCAGAGGTTGCAGTGAGCTAA
The DNA here is from genome assembly GCF_001698545.2 of Rhinopithecus bieti. Lineage (NCBI taxonomy): Eukaryota > Metazoa > Chordata > Mammalia > Primates > Cercopithecidae > Rhinopithecus > Rhinopithecus bieti. Next base: position 736,459 of record NW_016819951.1, read on the forward strand.
GATAGCACCCCCCAACTCCAGCTGGGGCAACAGAGCGAAACTGTGTCTCAAAAAATTAAAAAATTAAAAATTAAAAAAATAAGAATAAACACAAGATAATACATAACTCCATTAATGACACATTGAAAAGACAGAAAGTAAAATTATATTAGCAAACACAATCATGGGCATGAAGAGATCTGGTGATACTCAGTACCAGTCATTAAAGGAAAGTCTTTCCCTTTGGTTTAGATGAAGATTCCAGGAGATAATATTTGTGAAATGCCAATACTAGGCACATGGTAAAGGCCCAAAGCTTAAACGCCACCACTATTATTTTTATTGGTTAAAGTGTAAGAAGAATTAATGCTTACTTTAGTAGACTGTTAAAACTGAAGTTAAGGCATTGAGTTTCAAAGTACTGTTCTCATTTGTTTCTTAGGAAACTGAAAGGAAGCTACATGTACACTCCCATAAAGCCTGCCTGCCCACAACCCGCCTTGATCTCTCCCTTCACTCTGCAGGTCTCCTGCTGCTTCTATTCAGTGAATACCACACGATGCTTAGGGAAAAGATATTCTAGCACAGAGAAATTCTAAGGAGATGACCAGAGAAGACCATTTATATTTGCAGACTTAGGAAGAAGAAAAAATAACATTTTATAAAAGGGGATCTCTTTGTAAAACACATACAACAGAAAATGTCATTAAAAGCTACAACTTGTTGAATGGGATATCCTCTTTATAAACACAGTTAGGGAAAACCATCAATTTCAATTCAGGTGCTCCTTTAAGGAGAATTTGCAAGTGAGCATGAGCAAGTGAACATTTTCTGAATAGCAATATTTACTTGTGAGCATCTACTGCCTCTGAGGACCTATGAGAAGCACTCTATCTGGATGAGACCAGGCTCTTAGCAGCAAGCAACAGAAATTAACTCTAGCTGAAATAAGCATGAACTAAATTACAAAAAAGAAATTGGGAGGCTCACATAATCACCAAGAAGGCAGGAGAATCAGACTTAAAAAATGGGAAGGAAGCAAAGAGGCCAACAGCAGCCAGGAACGCAATCAAACCACACCAGAGAAACCATCTATCTGGTGAGGACACCACTGTTATTCCTAGAAAGCAGATACCGCTTCAACCTCTGATGGACCACATATGCCATTACCCTAGGAGCAGCTTTATATTATTGACTCCAAAGTCAAAATAATGGGCAGCTGATATGTTGGTAAAATGCAAACTTACTTCATAAAAATCAATATTATCCTTGTCTGTCATTATAAGACAAAATGACCATCATCTCAACAAAAGGATATTAAGATCTTTTTGCAAGATCCTAACCACATGTGATAGGACAAAGCCATGACAATCAAGGAGGCTTGCAATGTATTTAATTGCCTATGGGATTAATAGTACATGTCAATCAGTAGCCAATGGGCAGTAATTCCTTTTTTACATAAAATACAGTTCCTTAATGGTGTTAAGTAATTCACCAGGCTTTAGGACGCAATTACATAAAACCAAAAGAGCAAGTTATCATATTGACGAATGGAAACATGTTATAGCTGAAAGCAATCAAAAACTAGCCAAGTTCAATAAAAGCTCCTTATCTCCATTTTAGGATGCATGTCATTAGCTCAGAGAAGATTAATTTTTCCATTCATAGTTCAATTTTCTTTCCTGACAAAAAATAAAATGTGAGTTTTGAAATGCAATTTTCTTGCTTAATCAAATGTTAAGAGTCTCATGTCAACATGCATGGAATAATTAATAAATTGTGGATATTCTAAAAACTGAAAGGTAGTGGTCCTAGATACGATTCATCTAAGTTTATATACAGATGCTTTTTTAAGACAGGTCTTTGCAGTGATATGAGAGACACAATCCTTCATTCACCTTCAAAGAGAACTGAAAAGGTAACATGAAGATCAGTCATTCACACAGTAGGTACTCTGTAATGATCTGCTGACTGTATTCACTAATTTAATCCATAAGAAAGGTATGTACTTAATAAGCCTTCTAAGAAAATTGTATGCAACGTAAACAACTCCTCCTTTAAAGCGTGCTTATAAAAGGTGGCTCCGATAAATGGCAGCAGCAATGAATATTATCCACACATTAAAAACTTAATTCAAACTAAATTTGCTCTCTCAGACATGAATCCATTTTCTATGCAAGAAAATGAGGATCTCACTCAATATCTTACCATTATGAACAGTGTTTCAGAAGCAAAATGTTTGCATTACCCATTTTAAACAAATGTTCAAATTAACAAGCTTTCCATAACTACACAGCAAAAGGTTCTATTTGCTCAGAGATAAAACCAAATGAATCATTAAGAAAATATCTGCAGATTACACAGTTTCTATATACTGCACCTTAAAACCTGCCATGTCCAGTTTTAATCCAATCTTCTAATTTGATTAATATGCACTTTCCATCTTTAAAATGCTGACCCACACATAAAAATCTCCCAAGAATATCATCACCAAGTTAGCAAAACGGAAAATGCCAGGGGAGATTTAATCTAATCTGACTGGATTAAAATTCCATCATCTTTGTCAATTAGCTCTACAATCTCGGCATGTTTTTTTTAACTTTATCTTGCCTGTTTCCTTGCTTGTAAAATGACATAAGCAATGTCTGAATTTGGCAACCAACTGAATATAATAGACATGAGAGATATTATGGATGTAGAGCTATTTCAGCTGGGTAAGCAGGGTGGCAAGAAGAAGAAGAGAAGGTTTGGAGCAACCAAGAGATGACAAGTTCCATTTGGGTCAGGTGTGCCAAAGACACCCATGAACAAGTGGTCAACAGACAAGTAGGAATGCAGGTTCAGGCACAAAGAAAGAGACAATTCGCACAAAGGTCAACCTGGAAATCACAGATATGATTAACATCACATTTATTTTCAAAATATTTTATAAAATGTCATTTCAAAACACATCAAAATATGAATAAAGTAGAAAGGTAAGCAAACACCTTTCAATTATTTACAAATCTTTCTAATTAAAATATGAACTCTCCTAACACATGATTAGCAGGATAGTTATTATGATGTCTCTGATCTCTCTGTGAGTTAGAATCACAACAGTAATGAATCTCCTGGAATTTGCTGCCATTGACGACGACGATGATGATGATGATGATAGCAATAAAATCTTATATAGTACTTTCTGAATGTTAAACACATTATCATTCTAGGCAATTTTCTCCCATGATAGTATCATAATTACAGGGTGAAAGTCCCATTTTTTCAGTACAATCAGGAAGATGTGTGCAAAATCCAGTTTTAATCTTAACCTCAAATCTATTTGCTAAAATTTCAATTGTGCTCTTGGTTCTGTCAATCTTGTGGTGACAAGAATATAAATACTCTGAATTTTTGCCAGATTCTTCTTGCTTTGCTCTCTCCAGCTAATCTCAGTGATGTGCACATAATTTTTATATTTATGATCAACTCATTTCACTTTTAACCAACTAGAATTGGTTCCATATCCTCTTCTAATGCTATAAATTTCCCCTTAGACCAAAACAATTCAACAACAGAAATCAGAGGAGTCCTTCCTTCTACCAAAACTACTCACTGAGTACGGGAAGGATTACTCATTCATTCACCAAATAAGGAGCTTGAATTTTCCAAATTGCTGTTTATCCCTAGACAGGAACAGGCCCTCTGTTGGCCACACCACCTTAAGGAGCATCACAGATATGCACAGGTGAAACCTGCGTGCACACACACTCACACACTCCTATATGCACACACACACAATCATGCATCATTCTCCATTCCTTTATCCAGTTTGATTTTGTCAATCCTTTTATCATTCTCAACCCTTTATCCAGTTTGTATTTCTTGAAAGCATACCTGAAGAACTAATTTTCTTTTACTTAAAATTGCTTTATTGTCTCTTTTTTTCCCTCCCTTGTCCCAGCTCCAGCACGTCAATGCAACACTGCTCATTCCTCCAGAGCAGAAATTCTATTGAAAGCATGATACAACCAGGTGCAATGGCTCTCGGCTGTAATCTCAGCACTTTGAGAGGCTGAGGCAGGAGAATCACTTGAGGCCAAACTGGGCAACACAGAGAGACCCCATCTCTACAAAAAATAAAGATATAAAAATTAGCCAGGTGTGGTGGTGTGTGCCTGTAGTCCTAGCTACTCTGGAGGCTGAGGTGGGAGGATTAGTCAAGCCCAGGAGTTGGAGATTGCAGTAAACTATGATTACACCACTGCACTCCAGCCTGGGTGACAGAGTGAGACCCTGTCTCTAAAAGAAGTAAAAAACAAATACAAATAAAAATAAAAAGCATAGTATACAATCCCCAACCACAATACAATGGCTTAATGTTCATAAAACAAACCCATAACTAAGAAGTCAATTAGTTCACTAAGTACATATGTCCAGGAATATCTCAAAGAGATTAGGTGTTATGCCTAAGAGAGGTGAGGGGAGTAATCAGTTGGCTTTCAGAATTATCTTTAAAAAACTTAAGTTATACCTGTAATGCTAGTGCTTCAAAGAAAATAATGGGGAAATAAGATCAAAGACCAACTTGAACTTTACATTTCTTTGCTCTCACTTCCCAATCCCCAAACCACAAGAGTATAAAACAAAAATGATCCTTTCTTACAAAAAGGCTGGAATACAGTTCACTGAGGAGCTCTCATCCAGGTTTAGATCTAATTTTACTGGGATTTTTTCCTGGTAAAATCAATCTTGATAGTTTTAAAATGAAATCAATTTTCATTTATTAAAATATAAGTCACTTCAATTTCTACATTTAACATCTGAAAGTTACAAGTTAATTTTATTTCTAGAACATAAATTATATGAAGAAAAAGGGTTTGCCTGTCTTCCATAGCTGTGTCCATAGTGCCTAGTACATGGTTGACCCTCAATAAATATTTGTTCCAGAAAATAACACATATACATTTCAACTGACATAACATAGAAAGGGTCTGGTGTATTAGCATCTGGGAGAACTTTAAAAAGTTCAAAGAACAACAATTACTAGCTGAAGTACCTATGCACTTACTCTTAAAAGAGCACAGAAAATCAGAAAACTGAAATATGGAGAGTGCCTCTATCTTACACTCTCAACCTTTGCTACTGATCCCTGGACAAGACTGAGTTGTTACTCACAATTCTTTATTTTTAGTGGGAAGCAACTGCATTCCCAAGGCTGGAGGATGCACATGCAAATCCTTCTGGTGTCCATATCTACACTGTGCTAGATGGCAGCCACTAGCCACATGAGTCTCTTAAGCACCTGAAATGTGACTAGTCTGAAATGAGACGTGCTGGAAGCGTAGAATTCCAACCAGGTTTCTGAAGATTGGGACAAAGCAATGAACACAAAATACCCCACTGATAACTCCATTAATTCCATGTTGAAATGATGTTGTTTTAGATATATTGGAGTAAACAGAATGTATTATTAACATTAATTTTACCCTTTTTTTTTTCATTTTTTTAATGTGACTGTTAGAAAACTTTAAAATATTTACGTGGCTCACATCATACTCCTACTAGACAGTGGCAATCCAGACTGATACCTAGAGAGTCTGTATACCACACAGAGGGGGATGCTCACTGAAAGGCAGACAGCAGGACCTGATCCCTAATATCTGGATCTGTGAGTAGGAAAACTGGCTAGATGTTCTACCACACAACAATCTCCCTTTGATATGGTTTGGTTGTCCACACCCAAATCTCACCTTGAATTGTAATAATCCCCACATGTCAAGGGTGGGGCCAGATGGAGATAACTGAATCATCAGGGCAGTTTTTCCCATATTGTTCTAATGGTAGTAAGTCTCAGGAGATCTAACGGTTTTATAAATGGGAGTTCCCCTGCACAAGTTCTCATCTGCCACCATGTAAGACATCCCTTTGCTCTTCCTTTGTCTTCCACTATGATTGTGAGGTCTTCCCAGCCATGTGGAACTGTAAGTCCAGTAAACCTCTTTCCTTTATAAATTAGCCAGTCTCAGGTATGTCTTTATTAGTAGACGAGAATAGACTAATACACTCTTAAAGACTCCCAATAGCATTGAGAAATAAGTACTATTAGTTTTGACCTACAGATAAAGAAATTGAGGCAAGCACGGAGAAGGTATTTCTGCAAAATTCCAAAGCTGGTAAAAGGGAGGGCAAAACACTGAAGCAAAGTTAGCTTGACTTTAAAGTCATGCTCTTGCCTTTGGTCTCCTCCAGTCACTCAGACGGCACTCTCCCCATGTTCTAAGGGACTTAAAGAAGGATGTAAACAACTGATTCATTCGGCAATGAATGGCTTCTCAAGCCCTTCAGCCATGTTTCTCCCAGCCACTAACCCACAGCTGACAAAACTGGGTGAAATAGTGACTAAAATCTCTGAAAAACTACCGTGGAGCGACATTCCATGTGCTGCTATCTCATGTAAAAGAATAAAGTTTTCCTAAATTGATGTTTTTTGCTTCTTTAAATTGCAGTTATCATTTCCTTTGTTAGTTAACATGGATCACAATTTCCTTTTGTGTCATCAAATATTGTTGAAGGCTTCCATCCATTCCCTCCACACATTATTGAACCATGCTCCACTGATGCACGATTCTTCATTTCAAAAAGCTGGGATGAAAACACCCTCATGCTCATACTGTAAGAATTTCTGAGGATACACCCTCCCTAAGGGATACTGAAAAGAAAGGGAAGTTGTCTGTTGTTCTAAATTTTTCTTTTTTTAAAGAGATAGGGTCTCACTCTGTCACCCAGGCTAGAGTATATTAGTGTGATCATAGCCCACTGCAATCTCAAACTCCTGGGCTCAAGTGATCCTCCTGCCTAGGCCTCCAAAGTAGCTAGCACTACAGGCATATACCACCATACTAGGCTAATTTTTTTAGTTTTTGTATAAATGGGTTCTGCTATGTTGCCCAGGCTGGTCTCAAACTCCTGGACTCAAGTGTTCCTCCCTCCTCAGCCTCTCAAAGTACTGAGATTATAGGCATAAGCGATCCCACAGAGCCTGTTCTAAGGTTTTTGACACTTAGGTCAAGTGCCTCCAGTGAGTGATCCTGGTGGAACTGAGGACACAGAGGTGCCTGTGAATCTCATGCAGCATGCGTCAGGCAGGGCCCGGTCTAGAGGAAACCTCTAGGTGCGCCAGGGAAGAAGAGCTCTACTCTCCTACACCCAGGCCATCACACTGAAGGCTGTCCTGTGATTCCACATCTCCTCCCAGGTTAGCAGGACTGAAGACTCCCAGGGACAAAGGTCTGAAAGCAGACCCCTCCCCTCATCCTGCAGTCACCACGTGATTCCTGCACACTTACACACATGTACACGAGGCAATCTGGACTTTTTTGTTTTTGCAATTCTAAGCTCTCCCCTATATCTGCCCCCCTCAGTTTAACCCACAACAAAAAAAAATTAACTAGTGGGAAACCGCTACCTGTGAATTCACTGATTTGGGCAAGTGTATTTCATCTATTATGAATAAGCTTACTTAGTCGCTTAGCAGCCTCAAGAGCTTCATTTGCAGTGTCTGCTACAAAGAATCTTTGAACTCTCACTCCGTTGTCAGACATCAGTTTCTTGCTCTGGTATTCCTGCAGATTCAGCCATCTTCTGGAGGTTAATTGAACTGCCTATAGAAATTGAAGGAGAGAGGTAAGAACACTCATTAATAGCAAGAAAAATAAAAGTCAACCTATATGGCCAGGCTTAGAGGTAATGTCGACTGGCAATCAGGAACCCAGAATTGAGAGAAGCAAAAGCAAAAAAAAAAAAAAAAAAAATCCACTTAAATTCATGCTTAATTATTTTTTAACAAAAATTGTTAAGGACAACTATACACACACAAATGAATGTAGGTTTTTTAAAAATGCTGAAAGCTGAGTGAGGTCTGTGATCTAGTTAATAATATTACATAAATATCAATTTCCTGCTTTTGATATTGTACCACAACTACACGAGGTGTCAGTATTAGGGGAAGCTGGATGAAGGGTACATGGGGCTGCTGTACTATTTTTGCAACTTCCTGTGAGTCTACAAGTATTTCACAATAAGTTATTTTAAAAACTGTTAAGGACTCTATTATATGGCTATGGCTCCCCACCTCTCACCTCAAATAAATAAAGAGCATAGCATTATTTTAATAACTGTATATAGATTGTTAATCATTGTAAAGTTTTTCAGGAAATTTGTTTAAACACTCTGAAGTCACTGGGCCACAGACTAATTCATTTCTTTACCATAGTTTTTAACAGAGTCTAGGTAGCGCCATTGTGTGTTTAACGAGATTATCTCTTTCATGCACCAAGGTTGAGTGCAATAACCTGAAAGATTCACCATTAATTAAACTAGTTCCTAAACTGCAACTTGTGTATTAAAAGAATCTTGCTTAAGTTTCAAGTAGAAGTGGTTTGCCAACATGCACTATGTGTTTTTATCTGCGTTAAAAGGACATAGTCAAAGGACACAATAACATGAACAAATAAATTCTTTACATTTTATCTAATATCAACAGTATTCCCTACCAAATCCATAAGCCCCATTTTTAAAAGGAAAAAAAAAAAGGAAAAATGAATACACTTAATGTAAGCTCCTTTCCATCCATGAGTCATAGGCAAAGGAAACACTACTCACGAGAGGTAGGATGACAATATCATTAATGCACAAACCAAAACATCAATCATGCAACTGGATCACAAGACTGGTAGTACATGGACATCACCTGATACAATCCCTACTGGCTTCTGTCCATGGCTTTGGTGGATGTCCAAGGCAGTGTCACACAGACCATAAAAGTGAGGCCCACAGGGCTTCATTACATGGAGCCATTACCTTTCAGGACATCTACTGTGTCCTTACAATGTCATTTTCTTCTGGTATCCCCAAGCTATGATGTACTCATGGAGCTCTTTTGAAATAGGGTGATTCAAAGCTCTAGAACCCCATAACTAGACTGTGTTCCACTAAAGGGTAGAAAGCGTGCCTTAAACTTCTCTGTATCTCTATGAAGAAGGTGACAGTGCTTGACATATGAAAGACACCCAAAAAAATGTCACTTAGATGGCCAAATGAATCAACCCTGCCTTTTGTCTCCTAATACAGACAACTTTTCATTCCCAGAAACTGGCCACCTCTAAAAATAAAAAAGTACAAGTTAGTCCTTAACACCTGAAATGAACATAATATAATGTATACATACTGGTAAAAAAATTCAAATTTCAACATGATAAAGCCTAAAGATAGCTCTCTGTTCTGTCCTTGTAGCTGTTGGTAATGATGGTTTGGTTTTGTTTTTAACATTGAAGTGGCCTATACTTCTTCTTTAGAAATAAATAATACTGGGATAAACATAAATTGCCAGACAAGCAATGCTCACATCATTTACTATATATTATTTTTTAACTATACATTATTTCTTAATCTTACTTTTTAAGTCTTGATGAAACATTAGTAATTTGAAAAACACAAACTTCTGTAAATGAACATACTCAAAGGCTTTACAGTCTTAATAGCGTGTTATATAACATACAAAGAAAAATACAAGTTTAAGGCATTTAGCGAAAAAGCTCCTTAGTGAAAGAAAACATTAAACATTAGCTGTGTGCTATTATCTAGGACCACTCTTAAAAGGCAAATGGGAACAATCAATAGATTATGTCTATGTTGACGTACCAATTTAAAGCCATTAACCAAAGAAGAAAAAATATAGTTTGAAAAGAGCATTTGAGGGAGACTAAAAACAGCCACAAAGTGGTTGTGGTCAATTCCTTTTCATCAGAACACTTGCCGTATTAATTTTAGATATGTTAATGCAATCTGCTAAAAACTAATTGCAATTGATCCAGAGGCCAGCTTCACAGACATATAACATATATTGACTGTTTCCACACTGACTCAAATGAAAGCCAGCTTAAAGTCTGTTGCTCTTAAATTGAAAACCAGGACAGTGAGCAGTTCCAAAACCACTGATGACACCCGGCTATCACTCCACAAAGGAATTCTTTTACAGAATAATCACCTATTTTTGTCAATCCAAAACTTGGAAGAGTAGGACCCTGACTGGCTCTAAAACTTCAAGACAACTCCACTTACTAAGAATCTGTAGCTGGGTGTGGGCAGGCGCAGTGGTTCACACCTGTAATCCCAACATCTTGAGAGACTGAGGCAGGAAGATTGCTTGAGCCCAGTAGTTCAAGACCAGCCTGGCCAACATAGTGAGACCCTGCCTCTACACAAAGTAAAAACATTAGCTGGGTGTGGTGGTGCATGCCCATAGTCCCAGCTAATTGGGTGGCTGAGGCTGGAGGATAACTTGAGGCTGGAGGCTGAGGCTGCAGTGAGCTATGATTGTGCCACTGTACTCCAGCCTGGGTGACAGAGAGAGACTCAGTCTCAAAAAAAAAAAAAAAAATAATTGTGATAAATCTACAGAAAAATAATTTATGTTTACTTCTGCATTTTCAGTTGTAAAAAAGGGTGAGGAGAAATCTGCTATGCAAATGGATGGTAGAAAGTATGCTGGAAATGTAATATAAACTGCTGAATAGTAATGATAATAGTTCCATCTACCATTAATTGAGCATTTATCATGAGTTAGGCATTATACTAAATATTCATGTTTCATGGTTAAAACAATCAGGAAACGTCAAGAATTATTCTCTCTCTCTGTAGCTGTCATTAGTGCAAATCAAGAAATATCCCCAGTCTTCTTCCCTCTAGGCACTTCCTTACTTCAGCTGAAGTTAGGTGATGCCATATCTACTACCTAGAGTTAGCATCAGATCCCCCAGGTTAGAGGCTCAGTCCCACAGGACTATACCCACTTCAGATGCCAGGCACAAGCCCCAGATTATTTTACCTGTGCTTCTGACCAATCAGCTATCAACTGGGAGTTCCCAAGACCCCCTCCTCGAGTTTAATAAATTTTATAGGATGGCTAACAGAGCTCAAAAAAACCATTGCTGACATTTATCAGCTATTTATAAAGGATATGACAAAAGACACTGGTGAACAGCCAGATGGAAGAGGTATACATAACAAGGTAAGTCCATGGAGCGTCCATGCTCTCTCTGGGAGTACCACCTTCCAGATACCACCATATATTTGACAATCTGGAAGCTCTCCAAACCTTGTCCTCTTAAGGTTTTACTATATAGGCATGATTGTTACCTCATTAGCCATTGGTGATTAAGTCGACTTTCAGTCCCTCTCTCTTCCCCAGAGACTCAGAGGATAGGGCCGAAAGTCCCAACCCTCTAATTATGCCTTGGGCTTTCTAGTAACCAGTCACAATCCTGAAGCTACCTAGGGGACTCCAACCACTAGTCATCTCATTAAGGTACAAATGACACTCATCACTTCAGATATCCCAAGGGTCTTAAGAACTGTGTGTCAGGAACCAGGGGTAAAAACCAAATATGTTTTTTTTTTTTAATTATATCACAGTATCATATCAATTAACTAGTTCCAGCCAGTAAGTTGTGAATACATATGTTGCGTGACGCATTCAGGCCAACAGTTAATTGCCATCCCTTCCACCCCATCCAAGTTCGCCCTCTCTAGATATGCGGAATGGCAACATTCAAGATGGCAGCTGATCTATCAGCCAGGGACCAGAGTAAGGATGGTCATATACCAAGTGACTTTACATAAATGTGTAGTAAATGGATTTTTAACCACTGAAATTCTGGGGGTTGTTACTATTGCACAACCTTTTTGCCCAATCGGCTTTATTGACCAATAAAGCCATGTTACAAATTAGGAAACTGGGGCTGAACTTGCCTAAGATCACAGGTTACTAAGAAACAGTAAAGCTTCTGGATCAATTGGGTAACATTGTTGGTTCCCTGTGTTTGTATTATGGCCCCAGAGGCTCTGTGGTGATACAGACTGAGAAAAGAGATAAGTAAAATACTGTCCCTTTTGTCAAAAGTCTACCAGGAATAGGGCTTTCATGAAATGCTGACAGAGCTCATGTAAGGTAAAATGTAACTACTCCAGGCTTTGGGAGGGAGGGAGGTGGAGATGTGAGTAGGTCTTGTCCTAAGATGCTAGAATGGCAAAAGTTCATTTCAACTCCTAAGAAGAGCTACCTGTTATGACTCTAAAATAACATCTTTGCTGCAGGAGACATGAAGAATCTCTCAGAGAATCCATGAATTCTAAAATGCAAGCAATGGAATGGAGTATAAAGATCATCTGCCCCAGTGCCTTTCGATTGTTTCTGCCAGTCATTTGCCAGCCTGCCCTCAGGACCATTCCACAGGCTCTTCTGTCTAAACTTGAGACTCTGTTCAGAGACTGAACAGTAGGGGGAAGCCACCAGGCTTTGTTGCCCTCTTTGTGGGTGTAACAGCATCTCCTCTGAAACTCCAGGTCTCTCCAGACAGCTCTTTCTTCCACATTCCAGCTCCCACTGCCTCCCCTGCCGTGACTTCTGCTTCCAACAGCTGGCCCTAGACTCTGCCAACACCACTTCCTTCCTCTCCTATGGCTCACGGAAGATTCCTGCTGTTGTCCATCCATCTCTGTGTTGCCTTCCCAGCCTGTGTGCCTTACAATCTTTCCTACCCTTTGTTAAATTCTATTAAATGACCTCACGGAATCCCTGTCTTCCCGACTGGGCCCTTACTGACTCAGTGCTTCGCAGGTTGAAGGTGAAGGGGAATGGCAGTGATCCACTTTTACAAAGGTATTTGGGACCCTATACTGGAGAAGTTTACCAATTAGTCACATCTTTCAAATACTGGGGTTTCAAGATACAAAGGGACCACTGGGGTCCAATCACCTCAGTTTACAGTCAGGAACCTGGAGACCTAATGAGAGGAAGTAACTTGCCTAGGGATCATATAGTAAGCCAGACGCCTGATGAAAGCTGGACTAATTGCCAGCTTCTTTCCTTCCTTCACATGGATTTTGGCAAAGTGACCATCTTAGGAACAGCATCACATTCTTAAACTAGCTGGGGTAGGTGGGCACCTAGGTTTTGTTCCCTTTGGACTTGTACAATATCCTTGCCATCATTCCCTTCCTTCTTGTGTTTCTTTGATACAGCAAGCATTTCTAAGCTTGGAGGGGAACGGGAAAAATACAACTTAAAAGAAAAGCAGTACATAAAGATTTAAGGGCCTATGGGAACAAGGGAGCAGAAGCAGAAGAAAAAGAATGAAAATGAGGCAGGGGACAAAGAAAACCAGGAGATAACAAGACAATGGCTAAGTGGACAAAACTGACATAAAACTCCAAGCACAAAACTAGACAGCTACACAGAAAACAAACAAACAAACAAAAACAATATGCCCAAGAAATCATCCTTTGCCCCATGGTTTTAAAATTAGAGGTGTAGAGACAACTGAAATAGCACCTGGGGTGGGGAGGTGGGGGAATCAATAGAGACTATCAAAAGAAATGTCCCGAGCTGGGCACCCCAAAAGGGAAAACTGTCTACCCACTGGTTCTGCACTTGCTTCATCCTTCTTCAGCCCGACTTTGCACACTAGTATTGCTCACTTGGGAAGGCAGCATAAAGCAGTATTAGAAAGAGGCCAGGAATTACTAGTAATCAAGAAAACAGAAATTCAAACAAAACAGAAGAAGCCATTTTGCCAAAAGGAATGAAGATACTACTGAACACAAACAAACACACACACACACACACGAGATCTGATACTATTGTTGTTGAAGGTCTGGTGAAATGCACTTTCTCAGATACTACCCTTACAACAGAACGCTAGTGCAACCACCTTCCAAAACAATTTGACAGTGTTTATGAAAACTAAAGCACCCTCATCCTCTGACCTGGTAAGTCTACTTCCTGGGTGTCTATCCTAGCAAAACATGTACCAGAGATACAAGCAAGATCTTCTCTCTAGAAATGTACATAACAAAAGGATAAGATTGGAAATGATCCAAATGCCCATCAAATAGGAGACTGGCAAAACAAACTATAATATACTCTGACTGTGTAAAGTATTTAAAATTATCTATAGCAACACAGTATCACCATGTAACCATGTGTACCCCTACAATTCTCAATTCTCTTGTAGCTAGTATGCCAAAACTTTTAAGAGACCATGTGCAATCCTCCAGAGCCCTATTTGTTAGCTACAAGGACCTGGAAGCCACATGTGGAGACGGTGGAGTCACAGGTGAGATTAGGCTGGATTATAAGAGTTACAACATGGGGGATGTCATCTGACCCACATATGCATGACTGAGAAATAAACGCTTGATGTGTTAACCACTGAGATCTTAGGAATAACTCATTATAACAGCATTGACTAATCTAGCCTATTAAGTCTGAACATAGTAGCATTGATTATTCTACAAAGACAAGACTAAAAGAAACCAGCAAGTTGCAGAACAATATATACAGAAGAACGTATATTAGACACACATGTTCACACATGAAGCAATAATGTATATCTTCTAAGGATAAATAAATGCATAAGTAAATGTATAAGAAAAGGTCCAGATAATGTTCACCAACCTACTGCCAGTAAACTTGGGAAGGGCAGACCAAGAAATTTCAACCTAATCTGTAATTTTTAAAAATTTTGTTAAATAAATTCATTTATTATTTGTTCCATAAATATCAATCTACTTAAAAGCAACACTGAGAAAAAGAAATACAAGCCAGGCTTTAACACAATGGTATAGCCTTAAGTCTCTATTAACTTGTCTGCAAAACAAAGGGCTTGCCCCTTACTTAAATGTAGCAGGGTTCTTCAAATGTGGTATGAAATCGAGGTGGGTGAGCGAAAGTCGCATTTTCTGTTATACAGAACTACCACCTCTAATATAAACTTCTGCTGTTAGATATGAAGAGGCTCTTAAACCTCATTTTGAGCTCTCAACAGCAGTGACGACAGTGGAATACAAACAAGGAATTAGCTGTAAACTCAGAGGAAAATATATTTCCCTCTCATTACAGGCATGGCAACGAAGGCAGATGCTTGGTGGGCTGTGGCAAGTCAAAAGTTAGTATGTGTTTGTTATATTTTAGTTTCGCCAATGTTGTTCTGTATGCAAATTAGCACCGATAAATCTACCTTAGTCACGTTACCTAGGAAATATGAGGCCTCAAATAAACGTGTTGGTGCAAATGAAAAGACAGATATAACTCAATGTGTCTCAATATAAGTGTCACAAAATAAAAGGCCTGCTCGTTTAAAACAGGCTCTGATGAAGAAGGCACTTTAACTGTGCCATCCCATAAAAGAGATTAAGTGGAATCCTGTTTGTAAGAGGAAAAAAATAATACCAATAATGCTGTTCTGTTCAGGCCTTAATATGATGACACCAGCATGTCAACTTCTCTTTCAGCAAGAAAACATGCTACAGAAATAGGTAAGAAAAGTAACCATTGCGATTAGAAGCCTAAGCCTATGGAAAGGAACAAAATAATAATGTCAGATGTAGAAGGAAGAGTAGGAATGTGGGTACTGACACTGCTATTTTTTCCCTCCACGTTCAGGCTAAAGAGCGGTCTTCACTGAAAACAGAACGTCACTTTTGTTTAGCACTGTAATACTCTTCACCACTCTCCACTTATGTTCTCCCTGTTTTGCACACTATAAGGAGATGAATTAACCAATTAATTAGCCCCCTGTGGTTGAGTTCTTAAACTCTAAAAGGGGTACAGAGAGATCCTACCTACCCTACGGATGGCAGAAATGGCAGCTGACATGAGTTTCACTTCCTCGTTTATAAAATAGAGGATACTAACAGGCCCATCTTCAAAGGCTGCTGTAAAGATTAAATGAGTTAATATATGCAAATAAACTGAAACAGTGCCCATGACAAGTACTCAAAAAAAGTTACCCATTATTGTTTAATTCAGAAATATAAAAGAGGAGGAAAGGTCTAACAAGTAGATATCTGGCAATCATTAAGATAAAAATAGTAGGTGATCATATAAATAATTTTGTTTTAATAGTGCCCACTGAGCCCTGCTCATTGTTTTAAATACATTTGGGGAAGTATTTTAAACTGTAATCATGGAACTTCTATACTTGAATCACTCAACAATCACAGAAAAAGAACAGTAATTGGCAAAAGGAAGAACTAGAAAAATCTCACATTCAGAAAGCATCTTAAAATGTGTTACTTAGGGCCAGGCGCAGTGGCTCACACCTTCCCTTGGGAGGCCGAGGGGCACGGATTACAAGATCAAGAGATCGAGACCATCCTGGTCAGCATGGTGAAACTCCGTCTCTACAAAGAATACAAAAATTAGATGGGCATGGTGGCGGGCAGCTGTAGTCCCAGCTACTCGGGAGGCTGAGGCAGGAGAATGGCTTCAACCCCAGAGGCGGAGGTTGCAGTGAGTCGAGATCGTGCCACTGCGCTCCAGCCTGGGTGACAGAGCGAGACTCTGTCTCAAAAAGAAAACCTGTGCTTTTTTCTTTTGAGACTCTGTCTCAAAAGAAAACCTTAGTATAAGTAAGTTCACTTTTCATCTCATCTGAACGAGGTTATCCCCATCTCACAGAAGAAGTCTGAAGGTGAAAGAGGTGGGTTAAATAGCTCGTCTAAGGCCACTCAGCTGATTAAGAGAGAGGCAAGGTTTGAACCCAGGTCCCCTGGCCTTAAAAAAGCCCATGACCTTTCTATTATTACATCTGACTTTTCTCTTTTAGTCAGTCTGTAAATGCTGTGTCAACTAAAACCACTTGGAACCACCACAGACAAAAACTATACTGCCATTCCTGACCTAAAATTACTGTTTTCCATTTTAAAGTATGAAAAAATAAAGCGGCTGACAAATTGGTAATGATAATAATGATGATATGGTACCTGAAAAGTCAGTGTTGAAGGGATGCAAAACTTAATTAGAGTGGATGGCTAGAGAAGAAAAGTGCTTTAAAGTTCCCGCATCAAGAGAAACAACACTTGAGTTATTCTTCATAGGACATCAGACTAGGATCAGACCAGCTGCCCGAGGCCATTTTTGTTCCATTGACAACGCATCTCTGATAGTACCACATGTCTTACCTAAGGCCTCTAGCAGTAAGGCAATCAGCATCAGTTAAAATAACAGTAATAAAATCATCTGTACTTCCAAAAAAGAATTGACAGTTGAGCTTTCAGATTATCCAGAAACTGGATCATAGCAGGTTGCTATTTTAGAATTCATTCTTCTTGGGGTGCCTTGGCAAACTCTTATGTTGTTGAACCAAATCAAATACTAGTGAACATTTCTGAGTCCATGAAGTTCCAGAAACTGTGTTATTCCACTTGGAAAGCATTACCTCGTGAAATTCTCCAAATAAAGGAAGATACCAGCAGAAGTCCATTTTACAGATAAGCAAATGAAGGCTCAGAGTAACTAAGTGCCTGCTCAGGGTGACACAGCTGGTTAGAGGCAAAGCCATATTTCAAATACAGGTACGTCTGACTGAGAACCCGTGCCCTTTAATGAGGCAGTGCTGGTGTATCATCTCCCAGTTCACAAACATGGGCCCTTAGCCTTGAAGTCAACTGGGGCAAGAGAAGAAGCAGGAGGCTCTGATTTATAGATTTCACTGTAGGAAGGTACAGAGTTGTACCGAATATGAGGTTCAATGGGAAAATGGGAAGGTGTGAAAGAGAGGTTGCTGGATGGGTTTCACCAACTCAAAAGAATTAAGATTCGCAAAGATACTGCCTTGTTCTTTTTATCCTAGGTTCAGCAGAAAAGCAGGATATATTTTAAGGAGCAAAGAAATGTAAAGCACTTTGTAGTAAGGACAAATGCCCAAAGGAGGGCTTGCAGCATAACTCTATACTGCTGCTCTGCCAGCAGCAAGAAAGAAAGGGAGGGAAAAAAATACAACCTTGATAAACATTAGCATATTAGCACAATAGCAGAAACAAATGTATAAACGGCTCTAAAAATACCGAGTACCCTTTAAGAATGCCTGTCTGTTCCCTCCTGGAGAGTATGCTAGCTCAATCACGTTGCAGAATAAAATCACCTTAATTTTACCTTGCGAACAGAAGTAGGCAAGATTTATTTATAGATAAAGAAAACAAATTAAGGTAATATAAACATATACTGGCATTTAACTCCTACCAAGGAAATTGGCAGAACCTATACTTTGTTCATTCATTTAACAATTTTCCACTGCATCCATAATGTGGTCACTGTGTTTGACATCCAAGATCTAGCAGTAATCAGCACAGACAAGTTCTTTGTGGTCACCAAGCTTTCGCCCTAGGAGGAGAGGCAGGGAAGAAAGACATGAACACATAAATGAGGAGTGTAATTACAGAGTAGCAAGTGCTATGAGGAAAATGAAAGACATACGATGAGGCCGGGTGAAGCGGCTCACACCTGTAATCCCAGCACTTTTGGAAGCCAAGGCAGGTGGATCACCTGAGGTCAGGAGTTCAAGACCAGCCTGGCCAACATGGTGAAACCCCGTTTCTACTAAAAATACAAAAATTAGCTGGGCGTGCTGGCACGCACCTTTAATCCCAGGAACTCGGGAAGCTGAAGCAGGAGAATAGCTTGAACCCAGGAGGTGGAGGTTGCAGCGAGCCAAGACTGCACCACTACACTCCAGCCTGGGAGAAAGAGTGAGACTCCGTCTCAAAAAAAAAAAAAAAAAAAAAAAAAAAAAAAAGAAAGACACATGATGAGCTGTGCAGGTCAATTTTAGACTGAGTGGTCACCTTTGAAGAAATGATATCCGTGCAGAAACCTGGAGACAGAAAAGAGGTATACCTGTGAAGGAACTGAGGCAAAGCACAGCAGGCTGAGAGGCCAGCATGTTCCAAGGCTCTGGGGCAGGAAAAGGGTTGGTACGTGCACGAACAAGGGAGTATGGTGACAGAGGAGCATGACAATGCCAGCAGGGACCAGATAATGCGGGTGCTGGTAAGATAAATCCAGAGTTTAGACTTCATTCACTCAGTTTTAAACAGGGAAGTGAGAAGATCAAATTCACGTTTTAAAAAAGTCACTGTTTTCTCTTTAGAGAATAAAACCAATTGGAGAGAGCTGCATTCAACCAGATTAAGGTTAGCAACCTTTTTCTATAAAGAGTCAGATAGTAAATATTTTAGGGTTTGAGGCCAGGTGGACTCTGTTGCACCTATTCAACTCTGCCTTTGTAGTGCAAACTACCATCAGTCATATACAAATTAATGGGCATGGCTGTGTTCCAATAAAGCTTTATTTGGCTAGCAGGTCAGTGTGCTGATCCCTCAACTAGACTATAGAGAAGGGCAGTAGAGGTGGGGATAGAAAGAAATGAGGGGATTCTGGATAAAGTTTGGTGATGAGGTAAAGCTTACTCGTGGATTAGATGTGGGTTTAAGGGAAAAAAAATCTAGTATTAGACACACACACACTTTACAATGTTAGTTTATATGCACATGGTAAATCTGATATATTTGCTAGTCAGAAAAAAGGCACTTCTTTCAAAACAATCTTAACCTCAAATATTTTGCCCAAACTGGCCTGTTATGGTTTGAATGTTTCTCCCCTCCAAAACTCATATTGGCACTTAATCTCCAATGTGGCAGTACTAGAGGTGGGATCTGTAACAGGTGACTGGGTTATAAGAGCTCTGTTCTCATGAATGGACCAATCCATTCAAGGATGAATGGGTTAATGGGTTAATGGATTATCACAGGAGTGAAATTGGTGGCTTTCTAAGAAACAGAAGAGAGATCAGAGCTATTACTCTTAGTCCCTTCACCATGCATCCCTTGGGGACTATGTAGAAGAGTTCTCAGAAGCAAGAAGGCCCTCACCAGATACAGCCCCTTGACCTTGGACTCCTCAGGCTTCATAACTGTAAGAAATAAATTCCTGTTCTTTATAAATGACCTAGTTTCAGGTTGTCTCTTATAAGCAACAGAAAATGAACTAAGACATGCCCTTTGTATTACATTTAATTATTGACATTTCTGTACATCATTCCACCACATCAGAGCTGCCGAGCCTTTTTTTTTTTTATTTTATTATTATACTTTAAGTTCTAGGGTACATGTGCATAACATGAAGGTTTGTTACATATGTATACTTGTGCCATGTTGGTGTGCTGCACCCATCAACTCGTCAGCACCCATCAATTCGTCATTTATATCATGTATAACTCCCAATGCAATCCCTCCC
>NW_016819951.1:760344-792902 GCF_001698545.2 Rhinopithecus bieti
TGGTTAGATCGCAGACTGCTGTGCTAGCAATGAGGGAGGCTCCATGGCCGTGGGACCCTCCCGGCCAGGTGTGGGATACAATCTCCTGGTGTGCCCGTTTGCTCAAAGCGCAGTATTGGGGTGGGAGTCACCTGATTTTCCGGGTGTTGTGTGTCTCAGTTCCCCTGGCTAGGAAAAGGGATTCCCTTCCCCCTTGCGCTTCCTAGGTGAGGCAATGCCTCGCTGTGCTTCAGCTCTCGCTGGTCGGGCTGCAGCAGCTGACCAGCACCGATTGTCTGGCACTCCCTAGTGAGATGACCCCAGTACCTCAGTTGAAAATGCAGAAATCACCGGTGTTCTGTGTCGCTCGCGCTGGGAGTTGGAGACTGGAGCTGTTCCTATTCGGCCATCTTGCCACGCCTCCTCACTGCTGAGCCTTTGATCTTATAACCTTCTTCCATTATTTAATATCAATCTCAGCGGGCAACAGGCTGCAGTACCTCTATCTGCTACAGTGGCCTATCTGAGATTCTCTCCTAGGAGAGAACACAAGGCCTCCCTTGATTAAAGAGATGCTACATAGAAAAACCAAAGACATTAAAGCTAAGGATTAATAAGATGTGGCCTATCCAATGCAATACTGTAAAATGGTTCAAATGAATGAACCAGCTCTTGAAATACATCGATGCCAATATATTTGCTAAGCAAAACGTATGGGAAAAACTAGCAAGTTGTAGAACAAGAGGAACACATAAGAGTATTTATGCGCACTTATATAGAAAATAATAGTAAACAATCTTAGGAAGATACATACATGGATATATCAAAACCATTTGGAAGGTGACATGCCAAGTTTAGAACACTGACTATGTTAAAGGGTCAGAAGGGATCATGGATTTCCTGATGAGACAATAGACTTCAATTTTATCACTTATATTTTACGTTTTTTATTTTAAAATGATCTGAGCAAATCTGAGAAAATATTATTTGGAACTTCTTCATACTGGACCCACAGATGACTGTGATATTAATCTCTACATTCTGTTTTTACCTGAATAAAAAGTTATCTATTTAATGTAGTTAATTTAATAACTACATTTAATTTCCCAAAGATGGGTTTATTAATAAAATGAAAGAAGGCAAGCTAGAAAAAGAAAACAAAAATTCTAATTACATTTAATAAAATTAATAATTTTCTAATTACTTTGAAAAGACTACTAAGATCTGAAGGAAACCTGAGATCATGACCAGGCAAAGGTCCATGTGACACATGAGTAACGGAGGCCTGAAGTTACAAGAGTAACTGACACACCCTCAACAGGCCAGCATTAAGTGCCCATCCCTGTGCTTAGGCACTGCCCTTGCAGCCTGCCAAGACAACATCTCTGTAGAACAGGTGAGCTTGTGGAAGAAGGTGAGGATATTTGTGCCAAGTAGCTTGGTCTTATGTCAGGTTCATGTTCATAAAAATTGAGTCTCTGCTCACTTGTGGCACAAATAACTCTAGAAGATGTTTCCTGAAAATTAAGTCACTGCTCCATCTCATTTAAATACATATATATACCTATATGCATGTATGTGTCCACCCACTCAGGTGAGTCTCTGTGGTGGCAAAAGAGGGTCTGTGTTCCAAGAATCATCTCCACGCAAAGTGTTCATTTGAAAACAAATTAGTACGATACTAGGCCACGGACTCATTCTCTACATTTTCAAAGAGGGGAAAAAATCTTGTTCTGGGGCCATTCATTATTCGTTAAAACCTCCCCAATTATTTCACACACTTAGACATGCCATCAGAGCAGATCCTTTACAATACTCAGAGAAGGGAAAGTACTAGATATTTTTATTCAATCATGTTGCCCAAACACATCACCGGTGTGAGAGGAACAACAGCAGTGTTTTTCAAGATCTCTACATCAAATGAGCTTGCACACTGGGAGGGTAAAGCAGAGATATTAGCAAAACACAAGCTTCCAGGGTGGATGGGATAATGTACGTGAAGGTGCTTTGAAAACCCTAAAGAACCTATGTGCACATTCACCATCACCATTACCATGGGTCAAACATGTGCATCAGATTTGACTCCCTCACAGGGCCCTGCTACCTTCTCCACACCCTGCAGTTACCAATTTGTTAGCCTTCCTTAAATTACTCTCCAAAGTCCTTTCCAATAAATCCAGATGAAAGCTTGCAAGGGACAGACTTTATTTCAATCAACCCACTCCAGCTCCTTCTAACGATCTAATAGTGCTTGATAGTTTAGGATACATTTGAATTTAATGGGATTTACCTGATAGCAATAGACTTCTCATCACTTCTTTATAGCGGCAGTTTTGAGTGACCTAGCTAACTCAATCTCACAAGCTTGCCTGTCACTCTGGCGTGCCAAAGAAATGACTTACAGAGTAGGAAATGAGTGACCTTTGCTGGGGAAATTCCTGAGATCATCTCTCTGACATTTTGAATGTTCTCTGTGCAGAATGATAATTGGTGTCTGTGAGGTCTGAAGTCCACTATTTGTGTTTAGAAAGACATTTCATTCTTGTTGATGAATAAAATACTATTGCTATGGAAAACTAGATCTTAGATGCTTTTAAAGAAAAATAAAACATTGTAGAGAGCACCCTTTCTTTCACAATTTCTCAAAATCTCCATTTATAGGAGAAATTATAATTTTGATTATTAAATTCCATTGCCCTCCCCAATATTCCACATAAAATGTCCTAGTTATAAACAAGAAAATCACATGCCAAATATTTCCATCTATGTTAGTCATCTCTTCCCTTATAGTAATTTGAATTTCTTTATCCAGGGAGGGGGAGAGGGTAAATCATCCAAATATTACTTTTATCTATAAGAATAATCCATAGAAGTTAAATTCAAGGTGAGCTTTCAGAAAACTGAATATCATGAAAAAGAAACTTCAAAATAATCCCTAAAAAAAACATTTATACCCAGGTGCAGAATGCACGATAGTCAAATGAGCCTGCCACACTGTCCAGGAAACGTGTGAAATACATACTGTCATTCATTTGAAAAGTCCACTGTGATGACAGAGAACTCACAAAAGCACACACAAAAAGACTCCTACAAATACAGAATCTGACACAGTATCTAAGCAGCAAAGGAAACAATATCCTAAACATACTACACCCTTTTAAAATAGGAGGAGTCAAAGAACCTAAGAAACATAAAGAAAGTTCTACACTAATGATTCTTCTTTAAGGAACCCATAGTGAAATGCTAGATGATATTGCTACAAGCTAACAACTGGCCCAAACTAGAAGTGAACAGAGAATGAGGCAGAAAGGATCAAAATATGCTGTAATGTCAAGATGACAGTTCTGGGAGTTGATAATTGAGAAATAAGCTTAAGGGAGTGGCGTCAAAGGCTCTGTGGGTCATCTTCACCCTGCCATTTATTCACAGGTGACCTTTATTTATACTAACGGAGAATATCAACCACCACGACCTTACAAGTTTGCTGGCAAAGTAAAATGAAAGATTTCTGTGAAATCTCTTTTCCATCTTGTCCAGGATCAAGAAGTAACACCAGGGAGGCGAGAAATGCACCACAATGGGGATTTGGTTCCATGACCTTCCACCGGGTAGATCCAGCCAGCATCTAAGTAGCTACCCAATGCAGGAGGAAGACAGATTCTAAACAACTCCCCCTTATTGGCCATTACTCTCTTCTCTTGAGGACCTTTGCCTCTAAAGGAGGAGAGTCGGCTCAAAATTAAAATTGACCTCTGAAGCTCCTGCTGCCTCTGAAAACACTAGATATGAAAGCTATTCACCTTTTCAGGGCAGAAGAAACACCCCAAGGAGGTATATTGATGGCTGGGAAAATGACCTGAGGCCTTGAGAACAAGCCCCCTCCCAAAAGCAATCTGCTGAACACCAAGTATCACCTACTCTACAGGGTAAGATCTAGTGCTAAGCACAGTGGGGACACAGAAAGGAAGAATGTAAGGCTGGACTAAGCTGTCTAAACCAAATATTCATAGCAGCACTAGGGGAAAAAATTAATGGAGTGCCCCTGGTAGGCCAGAATGGTAAGCATATAAGAACTAGATTGAAGTAGTATCCCACAGTCAAAAGAGCATAGGACAGGGTTGTACCCAAAGCAGGAGTAGCTAGGGTTTTTTACATCTATATTTACCTATATCTATCTATCTATCTATCTATCTATCTATCTATCTATCTATATATATATATATATTTTTTTTTTTTTTGAGATGGAGTCTCCCTCTGTCGCCCAGGCTGGAGTGCAGTGGCGTGATCTTGGCTCACTGCAAGCTCCACCTCCCGGGTTTACGCCATTCTCCTGCCTCAGCCTCCCGAGTAGCTGGGACTACAGGTGCCCGCCACCACGCCCGGCTAATTTTTTTTGTATTTTTAGTAGAGACAGGGTTTCACCGTATTAGCCAGGATGGTCTCAATCTCCTGACCTCGTGATCTGCCCGCCTCAGCCTCTCAAAGTTCTGGGATTACAGGCGTGAGCCACTGCACCCGGCCGCCAGGGTTATATTTTAAGTCTGAAGGCTGGGCACCCAGGGAGCAGAGCAGGGGCTCCGGCAACCATCAAAATGATCAGCATCAAGTAGCAAGGGGGATGCTGGACAAAAACAGCAATTGTAGGGTACACGGGCCCAAGAGATGAAACAGTGCCTCAGGGGACTACTAACAGGAAAAGACCAGTTACTGGCAGTCACTGATGACAGGATGCTCTAAGGCACAACAGCAAGAATGATGATGAAACAACACACACCAACATCATGAAAGAGAAACAGAAGAACTAATGCTGGAGGAGAAGTTGAAGGAGGACATAGCACAAAACTGTTTTTTAAAAGTATATGCTGGGCACAGTCGCTCACACCTGTAATCCCAGCACTTTGGGAGGCTGAGGCAGGCGGATCACGAGGGCAGGAGATAGAGACCATCCTGGCTAACACGGTGAAACCCCGTCTCTACTGAAAATATAAAAAATTAGCCAGGCGTGGTGGCGGGCGCCTGTAGTCCCAGCTACTTGGAGGCTGAGGCAGGAGAATGGCGTGAACCCAGGAGGCAGAGCTTGCAATGAGCCAAGATCATGCCACGGCACTCCAGCCTGGGCTACAGAGGGAGACTCCGTCTCGAAAAAATAATAAAAATTTTTAAAAAGCATCATACATCAGAGAGATGTGAGAGGTTCGTATATGTATCAAAAATTTTTTAACTAGAAGTTGAAATGTTTTTGTTTTCAAAAAATGACTAGTAGAGATGGGTTGAAAGTAGACAGACTATAACCAGAAGACAAATCAGTGAGCTTAAAATTGAAGATGGGGGAATTTCATAGTCAAACATCTGGGAAATACATAGTTTTATTTTCTTCACTTAGAGGTTCTCAATATATGCTTTATTTAAGGTTCTGAGGAGCTCAACCATTTAAAAAAAATCTATTTAACTATATTTGCACAGTTATCCCCCAACCAATTTTGACTTGGCATCTGTGTTAAATCCCATGGAATTAGTTTCTCCTTTGGGAAATGCCCTAGACTGCAAAACAGGACAAAGTACACAATTAACCATACACCATACAGAAGCAAACTGGAGCTGTTGCACATTTGTGTGAAAATACTTGTGTTTATTTGGATATTTCACAATTATCTTCTCAATGGATCTGAACAGCATCTTTGGGATTCAATGTAGTAAATCAAAAGAAAGATGAAGAGGACCCAGACTTGGGCCCTATCAGTGATGTGCCAGTTATGAAGTTATTTTGTCTCAGCTCCAAAATTTCCTTTCTAGGTGCCCATTGCTCTGTGGGGCTGATAATCCTGCAAATTACTTTCTCTTTCACCAGCTGGCTTCCTATTAGGGTTTGCCCATATGGGGCACACTATAGGGAGACTAAAGGGCTGGCAGATAAGAGATGGTATCCGTTCCTTCTAATGTTTTGTCACCATAGTCCCTGGCCCCACACCTCCTCACCCTGGCAAAAGAAGTTGGTTTCAAGACTAACTGGTTCCAGTTTACAGGTGCTACCAGCACTCCCTGACCAGCCTCGAAGCCACTGAAACCAGCCAAGCAGCAGCCTTTCCTAAAACTCTGGGTCCCAGCTCTGCAGGACCTCTCCTCCAAGTTTCCAAGTTCTTGGAGAGCTTCAACTTCTTCCTTTTATCTTGGGTGGGGGTGGTGGTCAGGGGTGGGGAGCACTGCTTCCTGCAAGTTATAATCTCTGTTTTAGTTAGTGGTGGGTTTTTTGGAGTTTTTTGCCCTTCTAGTCCTCCAATAGTTCTTTACTCAATTTTCTATGCTAAATTTTATCTGTTAAAATAACAAGCATAGTCTCTATCTTTCTAACTGGACCCCAAATGATAAAAGCAGGAATAGGAAGAAATGTATACATACACAGAAATTTAGTAAATGCTTCCGTTTCATACTTTCTTATGTGTACTAATTTTATATGTGTATACGGCTAGACTAGCTCCATAGGGCAAACACTTGTTTTGTTCACTGATGAGTGCCCAGTGCCCAGAACACTGCATGAGACATTGTAGGCATCCAACTTAGTTTTTCATTGAATGAAGGCAAGTATGAATGTATAAGATGGTCAAAGGTAGATTTACCCCTATATGCAGTTGTAAGGAATATTTTGATACACTATTTGGGATGAGCAGATGAGACCCCCAGAGGGCATGTTTAAGTAACCACAGATGGAAAGCAAACTTCCATCAAAGAGAAGGGTGTCTAGCTGACCACAGGACTTTTTGGTGGGTGGACATGCAACTAATATGGTTTGGCTGTGTCCACACCCAAATTTCACCTAGAACTGTAGCTTCCATAATTACCAGAGGGAGGTAACTGAATCATGGGGGCATTTCATGATAGTAAGTCTCATGAGATCTGATGGTTTTATAAAGGAGAGTTCCCCTGCACATGCTCTCTTGCCTACCACCCTGTAAAATATGCTTTGCTTCTCCTTTGCCTTCTGCCATGATTGTGAGGCCTCTCCAGCCATGTGGAACTGTGAGTCCACTAAACCTCTTTTCTTTATAAATTACCCAGTCTCAGATATCCTTTTATTTGCAGTGTGAAAATGAACTAATACAGCAAGTCGGGGGACTGCTCCATATTAACACAGGAGAACCTTATTCGTGAGCAGGGGGAAAAGGCAGAGAGAGGGGAAGAGAACAAGGAAGAACAGACACATGTGATGAGAATGCGTGAGAACAGATGTTGTGGATTCACATGCCTTCACATTTCTTCTCTGAAACCTGCGGCATAATCTGTTTAGTGACGCTTTGGTGTAAGAGCGTTTTCAGCTGAATATGAAGAGAGGCTGAGCACCATATTGAGTTAAGCATTGGCAAAGACAGATGTCATGTGTGGTGTTTTCTGACACCAAATATGTGTTATTTTCTCAGAATTCTCCAATTCTCCAACACCAACTGGTTGTCCAAAAATTCCATTCAATTCTGACACTAACTCCCATAGTTAGCACAAACCCCACAGGTTAAGGGCTCAGTCCCCCAGACTGCTCCCACTTCAGATGCCAGCAGCAAATAGGGTGGCAGGCCACCTACATACACAGGGGTTCTCACAATCCACTGCTCAGGTTCAATAGATCACTAGAAAAACTCACAGAACTCTGGAGAATATTTATGATTACTGGTTTATTATAAAGGATAAACCTCAGAAATGGCCAAATGGAAGAGATGCAATAGAGCATGGTAATGGGGCGGGGGGTGGTGCCCATATGTCTTCACCAACCTGGAACCTCCCCTAATGTCAGTGTTTCAGAGTTTAATCAAGGTTTCATTACTTAGCCATGATTAAGAAATTGGCCATTGGCGACTGAACTCAATCTGCGGCCTCTCTCCCCTACTTAGAGGTGTTGGGGCAGGGGAGTGAAAACCACAAGTTCTATCCACCCTTCTTGGCATGGCTAGCCCCTCCCTTGAAACTATCTAAAGGGCCACCAGGAGTCATCTCATTAGCATAAAAACCCAGGTATGGTTGAAAGGGGCTTATAAATAACAGAAGAACATTTTATAAATAACAAAAGAAGCTCCTACCACTCAGAGTTTTAGATCTGTGCCAGGAACCAGGAACCAAGACCAAATATATATATATTCATTATACCACACATTACATGCTAGGAAAATCAGCTTTAATTACAGCATTCTCTAATCTCTGCCCCCTTCTCATCTTGCAACTCTAAAAACACAAAAGATAAACTATGTGGTACAGCCAGGAAATGCATATTGAGCTTATAAAAGGATTCCTATGCTGTCTCTAAAAATAAAAAATGAAAAAAAAATTCAGAGAAATGTATTATGAGGATACAAGGCAATGCACACTCTATTTACAATAAAGGAATGAAACCTATTTTGTAAAGCAAATGTGGAAAAAAAAAAAACTCCTTAATTACCTATCCTACATATTTCAAAATAAATGTTAAACAAATTCTAATTGCATCATGTTGTTTAATATTACCTATAAGAAATGTAAAGGCCTTAAGCACAAATACATGAAGGACAGAAGGAGAAAAAATCATTTAAACTGTAGACTTTGGTGGTTCTACTATACAGAAGATTAAATACTGATGGTCAAGGACATTAAACATAGAACACAATGAATTTCCCTTCTTTCGAAAACAACTGGAATAAAAAGATACTGCCATTAACGCTATAAGCATTTAGTAAGTACTTGTTGTGTAGGATAAATGATTTAAATACGGTTTTGTGGGAAGGCATCAAGATAAATATCCATTCATTTGATAAACCCTTTTAAAACTAACAATTGTGCCAAGCACCTGACGTATAAAGATAGATGGCAAAATCCTTGCTCACAAGGCACTCCTAGCCGCAAGGATTACAGGCGTCCAGCACTTGTACCAACCAGTGCTCCCACAAGTTGAACCTACAACAGACATCACTAATCAATTGCCTCCTTTTCCCAAAAGAATGACCTCAGCCTCACAATCCTCATTAAACAGTGTTCCACATGGATACCATCAACAGGAGTTGAAATACAAGGTGAAACCTACTTGCCTAGAATATTAAACTTTAATCAACTGTCCTGAACTCACATACGATACAAAGCCCTGTATCAGCAAGTTTTACTGTAAAGCAGTCATGCCTGCCCCTTTATGTCTATTGCTGCTTTTGCTTTTGAGTAGTCTCAACAGAGACATATTGCTGCAAAACCTAAAATATCCACTCCCCAGTCCTTTAAGAAAAAAATTGCAGACCAAGGTCCTATGAAGACGACCAGTGTCCTATAGGAAGATACAGATAAACTTCTTGAGAGTCCAGATGAGGAAATTGCAGCCTTATGTTCTCTTACAACAGCACTGACAGTCCCACAGGAGATCCTCACTAGCTACGTGACAGCATTCAGCAGCCTCCCAGTGCAGGTATGTGAAGACATTTGCTTTACTAAGAAAATGATAAGGCTCTCTGACTCTCATCAGAATCTCCCTGCTAGTCTTACTCACTGGCCTAGACCACAGGAAAAGAAGATGACCCTCTTGTCACCTGCAGTGATAGAGGTGAATGGCTGCAGCAGGGAATGTAAGGCCCAGAAGTCTAAAGTATTTACTATGGCTGGGTGTGAGGGCTCACACCTGTACTCTCAGCACTTTGGGAGGCTGAGGCAGGTGGATTGCTTGAGGCCAGGAGTTTGAGACCAGCCTTGCCAACATGGCAAAACCCCATCTCTACCAAAAATACAAAAATTAGCCAGGCATGGTGGCATACGCCTGTAATCCCAGCTACTCAGGAGGCAGAGGCATGAGAATCATTTGAACCTGGGAGGCGGAGGCTGCAGTGAGCTGAGATCACACCACTGCACTCCAGCCTAGGCAACAGAGTGAGGCTCCATTTCAAAAAAAAAATAAAAAATTAAAATTAAAAAAATGAAGTATTTACTACATGGTCATCTACAGAAAAAGTTTACTGACCACTCATTTTTCCTCGTAACACCTCTCAATGTGTAATTATATACGTGGGTGATTTGTCAGTGTCTGCCACGTCCCATGAGATTATGATGTTCTCAAAGGCACAAACCATGTCTGAGGCATTCACCAATGCATCTCTCATGCCTGGGACAGATCTGGTGCTTCTTTAGTATTTGTTAAATGATAATTAATTAATTAGATACAAAGACCAATAACACAATGACCCTCAATCTAAAACTGGGGCCACTGATTTGCCTTCATGGCAGACAAATAATAATGGTTCCTATGACAATAAATTATTTGGCAAGGCCAGGCACTTCCCAGGGCTAACAGTTCAGTAATCATGTTTCTAGAATAATACAGATTTCAGCCCATATGCCCATCATTTATCTCTAAGACATCAAAGCTAAAAAGTTTCTCTCTGCATCGAGCCATATATTATGTACAAATAAATAGACAAATAAGCCAGTTCAAGCACAAATTCTACAGGGAAAATCCAGAGCTCATTTTTTTTTTTTAGACACAGTTTCATTCTGTCGCCTAGACTGGAGTGCACTAGTGCGATCTCTGCTCACTGCAGCCTCCCCTTCTTGGGTTCAAGCAATTCTCGTGCCTCAGCCTCCCAAGTAGCTGGGATTACAGGCAGGCACCACTACACCCAGCTAATTTTTGTATTTTCACTAGAGACGGGGTTTCACCATGTTGGCCAGGCTGGTCTTAAACGCCTGACTTCGAGTGATCTGCCCGTCTTGCCCTCCCAAAGTGCTGAGATTACAGGTGTAAGCCACTGTGCGTGGCCTAAAGCTCATTTTTTAATGAGTATCTACTATGTGTCATGTGGCATGCTTGCGCACACAGTGATGCTCAAGCATACAGTGATGTGGTTAAGATCATGGACACTGGATCATGGACCTGTTAGAGCCCTGGCCCCACTATGATAATGACCAAAACCACTTATTAATAATACAAGCAGGCCGGGCGCGGTGGCTCAAGCCTCCGTCTCAAAAAATAATAATAATAAAAAAAATAATAATACAAGCAGACCAGGGAATGGGGCACTGTTTCAGTGTATTGATTTTGAAATCATAAGGTAGGTAAAGGATGATCTCCAATTGCAGATGGAAAACTGAGGCACAGAAAGATTAAGACATGTTTGCAAGGTCACAAGGATACAAACCTAACTTCTAGAGCCTAGGACCTTAATCACTTTACTGCCAGGTTATTATGTGTAATCAATGAGATCCTGCTTTTGAGGATACATCACAGTACCTAACACAAAGCACACACTGAAAAAATGCTTTCACTATAACTATTACATCACCATAATCATCTACACTGTCAAGCAAAGAACTCATTTGATCTTTCACAGATTTAACTAACGTGTAGGAAGACATTTTATAATCCTTCATACTGAGATATAAATCTGAGCTTGTCCAACTGTGCTTTTCACCTTTCTCATCGCTAGAATCCACAAGTGTAGGAGGATGAAGGTACAGGTAGTGCATTTTTTAATTAATGTGGTTAAGCCAGAAAACAAATGCAAGAACAAATTAATAATGAAAAGTAAAATGTTTTTAAGGTTATTCAAAAGGACGTGATTATTTTTCGGGCTGTTTTGCAGACTGTCTCAAGTAAAATTTCTCTAATTTTATGCTAGATGAAGTACTTACTAGCAAAATGTATCCATTAAATATTTATTATATCAATATTCATAAACAATGTAGTACACTGCAATCAGTTTCTGTAGTAAAGTCATTTACCCAGAGGTCAAACCTTTCAAACACAGAAAAAGCAAACCAAAGTCTGCATGTTTTCAAACACCAAGTTCTAAACCAAAAGTCAGAGTTATTATACCCTGACTCCTTCATTCTGTATTTGATTTCTTCATGTTCTATAGCCTATAAAATAATGTAACAGGCATGATTACAATGATTTGCTCCCCAAGTTTGGATGAAATTAAATAAATATCACATAATGAAATGCCAGGAAAATACCTAGTTGTAGTAAATGCCAGTTAAAGAACAATACTTCCTGTCAATGTCTATGTTCAATAAGTTTACCTGGCAATAGTAAAACAAAACTTTGTTAGGCAGAAACATTTTAATGGACAGTTATTTAATGAATGCTGTAGGCTAGGAAGGGCCCTCAGAGGAAAAGCCATGTCAGCGTGGGTCTTGCTCAGTGTGGTTCCTTTCCTTTAAGGATGGAATCCTCTCTGCTTTC
This sequence comes from Rhinopithecus bieti, assembly GCF_001698545.2. Classification (NCBI taxonomy): domain Eukaryota; kingdom Metazoa; phylum Chordata; class Mammalia; order Primates; family Cercopithecidae; genus Rhinopithecus; species Rhinopithecus bieti. The sequence goes on from NW_016819951.1 coordinate 772,496, forward strand.
TGCCTACTTTTAGTTACTCTCCAAGACTTTAAAATATTTCAATTTTTTTTATTATGCTTTAAGTTCTAAGGTACATGTGCACAACGTGCAGGTTTATTACATATGTATACATGTGCCATGTTGGTGTGCTGCACCCATTAACTCATCATTTACATCAGGTATATCTCCTAATGCTATCCTTCCCCCCTCCCCCCTCCCCACAACAGGCCCTGGTGTGTGATGGTGATGCTCCCCCTTCCTGTGTCCAAGTGATCTATTGTTCCAATTCCCACTATGAGTGAAACAATCGGTGGTTTGGTTTTTCTGTTTTTGCCGATAGTTTGCTGTAGAATTTGGATGGTTTCCAGCTGCATCCCATGTCCCGTACAAAGGACACGAATCTCCTTTTTTATGGCTGCATAGTATTCCAATGGTGTACATATTGCCACATTTTCTTAATCCAGTCTGTCACTGATGGACATTTGGGTTGATTCCAAGTCTTTGCTATTGTGAAATAGTGGCCACAATAAACATACATATGCATGTGTCCTTTATAGCAGCATGGACTTATAATCCTTTGGATATATCCCAGTAATGGGATGGCTTGGGTCAATGTATTTTTTAGTTCTAGATCCTTGATGGAATCGCCACAGCTGTTTTCCACAACGGTTGAACATAGTTTACAGTCCCACCAAACAGTGGTAGAAGTGTTCCGAATTTTCCTCCACATCCTCTCCAGGCACCTGTTTTTCTCCGATTTTTTAATGATTGCCATTTTAACTGTGTGAGATTGGTATCTCATTGTAGTTTCATTTGTATTCTCTGATGGCGAGTGACGATGAGCATTTTTTTTTTTTTCATGTGTCTGTTGGCTGTTTATGAATGTCTCCTTTGAGAAGTGTCTTTCATATCCTTTGCCCACTTTTTGATGGGTTGGTTTGTTTTTTTTCTTGTAAATTTGATTGAGTTCTTGTATAGGTTCTGGATATTAGCCGCTTTGTCATGCTCATGGATAGGAAGAATCCACAATCATGAAAAGGCCATACTGCCCAAAGGTAAGTTATTAGATAATGCCATCCCCATTAAGCTACCAATGACTTTCTTCACAGAATTGGAAAAAACTGCTTTAAAGTTCATATGGAACCAAAAAAGAGCCCGCATTGCCAAGACAATCCTAAGTCAAAAAGGAATCAAAGCTGGAGGCATCACGCACCTGACTTCAAACTAACTAGCAAGGCTACAGTAACCAAAACAGCATGGTACTGGTACCAAAAAGAGATATTAGACCAATTGGAACAGAACAGTGCCTCAGAAATAATACCACACATCTGAAAGTCCATCTGATCTTTGACAAACCTGACAAAAACAAGAAATGGAAAGGATTCACTATTTAATAAACGGTGGCTGGGAAAACTGGCTAGCCATAAGTAGAAAGCTGAAACTGGATCCTTTCCTTACTCCTTAATATGAAAATTAATTCAAGATGGATTAGAGACTGTAAATGTTAGACCTAAAACCATAAAAACCCTAGAAGAAACCTAGGTAATATGATTCAGAATAGGCATGGGCCAAGGACTTCCATGTCTAAAACACCAAAGCCACGGCAAAAAGCCAGAATTGAACAAATGGATCTAATTAAACCTAAAGAGCTTCCGACAGCAAAAGAAACTACCATCAGTGAACAGGCAACCTACAGAATGGGAGAACATTTTTGCAATCTACTCATCTGACAAAGGGCTAATATTTCAATATTTTGAAATATTTCTTATACTTTATATATTTTGTCCAGAAGTTATCACTGTTTTACCTGTTATCTGTTAATCCAGTACAAGACTGCTCCATTCCTGGAATAAAGTATTCATTTTATAATCATGGTGTTCAGAAGACTAAAATTTCGAGATGTCGTTGAATACAGAATAGAGCTGAAACATCATGTCCCCATTGTAGACACCCTCCATATATTATATAAGCCTAATGCTACAACTTCCTTTCGTATCCACATGATCCTGCAGTTTAGCTTCTTCATAGCCAGTATATTGCAGTGCTCAGTGTCTTGTAAAAAGCTCTTTGGTGCCACAACAGGCAGGGAATTCTCTTCCTTTGCTAACTCTACCATCACCAAGGTTACTATCAAGAGTCTGCAGGACTCTTCGGCTGGGCAGTGGCTCACACCTTTAATCTCAGTACTATGGGAGGCGAAGACAGGAGGACTGCTTGAGCCCAGAAGTTCAAGACCAGCCTGAGCAATACGGCAAGACCCAGTCTCAATTTGTAAAATTATATTAAAATTTTTTTAAAAAATTTTTTAAGAGTCTATGGTTCTCTTGGAGCAGATTTCAAGAATTCTAGTACAAAGTAAACTATTAGTTATCTTATAAAGTTTATTTTCATCATTTCATTCTAATTAACTACACTTAATAATCTGCTCCTCAATATGAATGAAAATTTCAGCAGTATTCTAGCTACAAGAGTCAGTAAACCACTGCCTACAGAATCTAACTCATCTGGATAAGCAAACTACTCATCACTATTTATCTCTTTAACTAAAGGGTTCATTCAATCTTTGGGCCCTCACTAGTATTTCTTAGTCTTTTCCCTGCCAAGTTCATGCAGTAAACTTGATAGGCACAGTAGCAGGAAAATGGTATTTTTTCATATCTATCTTCCTCAGGAATCTGCTGAAACTCAGTGCAGATAATACCTATCTTCCACTTCTAACCACATGTTTGAGAATGTGCACATGTGTACATGTCATACTAACCTATCTTCCTTTTCCTGTTAGCTCCTGGCTTTACCACATAACAGCTATGCATTCAACCCCTCTGTGCCTTTAATCCTCAACTGTAAAACAGAAACAATAAACAGGATTACTAGGAGAATAGGATGAGTAAAGTGCTTAGGATATCTGTCACGTAAGGAGAGCTCAGAAAATATCAGTTATTCTCATCTATTATACTATGATTTTTGCAATATTCAACACTGCTTCCAACATCATCATGAAGAGTCAGCAAAGCAACATGAAGTGACCTAGGACATTCAAATACATGAGGAAAATCTTCACAACACACCAGTAACTGTGCAAAAGAGGTAGGCACTGTGGCAGAACCATCACCCTTAAAAATTCATATCAAATTCCTGCCTTGGCTGAGGCTTTGCACTGGTTAACAAATGTTCAGACCTCTTGCCTACCTTTCAAAGCCCAAAAACTGTGAACTAAGCATATGAAACTCAGACAGGCAACTGAACAGTGGGAAAAGAGAATATTTACATTGTGTGTATCAGACATAAGTGAAAAAAGCTGAGATCCCAGTGAAGAGTGATTCATGGGTGACACATTCAGACTCAAACTGCAAACTCTGTCTCTTGGGCAGCAGCTCAAGTCTTACTTTAGTTCTTTTTCACTTTAGCTGGGCCACTTACAGTCAGCCTTATGCCTGTGTTGTTTATGAAATACCTTCTGATTTGGTCAGTTTATACTCAGAATCCAGGACTCCCACTCTGACTCTCTCCTTTCTGAGATACCCTCCCACCCCCAGTTTCCAGCTGCTTAGGGATCCTGAACTCTGTCCTTCAGTTCTCCAGTGAAAAAAGACTACAGGTTTTCCCACTGCACTCTCTCATCAAGACCAAAAAGCTGGAAGTAAAAGCTGGAAGTAAAAACTGGAAACTCAAAGCATGCCTTTTGTTTCCCATTTCAACTCCCCTCCTTCCAATTTCTTTTTTTTTTTTTTTTCTGAGATGGAGTCTTGCTCTGTCGCCCAGGCTGGAGTGCAGTGGTACAATCTCGGCTCACTGCAAGCTCTGCCTCCTGGGTTCAGTTCACGCTGTTCTCCTGCCTCAGCCTCCCGAGTAGCTGGGACTAGAGGCGCCCGCCACCACTCCCGCATAATTTTTTGTATTTTTTAGTAGAGATGAGGTTTCACTGTGTTAGCCAGGATGGTCTCGATCTCCTGACCTCATGATCTGCCAGTCTCGGGCCTCCCAAAGTGCTGGGATTACAGGCACGAGCCACGGTGCTTGGCGCCTTCCTTCCAATTTCAGCTCCCCTCCAGGGTCTCCCTGCCTTTGGCACTTTCCAAAACCTTCAAGTACTTGTTTTACATTTTCTCCAAAGATAGTTACTAGCTATGCAAAGACCAGTCTGTTAAGAGCTTACAGGGTCACACAGGAAATAGGGTCTGTCAATGACACATATTCCAGAGGGATTCAAGCTCAAGTGGAGATGTTCTTTTCTATTCCACACAGCCAGGGAACACTAACTCATGAACAGGGTAATACTTTGAAAGTTCATCCTATTAAATGACAAAGAGTCTTCACCTTAGGAGAGGAAGTCACTTCCAAGCAGAAACTCCAAAGGAATGGGTAAAGACTGGCCAAAGAATAAGTCCAGGAGCTTGTTCGGGATGAACAAACTATGCAGACAGCCTGAGAGCTATGAAAACACACACAGAATCATGCTTAGTGAGTATATAGAATATACGCAGGTCTAGAAAAGGAGAAAGACTTTTCATATCAAACGACTCTTCGGTAGGGAAAATGGAAACCAAGTGGAGGATTTTTTTTTTTTTTTTTTTTTTTATTTTTTTGAGATGAGTCTTTGCTCTCTGTCGCCCAGGCCTGGGGGGAGGGGTGCAGTCGGCGCGATCTCGGCTCACTGTAACCTCTGCCTCCCGGGTTCCACCATTCTCCTGCCTCAGCCTCCCAAGTAGCTGGGAGCTTACTTACAGGGGCTTGGATGACCTACCACCACGCAACTACGGCCAATTTTTGCCCTGTTTTTAGTAGAGACAGGGTTCACCATATTTGCCAGGATGGTCTCATCTCCTGACCTCCGTGATCTGCCTGTCTCAGCCTCCCAAATGGGATTAGTTGCTGAGAGACATTAACAGGGCATGAGCCACTACGTCCAGCCACCTGGCTAATTTTTTTTGTATTTTTAGTAGAGACGGGGTTTCACCATGTTAGCCAAGATGGTCTCCATCTCCTGACCTCGTGATCTGCCCACCTTGGCCTCCCAAAGTGCTGGGATTAGGCATGAGCCACCGCACCCAGCCAGCAGAATTTTTTTTTTTTTTTTTTTTTTTTTTATAGAATCAGCTGATAATGTAACTTACTCAGAGATCCTGGTGGAGGATATAAACGTTTAGACCCAAAACAGCCAACATCCAGACGAGGGATGGCAGAGCCTCTTAAGTCTGACCAACTGGAAATGGCTGCCCAGGGAGATGTAGAAAGTAAGACCTCAAGGCTTTATCATGGTAGACATCGATAATCACTCAGAACAGCGTCATGAGTGATTACTGATGTCTACAACAGGAAGAGAGAGGGGCAGCTCAGTCTCAGGTATTCACAAGCCAAAATCAAGAATAAGGTTATGGGACTTGAAAAGAAAAGATAGGACAGATTCGTCAACATCATCATTATTAATATTACTGAGTTTCTTCAATATGTCCAGATGATGTTTAGAGTAATTCAAATTTAAGTGAAATTAAAAAGGGATATCAGACAGGCTAAAATAAAAAAGTGCCTTGAATCTTAATAAGCCCACAGTATATGAACTGCCTCTAATTAGATTCAGGAATATGACTCCTTTTGAAACCAACTAGGAGAAAACACTTATTCAGAAGATTTCAATAAAAAATTAATAACCACTTGCTTCCACTTTATCATGCACAGTCCTCAATGGTGGATTTTAAAAAACGAAAGTACAGTCTGTCTCAGGAAAATTATACTTGTGAGTCCTCCAAAAGCTAGGACATTTTAATCAATAAAGTGTAAGGGCAATTTACTGACTTACATAAATGAACAAAATACTTGCTGTTCAAAATGAGTGAAGTCTGCCACTGAAATTGTTAAGGGTTTATACAATATACTACTAAATTAACAAAGAAAAAAAGCAGGCAAAGGCTGCCCTCCAACCTGATCTTCATGCTCCAGGGAACCAATTCTTTATCAGGATAATGGTGGCTGAAGTTTCCATAAGTTATTTTGGCACTATGCCTTTCTTTTTTGGAGAGAGATGACTTGTCCAAGGTAAATCCAGTTCAGAAAGGGAGCATCTATGCCTCTAACTTTTGATCCATGTAGCTTTCCTCTATAGCATATTATGACTTGCTATAAGAGGACAGTTAAACAGGATAATTAAAGAGGGCAAGTTTCCCAACTAAATGACAATCATTAAAATTAGACATGCAGTTACAAATCAGTAAAAAGAGTGAACAGAGGTAGATTTTCTTAAGTACTAGTAAATTTCTACTTAGGTCCTAGGAAGTGGTGTTTACTTTATAATTACATGTTAAACTATATATATGATAGGTATTTTTTTCAGTATTTTATGCTACATTGCACAATTTTAAAAAGCTTTAAAGAAAAATGTAAGCTTCTAAGCCTCATAGCCGTGAATTCAAATTCAGACTCTATTATTTACAAGTTGGATGAGTTTAGACAAACTACTCAACCTCTAAAAGCTTCAGTTTCCTCTTATGTAAAATGAAGATAAATGATAGATAATGATAGCACATATTTCACAGGATTGCGGTTGAGTATCAAAGAGAAAATGCTGTTGGAATGCCTAGCACTCAGTGGCCCTCTCTGGGCTGGTCTCTCCACTGCAAAGGCCCAAAACCTGCCCCCTGCATTGTTTCCAAGCTGACTTACATCAATGCATTTCCAGATTGTAGCTACACTTGGCATTTCACCTCTTAGCTGACAGTGTGCAGCTGTTCACACTGCTGTAGGGCAGCACACAGCTGAATGCAAACACAGTCCTTTTGCCTTACCTAGGAGCTCCATGTATCAGGAGATGCTCTATAGTTGAGAGACAGGCAAGTTTGGTGGATAAAGAAAGCCAGCAAGTGGACAATCGAACATAATTTGGGATTACTGGTCATCAAAGTCTAATTCCAGTAAGAAATCAATTCAATGGAAAGCCTTTATAGCAAGCAGACAGATTTAGAGAGGCTGTAAGGCACAGAAGAAATCACTTAGACTTGGGAGTCTGACAGATGGGTGTTCAAATCCTATCTTGGCCACTAACCAGTAACACAATTGTAGTGGATGCTGTAAGTGACTCACCAGTATCTTTTTCTAAACTATTCAGCAACTTAGTCAATGATGGAGATTTCCGATTTTTGCTAATAACTGGCTCAGCAATGAGCATATGACCTAATCCCCAGCAGTGATAACCTACAGGAAGTCTAATAGGAAAGTTATAGAAAGAACTTCCTCTCCCCTAGAAGTTTAAGAAAATAAGAAAAAAAAAAAAATCTAGATTAATTAGGACCATGCGCTATAACTATCCAGTATCCCATAAATGGTCCCTAGTTCTTCAGAAGACACCTTAAAATGAGTTCTTAAAGTATTAAAATATCTCTTTTCTTTATTGAAAATCTGTAAAATAGACCCAAGTGTTTTAGGGTTTGCCAGAACTAAAATGTGCCCTAGGGATCACTAGTTTAGTGGTTCTAAAACATTAATGTGAGACATTTGGTGTGAGGAACTCATTATGATATAATGATAGAGGCAGGAGGCAGAGAAATTCTAGGCAGACAAGGGCAGGTCCCTGGCAAAGCCGCACCTTCCAGCCGAAAAGCCTGAAACCCATGACCCAAAGTGAGAACTTCTATCCCTGTGTTCCCACTGGAATGTTGCCTTATCCCGAACTACTCATGACCTGCCCTGCCCCCATCCTGTGCCTATAAAGACCCCAGACTCAGTCGGAGAGAAGCAGAGAAGTGGCTGGACACTGGAGAGAAGCAACTTCACTTCAGAGGGCTGGCTTGACAGCTTGACTTCGAAGAAGAGTCTGGCTGGAGAAGGCCAGACTTGAGGGGAAGATTACCTGCCCATCCTCTCCCCTTTCCAGCTCCCCTTCCTGCTGAAAGTCACTTTCATCGTTCAATAAAATCCTCCACATTCACCATTCTTCAATTCATTCATGAGACCTCATTTTTTCCCGATGTCAGGCAAGAGTTCAGGAGCCATGAGTGCAGATACCCAAAAAAAAGCCTGTCACACTGACCCTTTGCCATCACTGGTAGAGGGCAGCCACCCCATGCAGTGAGGCAAAGGGCCCACTGACTATTAACACTTAAGCTATCTGTGGACAGCAGAGCTAAAAGAGCATTGTAACATGCCCTCTTGGGCTTTGGGTGTCACGGGCACCCCCACCTGGATGCTGCCATGGAGCCCACACAGAGTTTGCTCCTGCTGACACCCAAAAGCAGCCAGCAGGATCCCATACTCGCTTGCCTGCATGCTCCTTCCCACAACGGGTTGAGGATGGCAGGCCGAATAAACAGAGTTTGTTCCTGCCAGCACCCAAAAGCACTCACTCCAGTTCCTGCACTCGCATGTTCTCTCCCACGAGGGGAATGAGGCACCCCGGTCACAAGTCCCACAAAGGGGTCAAGAAAATATCCTGCGTCAATTAGAATGTAGTTCCCTGAGCTTTACCCATAGATTAAATCAAAGGGAGCCAGGAATCTGAAATTTTACCAGGTATCCCAGGTTATCCTAATGCAGGTGGCCTAAGGCTCACACTTACCTCTCTCCACTTAACTCCCCAAACAGCATCCTACTTCTGGTCTCACCATCTCTACTTTTGCGGGTTACAGTTTACTCTGCATAAACAGCCAAAGTGATCTTGAAAACTGAAATCTAACCACATGGCCTCTTTGCTACAAACCTGCCATTGGCAACACTCAATTAAAAAGCTTAACTAAGCAACGCGGCACAACATAAACTTCTGTTTCTCTCCCCAGTCCCAATTACCTATAACACAGGAAGACCCTGATATATATAACATATCAGGTTACAAGAATTCAACTTAATGAGGAATTTTAACAAACCTAGTTTGACTTACATGGCATGTATTTGCGTTTGTAAGGATCATTTTAAATACATCATGTCTTGTGAGCAGCTGAAAGCTGGGAAATGAAACATCATGCAAGGAGCCTTAGATCTGTACATTTGATAGGTATTTATAGTTTGCTAGTTTGTTATACTAATTATCTCGTGCATCACTTGCATTGGTTTCATTGATTTCTTCTGTATGGTTTATAGTTTTCTTGAATGAGGCTTGGATTAAAGTTTCAATTACATAAACATTAAATGAACAAGTATTAAATGAATATTTGTTAAGTAGAATATTAAGTATACTATATGTAAAACTAGAAAAAAAAAACTGAAGGAACATAGGTAATAGGCCTGTTACAGGGTAAATAATGCACGGGTAAAGACTGCATAACATCTTGTTATGTCATGCAATGATGAGAAATTCCTGAGGAAACCGTGTCCATTTTAACAGCTCATGTCAAACTTAACTATTTATGTTATTTGTTTAGCAAAAATTGGTGTTAATTTTGAAATTTTGCTATGCATTCAAAATTTTGCTACTAAAATTAACAGTAACTATACTTGTGACTAAGGAGAATTTAGAATTTTCCTAGGAAATTTTAGGAACAAATTTTTTCCTAAGGCAGAGGAAGATAATAACATTTGCTTTCTGCAGATGAAAAAAAAAAAGTATAGTATTTATAGTATTAGAGCAATGCAATTTAAAGCAATGAGAGGTTTTTCTCATATCTAATAAATTGGAAGACTTTCTTCTGTCACTTAGGTGTTGTGTTTTGTTTTGTTTTGTTGAGACAGGACTTTGTGCTGTCACCCAGGCTGGAGTGCAGTGGCCTGATCTTGGCTCACTGCAGCCTCGATCACCTGGGCTCAGGTGGTCCTCCAGCTTCAGCCTCCTGAGTATCTGGGACTATAGGTGCAGGCAAGTAATAACTCCTGGGCTAGGTGATCCTGCTGCCATGCCCAGCTAATTTTTTTTTTTTATTTTTCGTAGAGATGGGGTCTCATAAAATTGCCCAGGCTGGTCTCTAGCTCCTGAGTTCAAGGGATTCTCCCACAAAGACTTCCTAAAGTACGAGGATTATAGGCATGGGCCATCGCACCCCGTCTAACTGTCATACTTGATGTTGGTCAAGATACTAGAAAACTCACATTCTTACATAGTACACTTTGATTTTCTTACCTCTAAAAGGAAGCTGGTGTTTGGTGAGAAATAAATGAGTTAATCCACACAAAGTGCTTAGAATAGGATATGGCATATAATAAATTGTCAATAAATAGTAGCCATTATTATTGTTTTTGCTATTATTAATCAACATGAGTAGGAGTATAAATTTATACAGATTTTCTGGAGGGCAATCTGACAGAATGTTTCTAGAATTTGATTAGTAAGGAGAAATTTACATTCAAGGATATTAATCACATCATTAAAACAGTAGAACACTAGAAATAACACAAATGCCCACTAATAAGGAAATGACAAAAATAAATGATGGCATCTACGTGAGTGCAGCCTTCTTCTCCTTCCAATTCTTTGGCAACAGAAATAATATTTGTAAAAATTTTTAATGCATGGGTGAGCACTTCTGATTTGATGTTAAGCGTGAAGGAAATAACATTGTCTAATTAATATGATCCTAATTTTGTTTAAAAGAAACTGCATATATACATAAAACATACATGTGTGCAAAACAGTAAAAAGTTCCACATTATTATTCATAATGGCCTTCTCTAGAGTACAGGTGATTATAGGTGATTATTATGGATCTTTAAATAGTTTTCTGTGTTTTCAAATTTTTTGAAATAAGTACAAGCTAAATTTTCTAAATCAAAAAATTAGAAAAGATATGACATCACCTATTTCAGATCAGGTATCTAAAATATACATTTATTTTTTTCCCCAAGAGTACATGTTTTATACTAGTCATTTTATGTCAGCAACTTGGTATCCTCAAAATATTACTTACTCTTCAAAAACAGTTTCTTAAAAAATCTCAAATTCCTAGAATTGAAGATTCAGTATAAAGCCAACTGCTACCTGTCAAGCTAGACGACATCCTATTTTGAGAAGGTCAATAAAAACTACACAAGCCTAGTGACAGAAAAAGCCAGAATTTCAGGACAAAGGGCCATAAAATATACAGATAATGACAAGCTAAGAAGAATTTTTTTAATCAAAAGTTTTTCTCTGAAATAATTTTTTTCATATACAAATGAAATATTTTAGAAAAGACTAGATGCTGGCTCTGCTGTCCTATCAAATAGTTTCTTATTGAGTCATTCATTCCTTCATTTCATGCCATGAAATTAACTAAGACATCAGTAGCCATCAGGTAATTTCTCGAAACAAAATACAAAGCTAAGATTAGAACAATAACAACAACAAAATGGAGTTTAAATGTTCTATGTCCTCTATGTAGCTGACCTCATATTAGAAACAAAAGCTTCTCCAACCATGTCTATGTTTGTTTGCAATATTGCCACTTAGTACAATAAATTCTACTGTATAGAAAAGTATGTCAATAGGTGTAAATAATACAGAAAATAAGTGCTAACTCGTGGGATAGCACAAAGCTTACCAGCTCTGAAAATTAAGAACGGATATTGAAACTTCAAATCTCAACTTCTCTGTAGTATTCCAAATATCACTGATTAAAGAGCTCCTCAGGTAAAAGGATGAAGCAACTCATATTTCAAATGGGGTGGGGGTGGGGATGGCTGGAAGCAATATTGATTATTCTCTCAAATTTCTGCCAGTTATTCATGAGCGCTTTTTCGTTAAATGAGAAATAAAATTATTCTCTCAACTTTTCAAGTTCTGATGATGCCATCCAGATGCCCAAACTTTCTTCTGGATAATTTAAAGTTACTAATCATTCATCAAAAGCAGAAAACTCCTTGCCTTCAGTTTAATGTAAGCCTCCGCTGACCTGCAACTCGCCATCATCATTCTATAGAACCACCATGTGCCAGATGCCGGAGATAGAAAGATGAAAGAGACTTGGCCACTGCTGAGAGCGGAGGGGGAGTTAGGGAAACACTTCATGAGAAGTACTATTTAGGCTGAATCCCGAAGACAGAATGGAGAGATGCTGGCAAAAGGCATTTCCAGTAGAGGAAACTTAATGTGCAACATCCAAGTCCCGTGGCTGAAGGGATCTCACATAGTTCAGTGTGGCAAGAACGTGGGGATTTGTGTTTGCATGGAAGTCTACATGGAGCAGGAGGAAAGAGGATGAGGCCCATAATAGTTTGGAAAAAGCATGTAAAGGCTGTACATATACAATGTGGTACCAATATTACTCTCTGTAACACCCTTCTCATGATTCAGAGAGAGTATCATGGAAAGTAAGAATCCAGCTTACTGATGAGTTAGGATGCGGTTAACCTTTTTTGCTTATGCATATCCAGTTCCTCTTGCATTATCTGTTGAAATGCTATCCTTCCTCCACTGAATTGGTTTTGCTTAGAAAGCTTTTAATTCTTTTGATGGAATTCTAGGATTTTAGAACTATTAGGTGTCCTGATATCATCTCTTACATGATAAAGCAACTGAATTTCAGAGAGGTTAAATGTGGGAGACCAGCTTACTGGTAAGTTCTGTGTGATATTCATCACCTATTACTTAGCTTACTATTTTAAGAAAGCGTACCATGTAATCCAATCTTACAGCATGCCAATTCGTAAAATGATATATCAGAAAAATCTGTATGTTTGACTTATTAAAGAAAAAGACAAAAATGTATTATTATTATCATTATGAGTACTACTAATACCATCACTATCACCAATATTTGTTGAGCACTTACTATATGCACAGGACAGTCTGTCTTCACAACAGAGGACAGCCAGCAAAGTCAGAGCTATGATTAGAACTCGGGGAGTTTGTCTTGAGACCCTGTGTTTTTAATCCACTAAACTATCATTACAGTTACAGTATTTGTCTTAGTTATAGTATGTTATGAAAGCTGAATGAAAAGAAAATCTTCAAAACACCAATTTGATTCTATATAACAGCCATACTCTAGTGTAAAAAAGGAAATACAACAAAACAAAACAAAAAACCCACATGGATTTCTATTCCCAGTGACCATATACAAGTTTTTATTGCCCATACAAAATGGCCTTAGCTTCTGTGTTAGGATTGAATCATTTCCAAAGTTCGTTACCATCCTAAGATTCTATAAACCACCATGGAAGTGGAATTACAATCAATATGTGCATTGTTTTTCCCCATTCTTGAGGGAGTCAAGGAGACTTAAGCTTCTATCAAATTTTTTCCTAAGAGATCCACAGAAAGGAACCCAAGAGAAGTAAATTCATTATTACCAACCATTCAAATCCATTTCAGCATTTTTTATTCAATCAACATGTTGTAAACATTACTGAGATTATCACACGATTACATTCTCCAGGTTCCTGTGGTCCATTACACTTCAAAATTGCAGGAAAAAAAAGCTTCTAAACAGAAACTATATAAACTGATTTCACCAAAATACCAAGTTTCAAGAGTCATATCTTTTTTGGGGGGATGGAGTCTCACTCTGTCGCTCAGGCTGGAGTGCAGTGGCGCGATCTTGGCTCACTGCAACCTCCGACTCCCGGGTTCAAGCAATTTTCCTGTCTCAGTCTCCCGAGTAGCTGGGACTACAGGTGTGTGCCACCATGCCCAGCTAATTTTTTGTATTTTTAGTAGAGACGGGGTTTCACCATGTTAACCAAGATGGTCTCGATCTCTTGACTTCGTGATCTGCCCGCCTGGGCCTCCCAAAGTGCTGGGATTACAAGCACGAGCCACTGCGCCCAGCCAAGATTAGTATCTCTTTTAATGTAGATAGATAGAACAGCTCAGCCTGGCTTTGTTAGCCCAGAGTCCATGGGAATATTAAGCCAAATTCAATTTCACTTTCCAGAATCGCAAATGGTCCTGGACTCAAAAAATCTTAAAATCCAAGCAATGCCACACAGAGATACCAAACCATTGAGTTTGCATCGAAAACAAAATATATCCAAAGATCCAAGTATATATATTTACTGTACTAGAAGTAGAAGGTGGAAGTACCCTGGAATGGAAATCAAAAGCTTTGTTCTAAGCAGCAAAGTTGGTCTCCCACATTTAACTTCTCTATAATTCAGTTGCTTTATCACGCAAGAGATCATGTCAAGACACCTACCAGTTCTAAAATCCTAGAATTCCATCAAAAGAATTAAAAACTTTCTAAGCAAAATCAAATCAATGGAGGAAGGATAGCATTTTAACAAACGATACAAGAGGAGCTCAATGAGTAAAAAGTTAACCTCAACCTAACCTCACCCCTTATATAAAAATTAATTCAACATGAATCATGGATTTAAGTGTAAAACTATGAAAACTTTTAGAAGATAACATGGGAGAAAACACTGTTGATGTAGGGCTTGATGAAGACTTCCTAGACATGACACAAAAATCTTGATCCATCCAAAAAATAGGTAAATTGGACTTCATCAAAACTTAGAACTTTTGCTCTGTGAAAGAACTCTTAAGAGGATGAAAAGAAGCTATGGACTGTGAGAAAATATCTGCAAACCACACATCTGGCAAAGGACTAGTAAATTGAATATATAAAGAACTTTTACTACTCAACATTATAAAAACACAATCTAATTAGAAAATGGGCAAAAGATATAAAGAGACATTTCAATGAAGAACATATGGCAGATGGTAAATAAACACATAGAAAGATGTTCAACATCAGTAGCGATTAGTTGCAAATTAAGACCACAATGAGATATCACTACATACCAATTAGGACAGCTGAAACTAAAAATAAGAAAAGTTAACAATATGCAATGCTCGCAAGGATGGAGAGAAACTAGATCTCTCATACATTCCTAGTAGGAACAAAAATAGAAGAGCCACTCTGAAAAACAGTTTGGCAGTTTCTTAAAAGCTAAACATACACTTAAAAATGACCTAGCAATTACACTCTTGGGCATTTATCCCAGAGAAATGAAAATGTTTGTCCAAACACTTCTACATGACTTTTACAGCAGTTTTATTTGTAACAGCCAAAAACTAGAAATAAATAAAATGTCCTTCAGTGGGGAGATAGTTTAAAAAAAAACAAACAAAAAACTGTGGTATATTCATACCACGGAATACAACTCAGCAATGAAAAAGAACAAGCTATTGATAAACTTGAATGGATCTCACCTGCCCATCTCTCCAAACTCCTCTCTTCCCCCTACTCATTCCTTCCCAGATACACTGGCTGCTTGTTACTTAAACATGCCAGGCACATACCCCCATCTCAGGGCCTCTGCACTTCCTGCTCCCTCTGCCTGGAACACCCTTTCCCTAGATTTCCCCATGGCTTACTCTTTCACCTCCTTCATGTCTTTGCTCAAATACCACCTTACAGATGACTACTTCCTGGGAAACGCTAATTAAAGGTACAACCCATTACTCACATTCTGTTCTTATTTTTCTTATCTCATCCTTCCTGCCTTATTTTTCTTAATAGCATATATGTCATCTGAACAACAGATAAAAATCTCTACCTTCTTTACAGAATCTTAGGATGGTAATGAACTTTGGAAATGATTCAATCCTAACACTGAAGCTAAGGCCATTCCGTACGGGCAATACAAACTTGTACATGGTCACTGGGAAAAAAACAATGCACAAAGAATATGCTTTGTTCCATTGTATCCTGGTGCCTAAAAATGTTCCAAGGTCATAGTAAATAGACAAATAGTACTTGCTGAAAGAATGAATTAAATATAGTTCATTCAATATATAAAGATAGTATATATTGGACTCTTCCTATCTTAGTGCCTCCCAAACTTCAGGTCACTCACATACCAACTTCAGTAATTTTCACAACAGATGCTTACCACAAGTAAAATTGTTAACTTGTTTAAGTCTAATGCCTATGTTTTTTACTTAAATACCTACTTTAGCCTCATCCTAAGCAGTAAGTATTTATAAAATTACAAATTTAGAATGCTACTTACATACTTTTCATAATATACAATGCATTACTATTACATATAAATGTTCATTAGGATATACCTAAAATCATTCTTGATGCCTGCCAATCAGCAGTCTGTGCACCACACTGAGGCGAATGCTGTCCTTCATGTGTCCTTCTAGTTTGCCAGACTTAGTTTAACAGGGGTCACAAGAAAGCAGGAACCCATCAACATGGTTAAACTTTAGAGAAATCTCAGAGATGAGAATGGCAGCCAAATAGCATTCCCCTTCTGACGTCAGCTGGAAAGGTGCGATACCCCCAATCCTTACTGTTTACAACCACAAGTGAAAGACCATAGTAACCCCTTGTCTATGCGGAGCTTTTCAAAGTTCACTAACAATTCCCCATCTCTAATTGTTTCCATTCCACAACTGAGGAAACTAAGGTTCAGAAAGGTAAACTGATTGACTTAAGGTCACATGATGTATGATTTTACCCAACATTTTCTGAGCTGTGTATCAATTCATGCACAATAGGTTACAGCACCAAATAAGCCCAAACATGAAGTAGCTCAACACAACACAACACAACCATGCTTCTTGCTAAAGTCACAGTCCTGGGAAGGTGAATATGTAGATAGGATAGTTCTCCTCCACAGAGGCTCCACCATCATAACCACACGGCTTCCAAATCAACTTGGTCATCACCACCTAACAGGAAGGGAAAAAACATAAAGGAAACATACAGGAGTTCTTTATAAGCTGGACTGGCCTACAGCTCCTCTACTCACATTCCGTTGGTCTAGAGCTATTCGGTGGCCTTGTCCAGCTGCAAGGCAAGCTGGGAGATCCAGCACAGCCATGTGTCCAGAGAAAAGAAGACCTGGCTTCAGTTAACAGATGATAGTTCCTGGCATGTTTTTAAAGAAAGCTCTGTCAAGGCTTTCTTCTGTGTAGTTTATTGTAAAGTACATTAGAAAAAAATGTATATGTATCAGTAATTTACCAAGCCCATAATTTCATGGACAGTATTATTTATGGAGGGGCTCAAACGTGGATTTAAATATTGTTTAATAGTGAATAGATTTAGAAGAAAAATGTGAAGTCAATCATACTGATACTTACACGTCACAAAAAGCCCCAAAGAGGTATTACTATTACTTTACCCTTGATGAGAAGTGTTAAACCAGTTGTCTGAGGCACAAAGCTAGTAAGTGGCTTACATGTCACATTAGCCATGGAAGGATCCTGCAGCAGATGCTCTCAGCACTCCATCTGCAGGACCTCAGATGGCTCCACCATTTTTATACAGACTCACTGTGTACTCTTACTCCCAAGAGCAGCCCCGGCAGGTCTTTGTCTTGAGATGCTGAAGACAACATGCCCTTAAAGAAACTTGAAGAGGGTATATAAATACGTCAACTCTCTCGCCCCTAACTGCAACTCTGAGGTGTAACCTACACAGTTTCCATAGCTGTCCTGTGGAATTAAGCAAAGTTACCCTCTTTGTGATTCAGTTTAATAACACACCCTTCTCAGCCTCCTTCCCTTCAACTTCTCCAAACTCCTTTGAGTTTTTCCTGAGAATACCTCCCCGAAAAATCACTTTCACATGAATCCTTTTCTCAGGATCTGTGACCAGGGAACAATAAGAAAACTAGTAGGGTTACTATGGTCCAAAGTTCCCCAAACAAGAGTCACTCATACACAATTCTTGCTGGCTAATTTTCACCCACTATTTGCCTACTGGCATAACCGTACCAGCTTTTATCACGCTCCTTTTCAACTACTGCTATTACTTACTCCTTTCTTTCTTTCATTAGAACCCTCAGAAGTGATTTCACTTTTATGTTCATTATTGTTCATTTATAATCAGCTTTTGATTGCATGATGATTGTTCTTAAATTTCAACTTTAGACTGCTGAAGAAAAACAGTGCTTGGTGTTATGCTTCTGATTACCAAAAATCAGCTGAATTAAGTTACAAAACTGAATTTCAAAAGGCCTGGAACATAGGCATTAAAATGTAGTGTTTTTGTTTAACCTTGGGTGAGCTGTCTGAATAAAGAGAATGGTTAAAAACTAAGTGAGATTAAAATAATAATGAAGTTTGCTGGATTTATTTAAAATCAAAATAAAAAATACCAAAACTGATATATCTGAAAAAGGCTCTGCATTTATTCCAATCTCTTGCTATTGTTTAAAATATTTCTAGAGCTCCTATTTGGGAAATGACATCAAACCTGTGCCCCTTTTCTTGGAATATTCTTCCCAATTGCAACTTGTCTTTAAGTCGATTTCACTTGTAGAAATGGACAGAGCTTCTCAAATCCAACACTAGCAAATAAGGTGTAGGAAACAATGTTTTGGTTGGAAAACAAGTGCAGGAAGCATAAAGCAAAAAAATTGATGGCCGTGGTCCATGAGCTAGCTCTCCAAGCAGCCAGGAAAGCATACTTCTCCAGCCTAAGTTCAGAGACTCCAGAAATGCCAAGGTGAAAAAGCAAAGGCTCATCTGGCCACATATTAGGTTGGTGCAAAATTACAAATTTCAAAAACCACAATTACTTTTGCACCAACCTACAATTTCAGATATGTTTGATCAAAAAACTCAATCACACCCACATTGTCTCAAGGCAGGGTGGTTCTGGAGGTCTGTGAGGTCAAAACTATTTTCATAATAATACTAGGATGACTTTGTCACTCTCATTCTTCACAAATGTACGGAGCACAAAAAGTTCATTAATGTGTGTATTAGTATCCTAGGACTGGCATACAAAGTACCATATACTGGGTATCCTAGGACTGGTATACAAAGTACGCACATACTGGGTGGCTGAAACAACAGAAAGGTGTTCTCTCACAGTTTAGGAGGCTTAAGGTCTGAGATCAAGGGATCAGAAGGGTTGGTTTCTTCTGAGGGCTGTGAGGGAGAATCTGGTCCATGCCTCTCTCCTAGCTTCTATTGGTTCACAGGCAATCTTTGGTGTTCCTGGCTTGCAAAAGCATCACTGCTTTCATCTTCACATGGCTTTCTCCCTGGGTGTGTGTGCCCAAGTATAAATTTTCTCTTTTTATAAAGACACCAGTCATATTGAATTAGGGCCCTTCCTAATGACCTCATTTTAACTTGATTTTCTCTGTCTCTCTATCTCCTACCTTCTTTCTCCTTTGGAGATAGAGTCTTTACAGAGAAAATCAAGCTATATTAAGTCACATTCTGAGATACTGAAGGTTAGATTTCAACATAGGAATTTTGTGGGGGACACAATTCTACCCACTATCAGGCATAATTCAGTGGACCCATGTGAGTGGCATCCTGAAGAAATGTGCAGGGCAACAGCTGTGACAACAAGGAAGTTGTTTAAAATCTCTGAGGCACAGTTTGCTCCTCTTTAAAATGGGCTTAGTAGCCAGGCATGGTGGCTCACACCCGTAATCTCAGCACTTTAGGAGGCTGAGGTGGGAGGATCACTTGAAGCCACAAGCCTGGGCAACCAAGCAAGACCTTGTCTCTACAAAATTAAAAAAAAAAAATTTGCCAGGCATAGTGGCATGCACCTGTAGTCCCAGCTAATCTAGAGGCTGAGAACAAAGGATTCCTTGTGCCCAAAAGTTCAAGGCTGCAGTGAGCTGTTATATGGTCTTGCCACTGCACTCCAGCCTGGGTGACACAGCAAGACTCCACCTCTACATAAATAAGTAAATAAAATAAAATGAGCTTAGCAATGGCTATAATAATGCCTTCCTCCTAGGGCTGCCATGAATACTCAACATGATAATCCTCCTCAAGTGCACAGCGCCAAGCCTAGTCCACAGAATGTGCCTGATAAACATCAGGTGTCTATTTGTATATGTGCTTCACTTCAGGTTATCCAGACGCTATTAATAGCCATTGTACAGGCACATGGTCCAAAAGTACTCAGTGTTTGTGTTCATTTTTGAACTTGGTGGTGAAAGGAGGTGTTCCCTACCATTTTCACTTTACAAACATTTATTCTGTGATTTAAACCACAACTACTATGACTGCCATCACTCACTGATCACCAGAAATCGGGTAAATCATTATCTTACTTGTTTTTATTCATCTTTTTGAAATGTATGTAGAGCTTACATTTAATTCAGTGTTTAATATTAGCGGTGTTTTTGGTCTTTGGAAGTTTGCTGATGTTTCTGTGACCTGAAGTAAGCTGAATTTAAAAACTCTGGTTTACATCAATTAGCCTACGGAAAACTGGTTTGCTTTATGGTGAAACCATTTCTGTACTCCAAGGCTGTGTAATTAACTCCTTATCCTCTGCCTACATTCAGTGCCGAAATGGGTATGGAAGCAGAGAACAAACTGGAATGCCTTTAGTGAGGACTTACAGTATCCCCAGAAGCCTGCCGTGCTCTCAGGACACCAAACACATCTCACTGTAATTGCCTATTCCTCATCAGTCTCCAACAAACTAGACTGTAGGTTCCTTAAAGGTAGCAGCTGTCTCACATCCCCAAGCTTCCTACAAACCCACCATCTACTGGGCCTAATAGTGGACCTGTGCTGCATCTGACCCACGGAAAGAATAAATATGAATATTTAACAGAAATAGTATCAGGAAAGATATTTCTTTTTTTTTTT